>NC_046190.1:21245000-21598561 GCF_011004875.1 Balearica regulorum gibbericeps | reverse complement strand
GTGCAGATTCATTAATAGGTTTTCTTTGCTGGCTTTGTGTGGGTGTGAGGGGAGTAAGCATGTTACACCTCAGGGAGGGGAGCTTGAGTCCCTTTAGCTTAAGTGGTAGCAGCTTGTGTTTGTAGTCCCCACCGTGTTGAGCAAGATGGTGACCATCACAGATGGACTCAGCTTTTAGCTCCTCAGATGTTCTTTGAGCTGGCATCGCTTCAAGAACACGCATGTCTCATTCTTAAAGGCTTTGTGTATTGTTCTAAATGTGTGGGTTTCCGTGCCTTTGGGGACTACTGGATGTCTTCCAGCGCGGATGTCCATCCTTTTGGAAATGTGGCACCTGTAAGGACTGGTGTGGTGTGCGTGACACTTGCTTTTCCCAGACACTTTCTGCAGAAATCTTTGCTCGCGTGTTGCCATCCCTGCTTGTTTTTGCGTTCTTTGTCTCAACAGATGGGAACTGCTCAAAACAACAGTGACCTCAAAAACCTCCACGCAGTGGAGCTTGACCTGTGTAGCAAGGACATGATGGCAGACACGTTTGATCACAGCGTTATTTCTGTTGGAGAAGAGGAAGGACCGGCAATTTCCACCGTTCTCTTCCGACACGAGAGTCCCTCCGATCCCCTCGGGGCTCTGTTGTGAGTTTCCATAACATCCAGTACTCCGTTAAGCAGTCCAGTGGATTCCTATGTAAACGGAAAACTGTGGAAAAGAGGATCCTTCATAATGTTTAGTAAGTTCTTGCCTAAATAAAATACTGGAGGGTACGAATGAGTCTGCTGCTGTGAATCAGGGACCTCACTGTCACCTTCCCCATCCAGCTGTGCTGGTAAAGAAATGACTACCCTCCTGCCAGCGTGCAGTTCGTGTGAGCACGTTCTCCTTTGCTTTTAGGCAAAATAGCCAGGATATAGCTGGAACAGTTTCCGTTTCTTGATCTGAGCATATTAGGACCAAACCTGTGTGAACACTTCTGCCAGAAGAGCTGAGGGTTCCCTTAGCTATAGTTCCAGCTGCAGTCGGAGGAAATGAGCAGTTGTTTCTTCTTGTCAAGACCCAGCTCAGCAGGGAAGACACTTAATTTCTTTTGTAGATTGCTTTTTGGCCAGCTCTGGTTCTGTTCTGACTGGCAGCCTGGGACAAGAAAGAAAAAATGCTTATTGATTTCTGATTTAAGGAGAAGTTTTTAATAATCTCTAAGTTTTCCTTTCAACAGCATTTTGTTCACACCTTACCTCTACTATGAGCTGCATGTGAACAGTCCTCCATTTGGAAATAACTCTTTCCTTCTTCCAGTGGCATTATGAAGCCAGGCTTGAATGCTATCCTGGGCCAACGGGGAGCGGTAAATCTTCGTGAGTACTTTCTTCTGCTCCTTCAGATGGACAGTCAGCCTGGAAGAGGAGAAGGGAGGGATGCTGGAGCAGGGCGTTTGGTTCAGATCTCCTTTTGGCCTTACTGACAGGAAGTACTGATGCTGGACACCATGAAGGTCTCACCCAGCCCCATGACACTGACTTGAAAGTTATGTACCAGCTCGTGACCAGTTCCCCGTTGGCTTTAGATTTTAAGAGTCATTTTAAATCAGTCACTATCTGCACAGATTCATACAGAAGAGCAAACCTTGTAAAAGCACCTAACACAGGACTCTGATTTGCAGAGCCTCCTGGCCTCAGACACTTCACCCCAGAAGTGCTGCACATTCAGGTGTGGGCTACTTCCAAGCCTGATGCCTGTGAATCAAGTTTGCTCTCTGAGCAGCCAAGCAGTCCCCTGCCAAATCATTCCCTCTCATGCATGACCTTACAAGAGACACTAGCAAGCCCTCCCCCAGCTGGCTGAGTAGCTGCTTCTAACAGAAGGCTTCTACTTCCTTCTTTCTCTCCTCCCCAAGTGTGTGGGCCGGGAGGAAACAAAAATACCACCCCAACCTGTAAGGGGCTTGCAGATGCCAAGAAACAAATGGAGGAAGGTGCTTACCCCATGCCAGTGTCTGGATCTTTGCAGAAGGTATCAGCATCAACCCAAATATGGCCCCTAGATGCAGCAGGCTCATGAGGATGATATTCCTCCAGACGTATCGCATGGGGGGCTTGGGGCCCTCTTTCTCCCGGTAGGTCTCATCAAAGATATCGTCTATCATGCCCCGGTCTCCTGCCAGCTCCTCGTGATTGAGTAAGTCCTTCTCCATGACGGCATCTCCATTCCTGGTCACCCGGGAGGTGACGGTGCCGATGGTGGTGCTGGAAGCGGAGGAGAACTCCTTCGAGAGGTGGCAACGGACATTTTCAAGAAAGGAAAAAGGAAAACAAGACAAGAAGTTGGTGGTTACCAATGCATATAGAATTGAAACACGAACAGCTAGGCCGGCTGTACCCAAACTCGTAGCCTGCAGTTTCCCTGGCAGGCTCCGTTCTTTCAGCTGAGCCCTTGGCACCAAGAAGAGCCCGCTCTGGCCCCATGGAGTCCATGGCCTGAGAGGGAGGGGGCCTGATCTCTCTGAGGACAGGAGGGGAATGATGGACAGCATGCAGAAAGTAAAGAAAAGACTTGAAAGCCCGTCTTTTTTCCACCAGTGGCTTTGGTGAAATCCTTTGCAGGCTGCAAGGATTTTTGTTTTCCTTCAGTTTTATTAGTGGGCATTTTAGGTGGGCTTGTGGTCTGGGCTTTGCGCATAAGCAGACAACAATGAAGGAAATCTTGTGAATGAAGAAAGAGGTGGGAGAGAAATATGGTCTGAAACATGGTTTTATTATAATCATTAGGCTGCTCCAGATATCCTGCCTCTCTGTGTCTGCCCAATCACTGTCAGCAACATCAGGAAGAGCCACAGGGAGATTCCTCTGGGGTGCCTTCTCATCTCCCCTTGCCTCACCTTCCAGGCTGGGACGTGGCAGCCCCGACATGCTCTAGAGATAGTGGACGGAAGCAGTCGAGCAGTGTGCTTCCAGGTAAACGTCCTATCCCATAGCTGCTGCTAAGCCTCTTAGCCCTCACCCCGCTTTCCACCCACAGGCAAACTGAGGCCCGGGAAGACCCTCCGCTGAGCCGAGGCCACCAGCGTGCAGAGAGGAAGTTTTAAGCAGCAGGTTGGCTCAGCCTGGCTCCCGGCTCCCGCCTGTAACTGTGACACCACATTCCCTCTGCACACGCTTGTTTGCCCTGGCTGAGTGACAGACAGCCTGCCCGATCAGGCATGCATGACGAAAGGAGCAGGCAGGACTGACCCTAATGAGGCAGCTCACTGAACCCTGAATCACCAATTTCCATCTCCATCATGACAGCCGCGTGCTTGCTGGTGCTCGCAGCCCTTTGTCAGGCTCGAGCCCAAGCGCCCGACGGGGCTTCGACCCCGGGGGTGCCAAGCACGTGGGATGCCAGCGGTGGGAGGGCACGCCGCCCCCATCCCCTCGCCTCCTGGGAACCTGCCCGAAGGACTCGTCCCTCTGCTACCCGCACCGCCGCCTCCACGTGCAAAGGGGCAATAAAGGGCAGCCAGCCAGAACGGGAGAGCCGGGACCGTGCGAGGGAGCGTGGCCAAGCTGGGAAACCTCCTTTCCCCATAGAAATCTCTCCTGAATTAGCAGCAGATTCCCACCCAGGCACCCAGATTCATAACAGACCACCATCCTGCCATGGCCTAGTTTCCTGGGGGAGGCATTAAAATCAGGCCAGGCGGCTTACGTGGCCACCCCAACTCCTCCCTTTCCCAAGGGTAGAAACTAGAGGGTTACAGACATACCTTCCTACGGGGAGGAGCTGGCAAAGCTGACAGATTCCCCACATTTAGGAAGTAAAATGATCTCTACAGGGGGCTCCCCCTGTCTTTTTCCTTCTGGAATCAGAGGTTAGGAAGGAAAAAACCTGGACACGAAGCAGAAGCAGCCCGCTGCTTTCCACAGAACCCAGGCAGCTGCTGAGCTCGGGAGCAGCTCCACTGCGTCCCAGCTATAGGCTGTCTCTGCCTGCTTTCCTGATCAGTGTTTAGAGGGTGTGATACTCTGAGCTGCTGGAGAATTTAGAGGCAATACCCCCCCCCCCCCCCCCCCCCCCCCGAGAAAAAAAAGAGCCATGAGAAACATCTTCTCATCCAGAGATTAGGCAAGGAAAAATCCTGCCCACTCCAAAGTGTCAGATATTCTCATCTGGCATTTTGGCAGGAAGGCACCATTTTCTTCCTTGGCTGGAAGACAATCTACCAAAAAGACCTAAGACTTGTCTATGCAGGAAAAATTCCCAACAGAGATCTGGTGGTATAATTAGACGGGTAACGCTCCCCATATGGACATGCTGCTTCCAGAGTAAGAATGTGGGCTTGGAGTTGCAGTTTTCCTCCTCTGCGATAGCTTATGTCACTGTCAAAGTTACACAGGGGCAGAGGAGGAGGAGGAGGAGGGAGAGGGCAGAGGAAGTAGCAGGGAGGAAAAAAAACACCTCTTCTTCCAGAGTCATAGTAGCCACATGAGGAATTTTACCAGCAGACCTATGCTGCTGGAATTACACTGATATAATGGAACCGGTCATTTCTCACATGTAAACTAACCTTAAATCAAAAGGTTAAAAAAAAAAGCAGCTGTAAAACACAGCTCCACCATTACAGACTTGGCAGGGGGAGCATGGGGGGAAGAGGGAGGGCGAGTGGGTAGCTATTTAGCTGGAGACTGGGGAAATGAGGAGGAAAGAAAGCGGATTTTTATCCCCTTATGGTCCTAGTGGCTCCTGCGGCTCTCCCTGAGGAAATCGGGATGGGGACTGCTCTGGGGTCTAGAGCTGAGAGGGGGAGGAGGCCAACTAAATCATTTTCATCAGCTCTCCCTCATTTCTGAATGACTTTGCAGCTCTCATCTGCAGAACAGATGTGCTCCCCCACCCCCCCGCCCCCCACCAGCATTGAACACACCATAGGTGATCCTGGCACCCAGCCAGCTTATACAACCAACTGCAGCTCAAAGGCTCCGGCGCTGGGTTCAGCCTAGGGGCCCCAGGGCACTCCATCTCAGGTCCAGTATATCTGAATATGCCCAACGTGACCCAGGGACAGGATTCTTTCCAGCCTCCAGGATATGCCCCAAAATACATGCCAAGACCATGAAACGTGGTCTGAGCACACTGCCCTTGGCATCCGTTTCGCGTGGGGAGAGGAGGAAAGTGCTTTCCATCACAGCATCCCTGGAAGGTCACGGCACCTGCACAAAAGGGCCGGGGGAGATCCTGCGTGCTGGCCGCAGCCAAGAGAGCAGGACTGTGATTTACCTCCACTCCTCTGCACAGGCGGGAGGGGGAAGGATGAGAAGGCAGGAGCAGGAATACCAGAATCAAGCCCCTGCCTCCCCTTAGGCAAAGGGTGGCTGCCGGGAGGGGCAAAAATAAAAAAATCAAATCTGTAAAGATCCAGCAACTCTACCTATCTTCCTGGTGCCGGGTTGTTACCAAAAATGGGCAGTCTCCCCATTGTACATTTGCTTGGCTCAGGCAATGCGGACACAGTCATTCATTTCATCTGGGCAGCTGGCTGCTTTCACCTTGCGTCTGTCCTGGAGACCCTCTCTGCTGCAACATTTGCCTTAAAAATGCGGCAAGTGAAAGCCCTTTCTTATTTAAAAAAAAAAAAAAAAAAAAAAAAAAAAAAGAGAGAAGAGAAGAAAAAAAAAAATCACAGCCTGAGCATTACTAAAACCCCCACGACCTCTTGGCACAAAAGACCTTCCTGAACAGCCCTTACCAGCATGCTCACGCTTAGGCGGATGTTTTTAAGAGAAACCTGTGTTTTATGCTCGGTCTATCCGAGGGCAGAGACTCCGCGGGGAGATAATCCCAGCGGCGGCGATCCCCGCTTCATTCACGGTCTTCCCACGAGGCTTGGGTGATGTCTTAAGTGAGCACCGAATGGCTTCGCCTCACGACTGAGAAGCGGCACAGAGAGGACACACGCGCACACATACGTGTGCATACGCGGCTGTGTGCGTGCACGGACACGCGTGGATGCCCAGACCTTCTTCGCCGAGACAGCAGCAGCGCACCACTGCCGGAGCTGCGGAGGTGAAGGGGCGAGGGCAAGACAAAGCCTCCGCACCCCCGGGCCCACCGGCTGCCCCCCGCTTACCTCCTCCTGCAGCAAGTGCGCAGGCATGGGGCCGCCCTGTCTCTGCTCCTCGGCGGCCGTACGCGGGCGCGCAGGTCCCCGGCGGCGGCTGTGGTGGTGGTGGCGGGAGGAGGCTGGCTCTTGTCGGCCCCTCGCCCGGCGAGCTGTGCGGCTCAGGGAGGCGGGCGCGGAGATATTTAAGCGGGGCTGCTGGCTTGGCGGCTGGCGGGGCCGGGCTCTCTGCGCCCCGGCCTCCCGGTGACCCCCTGCCCGCGGTTGGGATGCGCGGGGTCAGCGCGGCGAGTCGCGGCGGGGGCCCGGCTCTCGGCGTGCCCGGGAGGGGAGGCGGGGCGGGGCGGGGGGCGGGAGGGAGGAAGGATGCTGAGGAAGAGGAGGATGGCGAGGGCCAGGCTCTCTCATGGTGCCTGCCTGCCCTAGTGTTTTTTGTCTTCATTCCGCGTTTTTTTTTTTTTTCCCCCCCTCCCCCTCGCGAGCCGATTGGCTGCAGGAAATTTGGTGCCACCTCGGCCTGCCCTCACCATTGGCTGCCCGCAATCTGCTGTTCGCTCCCCGCGGCGCGCACCCTGCGCGCCCGCCGCTGCCTGCGCGCCCGGTTCCGCGCCTGCCGTGGGGAGCGCAGCGCAGCGCAGCGCGGCCCGGCCCGGCCCGGCCCGGCCGACGGCCTGCGCGGGGGGTGCTGCCGGCCCTCCGCGTGCCCCCCTTCTCCGCCGCGGGGGCTGCCCCTGATGAAAGAGGAGGCGCCCGAGGGGTGATGGAGCCCCAACCCCTGCCCCAGCTGGCCGCGGAGTGCGGCGGGGAAAGAAGGGACTTCAGCGTAAAACATCTGCTCTGTACAGGGGATCTGTGTGGGGAGCATTATATATGTATGTAGATATAAATCATACCTCTCTGCAAAGAAAAGCACACCCACAACTGTATGTCTGGATAAGCATGTATATCTGTGTGGGGTTTATCTCGGTAAGCAACAACAGTCTGGAAAATGTTGGCTGTTGACTTTTTAAAAGGAATCCTGGCCATTTCCCACCAGAACACAGTTCCTTTGGGGCAGAGAGCAGAAGGAAAAAGCAGCAGCTCAGTTTGCGATCAGCTATGTTCCATAATAACCTTCTCGCCAGCCAGTAACGCCAGCAACAGGAGAATCCAAGCTCTATCCCAAGGAGATGTCCACCATTAAAAGTGAAAAAGAGAGCCCTTAGAAATAACACCTTGATGGTGGCAGAGCCTGGAGGCAGATCTCCTAACCCCACCGTGTGGTCACCGTGCCGGGCACCCTCTGCTGTTTGGCAGCAAGGCTTGGGGTGCCCTAGTGCCATCACCCTGGCCAGGACCTGTTTCAGCTCCTTCCCTGTCTCATGGTGTGCCCCGTGTTCAATCTCTGCCCCCGCCGGCACACGAGTCATTCTGGGAGTGGAACAGGAATGTCAAAAGCCATTTTGAAGTGTGTCCATATCCCCCTGACGCATCTCCTGTCCAGGCAGCTGTCCTGCAGCGATGGAGCTGACCACACGAGGTGCAGAGGGACAACCAAGATCTTGTAGAGTCTGTCCCTGGGCTCAGACACGGCGGGGCTGATTCAGTGGCAGCCGGCAAAAGTGAGCTCCATTGTAGTTACTGGGAGGGAAAAGCGACAAGGAAAAATAACAGTAGCCCAGTTGTCCTCTGGATTTAGAGGTGTCCGGCAACGGGGGAAAAATACGTCTTTCCTTTTTCCCTCTCGCTGCCATGGATGAAGAGGTCTGAGAGAAGTCTGTGTTTTAGTTTTACATTAGGAACTTGAGTCTTGGCTACTTTCTGGGACTGAAAACTCAGTACTCTGAAGTACTCTGAGTATTAAAACAGAGAGCCCACATCAGAGGGTGTTCCTAGACGGTGAAAGCTGACATGAGTCAGAGTCGGACTTTTAACATCCCTTTTAATACTCCGTGTTAAATGCTTGGTTGACAACACCGAGGCTTACTGAACACTGAGGAGAAAGGATGTTTTAATTAAAGATTCTACCTACTTCCTATGTGAGTGTTGGAAGAACTATAAACTGTGATAAAAACTGCCCTAAGCAAATCAGACTCCTGCTATTTCCAAAAGAAAACCAGAAAGAAAATAAACAAGAAAAGAAAAAAAAGTGATACTTGTTGATTTAAGAAAATAATCTGCAGTTTATGCCACATGGGGAAAATAATCTCAATGCTGCGAATGAGGGGGAGAACTGGAAATGATACTGGTGGGTGAAAATGAGGCTTTTGAGGATTCAAGGTTTGCAGATTTGCAGATACTCAGACCCACCAGAGCCCCTTCCTTTCCCACCTGTTTCTTTCCTCAGACGTGAAGCATGCCAACGAGGGAACTTACAGGGCAGCTAGACTTTTCATCCTCTAAAATTAACACCAGGTCTGGCTGCTCCCACACAACAGGAGTAAGTTTTCTGAACATTGCTCTGCCAAGTTGTCCTGGGAAGTGACCATCACGTTTTTTCTTGCACAGAGAGACGGATCTTAACCATCATCGGGGCTGTGCTCACCTGGCAGGTTTCAAGTCTTACACGCTAAGGACAGCCCTGAGGAAGGTCCTTCACAACATGGCCAGCTCCTCCAGCTGATACTTTTGAAACAGGTTAATGGTCCTAAATGTGGCCACGAGGTTCAGGTATTGACATCTTGGCGAAGCGCGCTAAGTAGTTCGCTTTCCCAATATTTAGATTGCGGCAGCTCCAGCCGTGCCTGTCAAAAAGCTTTTTGGCCCTTTGCGGGCTGGACACTTGGCTGTGCCGTGCCAGCCAGGCTCCCTCCCGTGGAGAGCTGCTGACCGGGGTGATGGCCAGCACCCTGCGTACCCCTGGCCCCCACCACGGGCCCTGCCTATCTGAGTCTCTGCTGCAGACTCCTGTCTCAGCTCTGCTGCTCAAGGCCTGAGACAAAAGGGAGGATCGCTGGGCAGCCCAGATGGAAAATCAGAGACATCTAGTATAGACACAGCAATACAGCTTATATGGTATTTATTTAGTTTGTATCTCTCCAGACAGGGTTTTCCCTCCTTCCAGGCAGAACTGCCCAGCTGAGCCTTCAGCAGAAGTATGTCACTGGTGGAGTTCACCAACACTGCTTAGCAAAGATTTGGCTTCAGCCATCGTCCTCAGGAAACTGATTCAATTCTTCTGCAACTGGTGACTGCTGCCTGAGGTCGTGTTCTTTCATAAGTGATCTGATGCAATGCCAGGGCCATGGAGCAGGGCAGCGATGAGCAGAGCCGTGCCACGGGTAGCACAGGCCGTGAACTTCAGCACAAGGTTTCTTTAGAAATGCGTGGTCTAACATAAGGCTGTTTCCACCTTCCTGAGAAGTCCTCCCCATGGGATTCATGACCCAGCTGAGGCACTGTGGTAGTGGAAAGCTCTTGCAGAGTACTTTTTGTTGGAGGGTCTCACAGTTTTTTTGTCAAGGTTGGGGAAAAGAGAAGCACAAACCTGCAGTGAGGTTTATCACAAGACACCATCTGTGAGCAGAGCCTCTATGAGAAAGAATAGTTGCATTCCTCTCCTGGGATGCACTAACCAGCCTGGTTTTGCTACCACAGTGCCAGGTTGCAGACAAAAAGCATCAAGGCTAACCTAAGGATGTTTCACCAAAACATTTTCCTTATTACTCTCCCCTCAAAAAAGAAAAAAAAATTCTGCTTTTCCATTTAGCAGTAAGTTTTGCAAGGAGATTTCATGTGGTGTCGACATCTTGGAAATTTTAGTGAATCTCCTCAGCTACCCCCTCCAAAAATGTTGAAAAAGCCACACATTAAAAAAAAAAAAAAGCTTGATGCAAGGGCTTTGCAAGGTTTGTTTCATGTTGTTTATCTTCTTTTACAGCATTCCCTGTCCCCCCCCTTTTTCTTTTTCTTTTATTTCACAACTGGAAGTTGAAAAAAAGAGGAGACTCAAATAAAAAGGGAATAAGCTGAAAACTGGGGAAAGAGCTGAACCCTATCCTTCCCCTCTGCCAAAAATAAAGGTTTGCAAAAATGCTCTTAGGATTATTTTCTGCATCTCTTGCATTGTTCTCCTGGAGAAGTTTGAAGCAATTCCATTTTTAGAGCTTTTTCTAGGGGTAGGAGAATCATGCCATGGCATTTTCAGCAGTTTCAGAGGTTAATGGTGCCCCCAGTTTCGGACAGGGTTGACTTCTGGGCACAGTTATGTGTTGCAGAGAAATGAGGTGGGGGCCCACAGCTACAGAATGACTTGGGACAAGACCTAGCTCAGACTACAGCAGTTCAGAGTTAATGGCTGCTTGAAAGATAAAGCGATGGCAGCTGCAGGTCTTTGAGGATTGTCAGCCACAGGAGTTCAGATGCCAGAGGATCAGATGCCAGCTTGTGGGGTTGCCACCCTTGTTTAATGTTGCTTTCTGCCCCATGCTTGCTTTTGGAATCTGGTGACCCTGTGTTGTATTTTCACACGCTCTTCCTCGACCAAGAGAGGTAGCAAATGGCTTTCTTTTTTTAAATGGAAAGCTAAGACTTGTGTAGTCACCTGGCTCCAGCAACAGGCTTGAGGAGTGTGATACCACAGTATTTACCAAAAGTGAGATTTATGTTTACAAGAGCTGACATCATCTTGCTTGCTTGCTTTCTGTCATGTTTCCCTCCCTGCCTTGAAACATCATCTGCTGCTCCGTAAATTCAATGGATCCCTGAAGATTCCCTGCTCATCCCTTAAAGCATGGCTGAATTCAATATGGGCTACCTGGGCTCTTTAGTTAACAGCTGCTGTCGGGAGCTCCCAGAAGAGCAGCAGTGGCCAAACTGTAGGCTATCTTGCCACAAATGCCTGGGGAAGGGCCTGGGCTGAGAGAAGCTGGTGCTCGCTGCTGCTGAGTGGGAAATGTGAGGTTAGAGGGAGGTGACAAGGCAGCAGAAATCACTGGTGTCTCATTGCCAGGGTCAGCAGGGAAAGCAGATGTACCTCCAGTGATGAGCCATGCCTCCAGGCTGTGACCAGGATGGCTAAATTCCTGGGCCATTGATGCAGTAATCTTATCAGCACTGAGAATTAGGCTGATAACAGGCTGATGAGTGGGATAGGGTGCTTATCTCTGCACTTTGCCCCATCCCTTGCTGCTTGACTCAGTGCCAGACCCCCTGCCCATCCTCCTCCCCTCCTGTTACCCCAAACAGGCTTTGCTCCCAGTCCTCAGGCTGCCAGCAGCAAGAACCCAGCCGGTATTGTCTAAGCAGGGCCGTACAATGGGCAGCATTGTTGATACTGGATTTTTGCCCTCATTAAAGATGACCTCACAGCCCACCCCTTGGCCACTTCAGCCAGCCCCTCGGGACTGTGAGGCTGTCTTTTGAACTCGGGTAAATAAATTGGGAGGGGAGGGGGAGAAAGGGATGGGGAGCAGAGTGTGTTGGTTTTGCGTGGCAAGGTTTTGGTAGCGGGGGGGGCTACAGGGGTGGCTTCTGTGAGAAGCTGCTAGAAGCTACCCCTGTGTCTGATAGAGCCAATGCCAGCTGGCTCCAAGACGGACCCGCCGCTGGCCAAGGCCAAGCCAATCAGCGCCTCTGTGATAACATATTTAAGAAAGACAAAAACAGTTAGAGAGCGCTTTTGCAGCCAGAGAGAGGAGTGAGAAGATGTAAGAACATCTGCAGACACCAAGGTCAGTGAAGAAGGAGGGGGAGGAGGTGCTCCAGGCGCCGGAGCAAGATCCCCCTGCAGCCCGTGGTGAAGACCATGGTGAAGCAGGCTGTTCCCCTGCAGCCCATGGAGGGAGGATGAGGGGGTGTAGAGATTCCACCTGCAGCCCGTGGAGGACCCCACGCCGGAGCAGGTGGAGACACCTGAAGGAGGCTGTGACCCCGTGGGAAGCCCGCGCTGGAGCAAGCTCCTGGCAGGACCTGTGGAGCCGTGGAGAGAGGAGCCCACGCCAGGGCAGGTTTGCTGACAGGACTTGTGACCCCGTGGGGGACCCACGCTGGAGCAGTTTGCTCCTGAAGGTCTGCACCCCGTGGAGGAGACTCACGTTGGAGAAGGCCGTGAAGGACTGTCTCCCGTGAGAGGGACTCCATGCTGGAGCAGGGGAATGATGAGAGGAGTCCTCCCCCTGAGGATGAAGAAGCGGCAGAAACACCGCATGATGAACTGACCGTAACCCCCACTCCCCGTCCCCCTGTGCCGCTGGGGGGGGCGGAGGTTGAAGCCGGGAGTGAAGTTGAGCCCGGGAAGATGGGAGGGGTGGGGGGAGGTGTTTTAAGATTTGGTTTTATTTCTCATTCCTCTACTCTGTTTTGCTTAGTAATAAATAAGATGAATTCCCTCTCTAAGTTCGGTCTGTTTTGCTCATGATGATAATTAGAGAATGATCTCTCCCTGTCCTTATCTCGACCCGTAAGTTTTTTTTCATTGTACCTTTTCTCCCCTGTCTAATGAAAGAGGGGAGTGATAGAGCGGCTCTGGTGGGCACCTGGCCCTCAGCCAGGGTCAACCCACCACAGTCCTTTTTGGCGCCCAACGTGGGGCACGAGAGACTCGAGATAAGGATAGTAATTGGAAGAGGTAACGGGCAAAACATTGACTGAACGTAACTTGAGAGTGATATATTTGTGAAGGGACTAGAGATAGATTTTGTGTGTAGATTGTCCACTCTTGTTTGGTGTTGTGATAGTGTTGTTTTGATGTTGGTGTGGGGAATTCTTTTTTTTTTTCTTTTTCTTTGTTGATGTGATTAGTGTTTGTGAAGTTTTGTGTTGAATGTATATTTTAATGGTAATTCTTAAATATGTGATTCACAGAGGCGAGGGGTGGAATGTGTTGGTTTTGCGTGGCAAGGTTTTGGTAGCGGGGGGGCTACAGGGGTGGCTTCTGTGAGAAGCTGCTAGAAGCTACCCCTGTGTCTGATAGAGCCAATGCCAGCTGGCTCCAAGACGGACCCGCCGCTGGCCAAGGCCAAGCCAATCAGCGCCTCTGTGATAACATATTTAAGAAAGACAAAAACAGTTAGAGAGCGCTTTTGCAGCCAGAGAGAGGAGTGAGAAGATGTAAGAACATCTGCAGACACCAAGGTCAGTGAAGAAGGAGGGGGAGGAGGTGCTCCAGGCGCCGGAGCAAGATCCCCCTGCAGCCCGTGGTGAAGACCATGGTGAAGCAGGCTGTTCCCCTGCAGCCCATGGAGGGAGGATGAGGGGGTGTAGAGATTCCACCTGCAGCCCGTGGAGGACCCCACGCCGGAGCAGGTGGAGACACCTGAAGGAGGCTGTGACCCCGTGGGAAGCCCGCGCTGGAGCAAGCTCCTGGCAGGACCTGTGGAGCCGTGGAGAGAGGAGCCCACGCCAGGGCAGGTTTGCTGACAGGACTTGTGACCCCGTGGGGGACCCACGCTGGAGCAGTTTGCTCCTGAAGGTCTGCACCCCGTGGAGGAGACTCACGTTGGAGAAGGCCGTGAAGGACTGTCTCCCATGAGAGGGACTCCATGCTGGAGCAGGGGAATGATGAGAGGAGTCCTCCCCCTGAGGATGAAGAAGCGGCAGAAACACCGCATGATGAACTGACCGTAACCCCCACTCCCCGTCCCCCTGTGCCGCTGGGGGGGGCGGAGGTTGAAGCCGGGAGTGAAGTTGAGCCCGGGAAGATGGGAGGGGTGGGGGGAGGTGTTTTAAGATTTGGTTTTATTTCTCATTCCTCTACTCTGTTTTGCTTAGTAATAAATAAGATGAATTCCCTCTCTAAGTTCGGTCTGTTTTGCTCATGATGATAATTAGAGAATGATCTCTCCCTGTCCTTATCTCGACCCGTAAGTTTTTTTTCATTGTACCTTTTCTCCCCTGTCTAATGAAAGAGGGGAGTGATAGAGCGGCTCTGGTGGGCACCTGGCCCTCAGCCAGGGTCAACCCACCACACAGAGGAACACAGCGGTCTTTGTGTTGCCACCCTCTCTTCAGTGCTGGTGCTCTCTGGTGTCTTTCTACCCACATCAGACATGGCAGGCCAGGTGCCAAGGAGCTGGCATGCTGAGCGCCCTTTCCCACCCTCCCCAGCCTGTGTTCGCTGGGCAGCGACACCATCTGCGGTTCTGCAGCCTCCCTTCTTCGGAATGCAGTTTGCTCCGGTCATCTCAGTTGTCCTTTCTCCTTCTCCAGGACTTCTGTGCCTTCCTTCCCGCACCTGCAGCCCACACCTTCTCTTCAGGCTGAGACCATCCTTTCAAGCATCTGCTGCTGCCAGCATCGTGGCCATGCCCAGCAGGGACCTGGGGAAATGCCACCTCCTAGTGGCAGTTCTGACTCAGCTTAGGTGGCATGGGCAGTGCCACACTGTCTCCTGCTCTATGCTGTCACCCAGGTTTAGATGCTGCTAACACAGAGCCACCAGCCAGCTGCATCTAAGGGTGGATCTCCATCCATGTGGGAGAGGGGTGATGCGGCAGGGCTATAAGTGTGAGCCCTGGGGACCGATTAGGACATAGTCAGCAGAGGGGCAAATTGCAACACCAGGGAAGGATGAGGGCATATCCAGGGTCAGTTTGCTGCTGCTCCTGTTGGGCAGACCACAGTTGCCTGTGATGCTGTCTATCCTCTCTGTATAACCTCAGGCATCATTGTTTTCTACACTGTCTCCTTGCTGGCAATAGTACCCTGAGTATTTGGGGACTGCCGAACACTTAAGAGAACAAAAATGGTTTCCCAAAATATTAAAAATTACCTGGGATACAGAGAGCAGGGAGACCTCTATCCATTCCGAGCTGATGTCTGAATCCCAGATGTTTCTTCTCCTTCTGGAGAGGTTTCCAATAGGCTCCTGGTGGGGGAAGCAGGCACCCCCCGATAGGCAGAAACTGGTGGGACTGCCCTGAGAATGCATACGTGCTGCCAGTACGAGGAGCAGGAGGGACAGAGGGGGAACTCACTGGACCCTCATCCCACCCTTCCCTACTCTACACTTAGCAGCGGCACACGAGGGAAAAACCTACAGATGGGGTGTGCCTCTCCCTGTCTGCCACCCCCAACTTTGCCTACATCCATACCGCAGTGAATGCTCTCTTTCGTCTTGTGCGCCGGGAGTAGAGCAGAGAGCTGTCTTTGTATTCGTCCAGAGGCCAGCCCTGTTTTCCCTCCTTTCCCTCTTTGCTTATCCTGGTGAAGAGCTCTGTCTTGTGAGCAGCATTTTTTTAATCTATAAAGCAGGGGTGGTACTTGTGTCCTTTGTCCAAGTCCATTCACAACTGAAAATCGTTCAGGATTCCCACCTGAGCAGAGTGCTTCCCCACCGTGACGTGTGACTGCGTGGCTGGCCAAGGAAAGGGCATTCGGAGCCCTGAAGGAGAGAAGTGCTACAAGCTGTTACGTTCCTGGACGGGAACATTTTCACATCTGCTTGCTGGGAATGAGGCCCTTACCTGCCTGCCTGGTTTTGCTGCCTTTCCGGGTCTTTAAAGAACCTGTCTACCCTGTCTCCTTTACAGAACGGAGCTGGAAACACACTTTTGCCTTTCCACATCTACTTCCTCACTTAAGACGACAGCTGCAGACCTGCGGGTTCCTGCTAGTTTTGGTGGGTAAAATGCCCCGTGTTAACCTGCTGTTTGTGCTGCAGCAGATGATCGACCACCACATGTACGCACACATTCACTCATTCACACAGCAGGCATTCGGTGTGTTCTGGAAGGTATGTGTTTTGCTTCATCCGAGCTGTGTTTGAGGGGGTCATGTGTGCAGAGAATTCAGGCATAAACTTCAAGAAGAACCCACGTGGGCACAGAAATTCCTTCAAGCTTCTCTAGTAGATAAGGTCGGGCCGTTTTATCCCTGAGTCCATAAGAAGGTAAGGTAAGGGCAAAGTAGCAGAGTCGTATGGCTTTTTGGTATAGAGTTACATGATGTTATCACAGCTGTTCTTAGCCTCCTAGTTTTACCTAGGTGAGGATGGTTGCAGAGGTTTTGGGAAGTAGGGCTAAGAGTACCCACTTTCAGTCTGAGGATTGCTGGAACAGCGTTGGGATCCATACCCCCAGTATGGATCTCAGTGTTTCCCTGCTGATATATGCGATGGAAGACAGATCAAGCTTCCTACTTCTGCAGACGGTACTAGACAAGGAGGAGGGGAAAATGTGCTGGAGGTCGCACTGCTTAGACTTCCAGTAAGGTCTTGGCAAATGGGATGCACAGACTGCAATAAGTAAGATGCAATTCACTCGACAAATACAAAGTTCTAGCTTGATGAGAAGAGTCACCTCTCCAAACCTACACTGGGAGAGTAACTTGGTGAGATAGCAGCTCTGCAGATAAGGGTTTGGGGGCAACAGTGAAGCACGTGCTCGTAACATCATGCTACTGCAAGCAGAGCAAACTGTAGATGTAGAAAGAGTGGCATAGGAAAGGCACGTGGAGTATCCATCTGGCTCTGCTTGGCACTGGGGACACCTTAGCTTTGAGGTTTTGCTTTGTTGGTCCATTGTGCCATTCTGCTTTTTGAATAGTCTGCTGGCTCTGTATTGCGCCTTGGGAATAACAACTCTGCAAGAGGAATTGTGCGTAAAGATTAGCAACCCTAAAACTTGGAAGAGCCTCCCTGAACAGAAAAAATAACACAGGCAGAACCCAGGCAAACTTCCCCCGTCCTGCGTCCGCAAAAGCTTTGGTTGCACGTGTGACACCAGGCTGTGCAGCTCTGGGGGATGGATGCCTGTCAGGATGGCACCTCTCAAACCACTTACAAGGGACTGCAATGTCACACACCCCCCCCACCCCCCCCAGGATGTCCCCACCTGCTCTCACTGAGAGCACCCCAGGATCCCATCTATCATGCCTGAATGCCGGGACAGAATAATCTGGAAAGCGCTGGCACACAGATAAGGGCTAGCTGGTGTGCAAACACACAGTGTTGCCAGTGACTGGTAAGGCCCCAACTCCTCCTTCACCTCCTCTTTCTCAATCAGTCAAGTTTATCCTTACAGAGCTGGCTCGGCCAGGTGATGAGCTCATCCCTGAATATCAAGCACATGCAGCATCTAATCCCAAAACTGATGCCAGCCTCTGGCTTTTCAGACGGTCACCTGAGCCCTGCCTAGCTTGTTTTCCTATCTGTAAAAGGGGACCTTCCTGGATTATTTGGAATTACATGCTCAGGAGTGCATAGAGGAAGACAAGAACTGTGCGGCATAGGACTGTGCAGGTTGAGTTGATATCATTGAACTGAGGGCAATGGTCTTCATCTAAACAATGATTTGGTTACAGAAAACCAGTGGACAGAGGTGGGAAGGTAGCGAATCATTTGCAGCTCCTGAGGAATCTGCCCCTCCGCTCTGTAGCCAGGACTTGGCCAGCACCGGCTCCCCCCAAAATCAGTGGAGTGAGCTCAGGACATGGTGGGGTAGGACTAGGGCTGCTCTTTGGTGCCCGGGGCGGGGGGGGGTGTGTGTGTGTGTGTGTCCGTCCCTGCCTTTGTTTGCAAAGATGCTAGGACTCCTTGTTGTGCATTGCCTCCCTGGGGCTCACAGCTGGATCGCAGGAGGTGCCAGGCCCTCAGGTGCAGGGACCCAGCTCTTCCCCTGGTGCTGCTGGTTCTATTATGGCCAGTTCTTTCCCCCTTGGGGACAGGGTCTCTCCTCTTCAGCACATGGGTGCTAGTGTGCGTCTCAGCCATGGAGTAGGGGAAAAACAGCACCAAAATGTCAGCAGTTGACACCTGTGGAGAGGGCAGAGGGATACTCCTGCAGCAAGTGTCAGAGATGATTGGGGTTTTGCTCTGGAGGTCCCCGATCTCAGCGTGTCTCATCCCTTAAGTTTGCTCCAGGCATGACAGGAACAGGCAGAGTGAGTTCCCCTGGACAAGAATGAGTTACATGACAGTTAACCAGTGCTGAGGATGTAAGTTTGAACTGCCAATCCAGTTTTATCCCCCCAGCCCCACCCCTATGGCCTTTCCCTCAGTTATCTGCATGGGCTATCTGCATTGTCTGCCCCTGCCAGAAGGCCCTGAGAGGTAGGAGGGTTCCCAAGGCCTCTCTCGCCCAGCCCCTCTCAACATGCAGTGATCAAACTGCAAAGAGCCTGGCAGCTTTCAGCAGGTAGCTGCTGGTGGGGACCGTATGTCCTCCAGGGCCTCCATGGCGTGTGTCCGTCCCTCATGCTGCAGCGTGTGGATGACATGCAGGGAGCAGCAACCTGCCAGAAAAAGCTTTCCCAGGTGCAATAAATTGCACTCCCTTCATCCCAAACACCAGCACTGGTCCTCAGGCAGGGCTGATAGCTGAGTGCTCTGCTGAGCTCTTGAAGAAGCCTGGCTGCTTCTCACCTAGTTAGCAGCTGTCTCTGTAGCTCTGTCCTGGCAGTGACAGGATGGGTCTTGTTGGGGCCGTGCTGGCTCTGCCTGTATTGTCTTTATTAACCAGGGTGGTGGAGTAGGCAGTAATGGACTGTGCTTTATAGAATCCTAGAATGGTTTTGGCCTGGAAGGGGCCTTAAGGGTCATCTAGTTCCACCCCCCCTGCTGTAAGCAGGGCCACCTTCCACTAGACTGGGTTGCCGAAAGCCCCAACCAACTTGGCCTTTGGCAGAGGACAACACCAATCTGGTGTGGGAGGTGAGTGCTGGTGGGACTGGGATTCCTAGTGCTTGTGGCTGCTGGGGGACGCAGTCCCAGGCAGTAGGAGCCACCTGAGGAGGGGGCTGCACAGGCAGGAACGACCAGCTGCACAGAAGGGACAAGGCAGCCAGTGCCTGGCCCAGGAGGCCTTTGTGGAGCTGCAGGTGGACCCAAGTCAGTAGTGCCAGAGGGCTGCTAAATAAGGTAACAAGGCTCAGGCTGTGGCAGCAGGAGCAGCAGAGCTCACTCTGCAAAGTGATCCCAACACCCTGATGGCGCCAGCTGGAGAAATGTGCTCAGCAGTGAGATTCCGATCAGGCCTAACTCTGGCTCACCAGTCATGCTTAACCTGGTGGTATGGTGGTGCAGCCAGTGCCTCCCCCCTGCTGTCCTCTGGCCTGACATGGGCAGGCACCTGGGGAAGTCAGTGGATGAGATGGTTTGCCACCACCCCGAGGTGCCATCTCCCCCTCTGCCCATAACCTGCCTGGGAGTGGGGGCACCCTTGAGGATAAGGCAGCAGCTCCAAAGCCACGTTACTGGGTGGCCCCTGGGACAGCAGTAGAGGTTTGTCCTCGCAGACGGGCTTTGCTGCACGTGCATCGGAGGGCTGGGCCACCCCTGCTCCTACGCAAGGACCACCCGGTCGTGGTGGGCAAACGGCGTTACCCGGCCGGGGTGAAGAGCACACGGCAGCCCCTTGAGCCCCGGTTTACAAGCAGACGCCCCGCGACAGCGCTGCTCGCTAGCCGGGCGCTCGGGTGTGGGGCTGGGGGGGCTCTGCCGCCCGCCATGGGCTGCCGCGGCCCCGGGCGGCCGTGGCGGCGGGAGGACGGAGCGCTGCTGCCACCCGGTGGCCGGGGCCCGGGCGGCACCTCGGAGGTGGCGGGGCAGAGAGCGCGGGCGAGGTGGGAGGGAGCGCAGCCGCCTTGGCGGCGGGGCCACCGGCTCCGCAGGCCGTCACAGGCAGGGCAGCAGGGATGGGAGAGGGCGAGGTCCCGCTGCCGTCTCACCTGGGCTCTGCTGGTGGTCTGCCCTTGTCCTTCCCATCAAGCTGCCAGTCTTCTGTTCAATGCGGGCCTGTGCTGCCCCACAGTTCACGTGGTCATAGAGAATTTTACCTTTGGGCCCTTTACAGGGGGAAGGGGAGAAACTGAGAGACAGATCTGGTCCATCTAGCAACGTGCAGCGTTGCTAAAGTCCAGCAAAACCTGGAACTATAGGACTGAAACCCTCAAAGCAGTCCCACAGAGCTCAGCTGCTGGATTGCACCCCAGTCAGGGGGAGCAAGTGTCTGAGATAGGCTGCTATCTCAGATAGCTAAGGGGTTTGAGCGCCAACCTCGTGGGATGCATCCAGAAAGTCAGAAAAGGTCCGTGATGCTCCAGGTGAGCTTTCGCAAACGGGGCAGCCCTGTGCCAGTGTGTAGCCAAGAGACACGTGCTGCCCAGCAAAGCTAGGTGGTCACAACAGTGAGTTTAAGAGCTTTACTAAGCTCGTAAGCGTGTAATTGGCGTGCTGGTGCATCTGAAGTGGGAATACCAGCAGGGAGGCAAGTGCAGGAGGAAGGGAGGAATGCCACAACAAATGCCTTCTCTTCCTAGTCTCCCATTATATGAATTACGGTATTCCCTCAGGAAGGTGTGTGTAGTGATGCTGTTTTCCGTCGTGCCTGCTTCTGTTAACAAAGCTGATGGAAAGTCCCATCTCCTCTCCCACTTCTAAAGCTTCCTGTTATTTTTTCCTATGCACTAGCACAGCTTTCACCAGCTTCGGCCTGTATTGTCTTGTGAGCTGCTTCTCTTCAACTCGCTCTTCCTACTTCTGTGGATTTAAACTGCTCCTTACGCTACCTTATCATAGAAGCGTACCGAGTGCTAGTAGGGAAGGCCTCTTTGGGACTAAACAAACAAGGTATTGAATTCTTGGGTGCAGACCTCTTCCGGTTGGGCTTGAGCTATAGGAAGGCAGACTACGTTGGCCAGAAACCTGGTGGGCCGGGAGGTCTTCCTTGCTCGGCTCTCTTTGCCTGCCATAGCCACTTTCCTCACCTCTGTGCCTTTTATTTTCTTGCCTATTCATGTAACTTGCAAGTCCTCGAAGGGAACGGGCTATGCGGAGGCTAAGGCAAGGCCTTTGTGGTGTAATGATTTTCTGTAGCTGTATAACCCTCCGCTTACTGGCTGGCTCTTCACTTTGTGCAGAGATATTGAGGGAAAGCAGCAAGCGGTCTGTCTGACTAGTCAGTGGCTAGGCTGACGGGTTCAGAGGAACAGGCCTTCCAAGCAGGTGTTTAAAACCCAGCCTATGCCTTTTCAGGAGCAAACCAAGGAGTGATCAGCATCCCTTCCTCTCATCACGCTTACTCAACGCGACCTTGCAACCTGCCATATTCTCAGGGGTATTACGCAGGGACTCGCCTGCATCTGGCAGATAGCTGGACTGGGGAAGAAATCTTCCATCTCTGAGTCCTGCTTTGTCTTTGCAGGGACACCGGCAGGTGTTTTTTGTGGTACGCTCTGGGACACCGGCTGTGTGCGCCTTTCTCTCTGCTGGCTGTGCTAAATCTGGGTCAAAGGAGCAGCCTGTAACCAACCACCGTGCCACTGGCACTGACAACACCCCAGCCTACGGGAAGCTGCTCTTTGAGCACCTTGGAGGAAGCTGTTTGCCTCTCTAGGCCTGGGTCAGTGAACTGGGAGTGAACTGCTGCTTGATTGCCACCTCAGAGCCAGTTGCATTGCAGAGGAGGAAGTACCTTTTGCTTTCAAGCCAGGCCCCTTAGGGCACTTGTGCTTCTTTAGGTGTGGTGCCCACCTGGGTGTTCATCCCTGCCCACGGTGCTTCAAAAACTGGCTTTCCTCTCCATAATGCCAGTACAGCGTTCACGCAGGCAGCTCCTAGGAGCACAGAGCATGCTTACTGGAGAGATGCTGCATCAGAGCTGTTAGCCAGATTCCGGTTCTCGCGCTGCCATGATGTCACATCAGGGCTCACCAAGGCTGGACCAGCCCTACTGGAATTGGGGCTGCAAGGGCTGTGCAGCTGCTGGAGGGTCATCAGCATAGGAGTGCTCAAGGCCCTGAGCAGCTGGTGGGAGCCGCGGGGCATAGAGGGTCCCATCCTAGACCCCCATTCGCTTTGGCCAACTGGGACTGCCATGCTGAACATCCTGCGTAAAACCAGGGGGAAAGATGCCCACCAGGCCTCAAATTCACAGAGACAATGTGATTGGCAGTGCAGGCTTTAATGCTTGTTAGCTGATGTGGAACTCAACAGAAGATACCGTAGCAGGGCTGTGTGTGTACACGCGCGCACACACGTGCGCGCACGTGTGCACGTAGTGCAATGGCAGTTTAAGAAAACGACATCCTGCAGAGCAACAGTAAAAGATGTTAATCATAAAAATAATACTAAACAGATGAAGACTATTTAGTTATTATATTCTGAAAGGAGGAAAAATGGTCATTGTCTTGTAAAGGACCTTGTAACTTTCTCCTCCACCTGCTTCCTTCCGTTCAGCCAGAGTTGCAACATTCCCTGTGAGTTTGCAGCCAGGCAGAGAAGTCCCCGCTGAGGGCCACCGCACAGGTGTATGAAAGCAAGAGAGCTCTCCAATGTGTTAGGAAATATGTAAGTGTTAGTAAATATATATTTATAGACATACAAATATTTATGGAGACTTATTGCTAAGTTGTACAACACAGTAACAAGTTTCTGTAGCTGAATTTCAAGCTGTGCTTGTCTAAGGTGCACTTCTTCTCCACAGATAGCTTTGTCTTGATGGACTGGAGACATGTAGGAGTGCTTACTGACACAGTTCCTATGGCTGGGTCTGCAGATAGCAGCTTTCGCCTTCCGTGCTGGTTCCTCAAGTCTCTCATGAGATGGTTGGATACGTTGGCCTCTGCACATTCTTAGGATGAGAACGCTGTCAAGTAATTTGAACGCAGAGTAAATCCACTCGTGTGGTGCTAAAATTGAGATAGCCAGGGAAAACTTGATTTAAATGAAAAGTAATGAAAACACATCTGTGTCAGTACACTGTGCCGGGAGAATTTTAAAAATGCAGCATAAACAGCTTACTCAGCAGCAAGGTACTCTGCTCGGAAGTCTGCTTTTTTTCTTCTGATGGTTAACAGCTGATTAGTACTTCCCCCACCACTTGCCCATCCTCTCACCCTGATGCAATCCCCAGGGATAACCACCAGCTCGAGCTCAGCTCACGTCGTCTGGAAGTGGGAACCAAATGCTTGTGTATGAGTTGCGTGGGAACCTGCTGAAAAAGGATTCTTGCCAGGAGAATGAACATAGCATCATAAATAAGAAAATGGGGACTTGAGTGTAGAATTATTTATTCATGGCTGTGTCTTTTTTGTGGGTTTTTTTTTTTTTTGGTTAGTTGGTTTTGGTTTTTTTGGGGGCATGTGGGGTTTTTTTGTTGTTTTGTTTTAATTGCAGCAAAGAGTGCCTACAGTATATTGTGTAGTGCCGTAACTTTGTTGTACAAGGTTTCTCAGGAATGAGGCACCTGGGAAACCTTAAACCTCTGAGATGATCATTAAGCTCCTGGCAGAAAATGAAACGGACTGTTCAAAATCCAGATAGAAGCTGGTTTGTTATAGAGCGGGACACTTCAGTCCTGGTCCTGCAGCAAGAGGTTAGAGGTAGGGGTGGGGAAGCGAGGACCCTCGGAGCTGAGCTTCCAGTCCTGCTGAGCGCAGTTAGTCTGTAACTGGTGTCCCAGCATCATCTCTAGCTGATAACAAAAGTTCTCCTCAGGGGTGCTTCGGCAGTGGCTGGTGAGCTCCTGGAGAGGCTGCCCTATTGGGTTTGGCAAGGAGATTTACCTCCAGTGTCTCAACAAGTGTCTGCTCTTTCTTAAGTGATTGAACTTTTTTCCGAACCGTGACATCGAAATGCTTTGTAGTTCTAATTCAGTGCTTGATACTGCTGGCTTGGGGAATTTATGAAGTCTTTGGTGCTCTCTTCTCCTTACGCTAAGGCTTGAGGAGTGGGACGCTGTCTAAAGGTATGTGTGCTTGGCACTGCAACCAGTAAATGGGAATTTTTTCATGATTCGAGCTAAAGCAGCAGAAAGGATGCAGTCCTCTAATCTGCGAGGTGGAAATGACAGGAAATCGGCTGTCTCGTGTTGTCGTGCGACCCTCTCCTGTCACAGCGATGGAGATGGCGGAGCCCTCAAGCGCAGGCTGTCCCCGGGCTGCCTCTGCGCGAGCGGGACAGCGGCGCTCTGCAGCCGCCGGCGCGTGGCGCGGCATCCCGGCGGTCCCGGGGCGCGAGGCGGGAGGCGGGAGCCGGTGCCGGGTTCGGACGAGATTGGCTCGTGCAGCGGGCTGGGCGGGGACGCGCTCCACAGGCGCGTGCCGCGCGGGCTCAGCAGGGCGTGCTCCCGGGTGCGTTGTGAGAGGCAGGGCGTAGCAGCAGCAGGTGTGAAGTGTGGTGGGGCAGAGGGTAAGCGAGGGGCTGGCGGGTGAACACTGAGGTGATGTGGTGGGGCCACCGTGATACCAGGTGAGGGGGGAGGCTGGAGGGTGAGGGACAAGGTGGTTTCGGAAGGAGGAAGGCGAGGGGCAGCCATCCCGCGGGCACGACGGGGAGATGCCGAGGTGCCTCGGCAGCCGCACCACCAGGGCCCCGGGCGGGGGAGGGACCGGGACGAGGCGGGCAACACGAGCGTGGCTTTGAGGAGAGCCCCGGGCTGACGGTTTGGCAGGGCTCAGATGCGGGCGGTGGGGCTGAGGGTGAAGCCCACGACGACGCCAGGGCAGAGGAAGGAAAGTGAGTGCGAGGGGACAGCGCCGAGTCGGGAAGGTAAACGCTGAAGCGGCGCAGGGCGAAGACAGCGCCGCTGTTGGGCCGTTGAAGCGGGCGAAGGGCAGCGGCTGCAGCACCTCAGAGAGGGGACGGCGCCGAGTGGGCTTCAGCGGGAAAGGCTGAGGTACCTCGGTGGCGGAGAGGGGGATAAGGCACCGGGGGGGGGGGTCTTCAGCCATAACTACGGAGGGACCTCGGGGGAGGAGGGGGGACGGCACCGGGGCCGTTTCGGATGGAAAGGCTGAGGTACCTCGGGGGGGAACGGCGCCGGGGGTGCTTCAGCGGTAAATGCTGAGGGACCTGGGGGAAGGGGGGGACAAGATACCGTGGGCCACTTCGGCGGGAAAGGCTGAGGTACCTCGATGGCGGGGGGGGGACAAGTCACCGGGGGCCGCTTCGGCGGGAAAGGCTGAGGTACCTCGCGGGGGGAACTGCGCCGGGGATCGTTCAGTGGTAAATGCTGAGGGTCCTCGGGGCGAGGACGGTACCGGGGGGGATGCTTCGGCGGGAAAGGCTGAGGTACCTCGGGAGGGAACGGCGCCGGGGGTGCTTCAGCGGTAAATGCCGAGGGACCTCGGGTGAGGAGGGGGGACGGCACCGGGGGCCGCTTCGGATGGAAAGGCTGAGGTACCTCGGGGGGGAACGGCGCCGGAGGGGCTTCAGCGGTAAATGCTGAGGGACCTCGGGGGAGGGGGAAGGGGCACGGCACGGGGGGGTCTTCAGCGATAAATGTAGAGGGACCTCGGGGGAGGGGGGGGACGTCACCGGCGGCCGCGTCGGCGGGAAAGGCTGAGGTATCTCGGGAGGGAACGGCGCCGGGGGTGCTTCAGCGGTAAATGCTGAGGGACCTCGGGGAAGGGGGGGACAAGATACCGTGGGCCACTTTGGCGGGAAAGGCTGAGGTACCTCGGGGTGGAACTGCGCCGGGTGGGCTTCAGTGGCAAGTGCTGAGGGTCCTCGGGGCGCGGACGATACCGGGGGGATGCTTCGGAGGGAAAGGCTGAGGTACCTCGGGGGGGAACGGCACCGGAGGTGCTTCAGCGGTAAATGCCGAGGGACCTCGGGGGAGGGGGGGGACGTCACCGGGGGCCGCTTCGGCGGGAAAGGCTGAGGTACCTCGCGGGGGGAACTGCGCCGGGGATCGTTCAGTGGTAAATGCTGAGGGTCCTCGGGGCGAGGACGGCACCGGGGGCCGCTTCGGATGGAAAGGCTGAGGTACCTCGGGAGAGAACGGCACCGGGGGAGCTTCAGCGATAAATATAGAGGGACCTCGGGGGACGAGGGGGACGTCACCGGGGTCCGCTTCGGAGGGAAAGGCTGAGGTATCTCGGGTGGGAACGGCGCCGGGGGTGCTTCAGCGGTAAAAGCTGAGGGACCTCGGGGGAAGGGGGGGACAAGATACCGTGGGCCACTTTGGCGGGAAAGGCTGAGGTACCTCGGGAGGGAACTGCGCCGGGGGGGCTTCAGTGGCAAGTGCTGAGGGTCCTCGGGGCGCGGACGATACCGGGGGGATGCTTCGGCGGGAAAGGCTGAGGTACATCGAGAGGGAACGGCGCCGGGGGCCCTTCAGCGGTAAATGCTGAGGGACCTCGGGGGAGTGGGCGGGATGGCTCCGGGGGCCGCTTCGGATGGAAAGGCTGAGGTACCTCGGGGGGGAACGGCACCGGGGGAGCTTCAGCGGTAAATGCTGAGGGACCTCGGGGGAGGAGGGGGGACGGCACCGGGGCCGCTTCGGATGGAAAGGCTGAGGTATCTTGGGAGGGACCGGCGCCGGGGGTGCTTCAGCGGTAAATGCTGAGGGACCTCGGGGAAGGGGGGGACAAGATACCGTGGGCCACTTCGGCGGGAAAGGCTGAGGTACCTCGGTGGCGGGGAGGGGACCAGGCACCGGGGGGGGCGTCTTCAGCCATAACTACGGAGGGACCTCGGGGGAGGGGGGGGACGTCACCGGGGGCCGCTTCGGCGGGAAAGGCTGAGGTACCTCGCGGGGGGAACTGCTCCGGGGATCGTTCAGTGGTAAATGCTGAGGGTCCTCGGGGCGAGGACGGTACCGAGGGGATGCTTCGGCGGGAAAGGCTGAGGTACCTCGGGAGGGAACGGCGCCGGGGGTGCTTCAGCGGTAAATGCCGAGGGACCTCGGGTGAGGAGGGGGGACGGCACCGGGGGCCGCTTCGGATGGAAAGGCTGAGGTACCTCGGGGGGGAACGGCACCGGGGGAGCTTCCAGCGGTAAATGCTGAGGGACCTCGGGGGAGGAGGGGGGACGGCACCGGGGCCGCTTCGGATGGAAAGGCTGACGGTACCTCGGGGGGGAACGGCATCGGGGGAGCTTCAGCGGTAAATGCTGAGGGACCTCGGGGGAGGAGGGGGGACGGCACCGGGGCCGCTTCGGATGGAAAGGCTGAGGTACCTCGCGGGGGGAACTGCGCCGGGGATCGTTCAGTGGTAAATGCTGAGGGTCCTCGGGGCGAGGACGGTACCGAGGGGATGCTTCGGCGGAAAAGGCTGAGGTACCTCGGGGGGGAACGGCGCCGGGGGTGCTACAGCGGTAAATGCCGAGGGACCTCGGGTGAGGGGGAAGGGGCACGGCACGCGGGGGTCTTCAGCGATAAATGTAGAGGGACCTCGGGGGAGGGGGGGGACGTCACCGGGGGCCGCGTCGGCGGGAAAGGCTGAGGTATCTCGGGAGGGAACGGCGCCGGGGGTGCTTCAGCGGTAAATGCTGAGGGACCTGGGGGAAGGGGGGGACAACGTACCGTGGGCCACTTTGGCGGGAAAGGCTGAGGTGCCTCGGGAGGGAACGGCGCCGGGGGGGCTTCAGTGGCAAGTGCTGAGGGTCCTCGGGGCGCGGACGATACCGGGGGGATGCTTCGGAGGGAAAGGCTGAGGTACCTCGGGGGGGAACGGCACCGGAGGTGCTTCAGCGGTAAATGCCGAGGGACCTCGGGGGAGGCGGGGGACGTCACCGGGGGCCGCTTCGGCGGGAAAGGCTGAGGTACCTCGCGGGGGGAACTGCGCCGGGGATCGTTCAGTGGTAAATGCTGAGGGTCCTCGGGGCGAGGACGGCACCGGGGGCCGCTTCGGATGGAAAGGCTGAGGTACCTCGGGAGAGAACGGCACCGGGGGAGCTTCAGCGATAAATATAGAGGGACCTCGGGGGACGAGGGGGACGTCACCGGGGTCCGCTTCGGATGGAAAGGCTGAGGTATCTCGGGAGGGAACGGCGCCGGGGGTGCTTCAGCGGTAAAAGCTGAGGGACCTCGGGGGAAGGGGGGGACAAGATACCGTGGGCCACTTTGGCGGGAAAGGCTGAGGTACCTCGGGAGGGAACTGCGCCGGGGGGGCTTCAGTGGCAAGTGCTGAGGGTCCTCGGGGCGCGGACGATACCGGGGGGATGCTTCGGCGGGAAAGGCTGAGGTACCTCGCGGGGGAACGGCGCCGGGGGCGCTTCAGCGGTAAATGCTGAGGGACCTCGGGGGAGTGGGCGGGATGGCTCCGGGGGCCGCTTCGAATGGAAAGGCTGAGGTACCTCGGGAGGGAACGGCACCGGGGGAGCTTCAGCGGTAAATGCTGAGGGACCTCGGGGGAGGAGGGGGGACGGCACCGGGGCCGCTTCGGATGGAAAGGCTGAGGTATCTTGGGAGGGAACGGCGCCGGGGGTGCTTCAGCGGTAAATGCTGAGGGACCTCGGGGAAGGGGGGGACAAGATACCGTGGGCCACTTCGGCGGGAAAGGCTGAGGTACCTCGGTGGCGGGGAGGGGACAAGGCACCGGGGGGGGCGTCTTCAGCCATAACTACGGAGGGACCTCGGGGGAGGGGGGGGACGTCACCGGGGGCCGCTTCGGCGGGAAAGGCTGAGGTACCTCGCGGGGGGAACTGCTCCGGGGATCGTTCAGTGGTAAATGCTGAGGGTCCTCGGGGCGAGGACGGTACCGAGGGGATGCTTCGGCGGGAAAGGCTGAGGTACCTCGGGAGGGAACGGCGCCGGGGGTGCTTCAGCGGTAAATGCCGAGGGACCTCGGGTGAGGAGGGGGGACGGCACCGGGGGCCGCTTCGGATGGAAAGGCTGAGGTACCTCGGGGGGGAACGGCACCGGGGGAGCTTCCAGCGGTAAATGCTGAGGGACCTCGGGGGAGGAGGGGGGACGGCACCGGGGCCGCTTCGGATGGAAAGGCTGACGTACCTCGGGGGGGAACGGCATCGGGGGAGCTTCAGCGGTAAATGCTGAGGGACCTCGGGGGAGGAGGGGGGACGGCACCGGGGCCGCTTCGGATGGAAAGGCTGAGGTACCTCGCGGGGGGAACTGCGCCGGGGATCGTTCAGTGGTAAATGCTGAGGGTCCTCGGGGCGAGGACGGTACCGAGGGGATGCTTCGGCGGAAAAGGCTGAGGTACCTCGGGGGGGAACGGCGCCGGGGGTGCTACAGCGGTAAATGCCGAGGGACCTCGGGTGAGGGGGAAGGGGCACGGCACGCGGGGGTCTTCAGCGATAAATGTAGAGGGACCTCGGGGGAGGGGGGGGACGTCACCGGGGGCCGCGTCGGCGGGAAAGGCTGAGGTATCTCGGGAGGGAACGGCGCCGGGGGTGCTTCAGCGGTAAATGCTGAGGGACCTGGGGGAAGGGGGGGACAACGTACCGTGGGCCACTTTGGCGGGAAAGGCTGAGGTGCCTCGGGAGGGAACGGCGCCGGGGGGGCTTCAGTGGCAAGTGCTGAGGGTCCTCGGGGCGCGGACGATACCGGAGGGATGCTTCGGATGGAAAGGCTGAGGTACCTCGCGGGGGAACGGCGCCGGGGGTGCTTCAGCGGTAAATGCCGAGGGACCTCGGGTGAGGAGGGGGGACGGCACCGGGGGCCGCTTCGGATGGAAAGGCTGAGGTACCTCGCGGGGGGAACTGCGTCGGGGATCGTTCAGTGGTAAATGCTAAGGGTCCTCGGGGCGAGGACGGCACCGGGGGCCGCTTCGGATGGAAAGGCTGAGGTACCTCGGGAGAGAACGGCACCGGGGGAGCTTCAGCGATAAATATAGAGGGACCTCGGGGGACGAGGGGGACGTCACCGGGGTCCGCTTCGGATGGAAAGGCTGAGGTATCTCGGGAGGGAACGGCGCCGGGGGTGCTTCAGCGGTAAAAGCTGAGGGACCTCGGGGGAAGGGGGGGACAAGATACCGTGGGCCACTTTGGCGGGAAAGGCTGAGGTACCTCGGGAGGGAACTGCGCCGGGGGGGCTTCAGTGGCAAGTGCTGAGGGTCCTCGGGGCGCGGACGATACCGGGGGGATGCTTCGGCGGGAAAGGCTGAGGTACATCGAGAGGGAACGGCGCCGGGGGCCCTTCAGCGGTAAAAGCTGAGGGACCTCGGGGGAGTGGGCGGGATGGCTCCGGGGGCCGCTTCGAATGGAAAGGCTGAGGTACCTCGGGAGGGAACGGCACCGGGGGAGCTTCAGCGGTAAATGCTGAGGGACCTCGGGGGAGGAGGGGGGACGGCACCAGGGCCGCTTCGGATGGAAAGGCTGAGGTATCTTGGGAGGGAACGGCGCCGGGGGTGCTTCAGCGGTAAATGCTGAGGGACCTCGGGGAAGGGGGGGACAAGATACCGTGGGCCACTTCGGCGGGAAAGGCTGAGGTACCTCGGGAGGGAACGGCGCCGGGGGTTCTTCAGCGGTAAATGCCGAGGGACCTCGGGTGAGGAGGAGGGACGGCACCGGGGGCCGCTTCGGATGGAAAGGCTGAGGTACCTCGGGGGGGAACGGCACCGGGGAAGCTTCAGCGGTAAATGCTGAGGGACCTCGGGGGAGGAGGGGGGACGGCACCGGGGCCGCTTCGGATGGAAAGGCTGAGGTACCTCGGGGGGGAACGGCGCCGGGGGTGCTTCAGCGGTAAATGCGGAGGGACCTCGGGGGAGGGGGAAGGGGCGCGGCACGGGGGGCTCTTCAGCAATAAATACAGAGGGACCTCGGGGGAGGGGGGGGAACGTCACCGGGGTCCGCTTCGGCGGGAAAGGCTGAGGTACCTCGGAGGGGCAGGGCGCCGGGGGGCCGTCAGCGGTAAATACCGGGGGACCTTGGGACGGGACGATATATGGGGATGCTTCAGCGGGAAAGGCTGAGGTACCTCGGGGGAGGGGGCACGGCCCGGAGGCCGCCTCGGCAGGAAATGCCGTGTTACCTCAGGGAGAGGATGTCATCGGAGCGGTGGAATTCAGCGAGAAACGCTGCGGGACTTCAGAGAGGAGAAGACACTGAAACACGTCAGATGGACCAAGAGTGTCTTTAGGACAGAAAACTCTTCAGTGAAACATCCATGCAAAGGGAGGGAGAATGGCAAAAATCTTATCAGGCCTCCAAGGAAGACTGCAAGCTTGGGAAAGGGCTGTTGAGGTTGTTAATCCTGTCCTAAACACTTCTCTCTCTCTCTCTCTCCCCAGCAGCACCTGATTGGACAGAAAAGCAAGCGCACAAGAAGATCCTGCGCCAGAACCCAGATAAAATTTCTTACTCTCCGCTTCAGAGACCTGGAGAACCGTTCCTGCCTTGCCTTTAAAAAGGCCTCTGCTTACACACTTCTCCCAGGCAGAACACAGATCCCCCAATAAAATGCCATGTTAAGCCATAGGGTGTACACTGCAACTTCCAAGCCCACCTCTGCATTAACCCACACCGACAATATTGCGCTGCACATGCAATTTTAACTTTGCACTAATTGTTGCAATGTTTGGCTTTGGTGACAACAGTGTGTGTTTGTCAGCGGTTAGTGTAGGGTGGAATCTTCAGGTGAAGTTTTTTGTGTTGGAGTTTGTTGGTGTTGGCGTATTATTGCGGAAGTAGTGGTGCAGGTGTTTGATGTCAGAGTATTACTGCAGGATGAGTGGCTTTGTGAAGGCTTGTCTATGAGATACATAGTAGGGAGAGCAGTTTAGAGTGAAGGAAGAGATGTGGACAGTTTGTAGGTAGGTTTTGGAGAGTTGTCAGCTGCAGTGTTGGACAGGTACGAGTTCGGTGTAGGGTAGGGGCTGAAGTTGACTTTGCCTGTGCGGTGCAATTGGATTGGTGTGGAAAGCTAATGGGAAGGGGGCTTTTGCAAGTGACACTCCACCTCAATATCCCACTGGCAGCTCTAGACATTTTCCTGCTGCCTGGCTGGTCTGAGGAGCGCCGTCCACGGGTAATAGAGTGATGCACGGCAAGACTCAATCTCCAAAAATTTTAAGGCCACAGGTAAAGGTTTTGGAAATTGCTGGAGCTGGATATCAAATATATATTCAGATATTAACGGGGGCTCACCTTGCAGTCAAGAGTAATGAAGAAAGAAGAGGAAAGTGGATGAGGTGCGAGTCAATAGGAATTAGGTAAGAGGAAGAAAGAGGTAGACCTTCATGTGAAGAGGGATGAAGGAAGAAGAGCAAAGTGGTGGGCCTTTGAGAGAAGAGTGATGAAGAAAGCAGAGGACAGCTCTGGATACTGCAGTCAAGAGGGATGAAGAAAGAAGAGGATGCTGGTGGACCTTCGACTCAAGAGGGATGAAGAAAGAAAAGGACGGATGACGACCTTCGAGTCAAGATAGATGAAGAAAGAAGAGGACGGATGTGGTCCTTGGAGTCAAGAGGGATGAAGAAAGAAGAGGAAGGTGGTGGACCTTTGAATCAAGAGGGATGAAGAAAGAAGACGATGGTCGTGGACCTTCGAGTCAAAAGGGATGAAGAAAGAAGAGGACAGATGTGGACCTTCGAGTCAAGAAGGATGAAGAAAGAAGAGGATGGATGTGGACCTTCGAGTCAAGAGGGATGAAGAAAGAAGAGGACGGATGAGGACCTTCGAGTCAAGAGGGATGAAGAAAAGACGACGGATGAGGACCTTCGAGTCAAGAGGGATGAAGAAAAGACGACGGATAAGGACCTTCGAGTCAAGAGGGATGAAGAAAAGATGACGGATGAGGACCTTCGAGTCAAGAGGGATGAAGAAAGAAGACGATGGTCCTGGACCTTCGAGTCAAGAGGGATGAAGAAAGAAGAGGACGGATGAGGACCTTCGAGTCAAGAGGGATGAAGAAAGAAGAGGATGGCGGTGAACCTTCGAGTCAAGTGGGATGAAGAAAGAAGAGGATGGCGGTGGACCTTCGAGTCAAGAGGGATGAAGAAAGCAGAGGACGGATGAGGACATTGCAGTCAAGAGGGATGAAGAAAGAAGAGGACGGATGAGAACCTTCGAGTCAAGAGGGATGAAGAAAGAAGAGGACGGTCCTGGACCTTCGAGTCAAGAGGGATTAAGAAAGAAGAGGACGGTTCTGGACCTTCGAGTCAAGAGGGATGAAGAAAGAAGAGGACGGATGAGGACCTTCGAGTCAAGAGGGATGAAGAAAGAACACGACGGATGAGAACCTTTGAGTCAAGAGGGATGAAGAAAGAACACGACGGATGATGACCTTCGAGTCAAGAGGGATGAAGAAAGAAGAGGACGGATGAGGACCTTTGAGTCAAGAGGGATGAAGAAAGAAGAGGACGGATGTGGACCTTCGAGTCAAGAGGGATGAAGAAAGAAGAGGACGGATGTGGACCTTCGAGTCAAGAGGGATGAAGAAAGAAGAGGACGGTCCTGGACCTTCGAGTCAAGAGGGATGAAGAAAGAAGAGGACCGATGAGGACCTTCAAATCAAGAGGGATGAAGAAAGAAGAGGACGGATGAGGAGCTTCGAGTCAAGAGGGATGAAGAAAGAAGAGGACGGTCCTGGACCTTCGAGTCAAGAGGGATTAAGAAAGAAGAGGACGGTTCTGGACCTTCGAGTCAAGAGGGATGAAGAAAGAAGAGGACGGATGAGGACCTTCGAGTCAAGAGGGATGAAGAAAGAACACGACGGATGAGAACCTTTGAGTCAAGAGGGATGAAGAAAGAACACGACGGATGATGACCTTCGAGTCAAGAGGGATGAAGAAAGAAGAGGACGGATGAGGACCTTCGAGTCAAGAGGGATGAAGAAAGAAGAGGACGGATGTGGACCTTCGAGTCAAGAGGGATGAAGAAAGAAGAGGACGGATGAGAACCTTCGAGTCAAGAGGGATGAAGAAAGAAGACGACGGATGAGGACCTTCAAATCAAGAGGGATGAAGAAAGAAGAGGACGGATGAGGAGCTTCGAGTCAAGAGGGATGAAGAAAGAAGAGGACGGTCCTGGACCTTCAAGTCAAGAGGGATGAAGAAAGAAGAGGACGGATGAGAACCTTCGAGTCAAGAGGGATGAAGAAAGAAGAGGACGGATGAGAACCTTCGAGTCAAGAGGGATGAAGAAAGAAGACGACGGATGAGGACCTTCAAATCAAGAGGGATGAAGAAAGAAGAGGACGGATGAGGAGCTTCGAGTCAAGAGGGATGAAGAAAGAAGAGGACGGTCCTGGACCTTCAAGTCAAGAGGGATGAAGAAAGACGAGGACGGATGAGAACCTTCGAGTCAAGAGGGATGAAGAAAGAAGAGGACGGATGAGAACCTTCGAGTCAAGAGGGATGAAGAAAGAAGACGACGGATGAGGACCTTCAAATCAAGAGGGATGAAGAAAGAAGAGGACGGAAGTGGACCTTCGAGTCAAGAGGGATGAAGAAAGAAGAGGACGGATGTGGACCTTCGAGTCAAGAGGGATGAAGAAAGAACACGACGGATGAGGACCTTCGAGTCAAGAGGGATGAAGAAAGAAGAGGACGGATGAGGACCTTCGAGTCAAGAGGGATGAAGAAACACGACGACGGATGAGGACCTTCGAGTCAAGACGGATGAAGAAAGAAGACGATGGATGAGGACCTTCGAGTCAAGAGGGATGAAGAAAGACGACGACGGATGAGGACCTTCGAGTCAAGAGGGATGAAGAAAGAAGAGGACGGATGAGGACCTTCGAGTCAAGAGGGATGAAGAAAGAAGAGGACGGTCCTGGACCTTCAAGTCAAGAGGGATGAAGAAAGAAGAGGCTGGTCCTGGACCTTCGAGTCAAGAGGGATGAAGAAAGAAGACGACGCATGAGGACCTTCGAGTCAAGAGGGATGAAGAAAGAATACGACGGATGAGGACCTTCGAGTCAAGAGGGATGAAGAAAGAAGACGACGCATGAGGACCTACGAGTCAAGAGGGATGAAGAAAGAAGACGACGGATGAGGACCTTCGAGTCAAGAGGGATGAAGAAAGAAGAGGACGGATGAGGACCTTCGAGTCAAGAGGGATGAAGAAAGAAGAGGACGGATGAGGACCTTCGAGTCAAGAGGGATGAAGAAAGAAGACGACGCATGAGGACCTACGAGTCAAGAGGGATGAAGAAAGAAGACGACGGATGAGGACCTTCGAGTCAAGAGGGATGAAGAAAGAAGACGACGGATGAGGACCTTCGAGTCAAGAGGGATGAAGAAAGAAGATGACGCATGAGGACCTTCGAGTCAAGAGGGATGAAGAAAGAAGAGGACGGATGAGGACCTTCGAGTCAAGAGGGATGAAGAAAGAAGACGACGCATGAGGACCTTCGAGTCAAGAGGGATGAAGAAAGAAGACGACGGATGAGGACCTTCGAGTCAAGAGGGATGAGGAAAGACGACGACGGATGAGGACCTTCGAGTCAAGAGGGATGAAGAAAGAAGACGACGGATGTGGACCTTCAAGTCAAGAGGGATGAAGAAAGAAGAGGACGGTCCTGGACCTTCGAGTCAAGAGGGATGAAGAAAGAAGACGACGGATGAGGACCTTCGAGTCAAGAGGGATGAAGAAAGAAGAGGACGGTCCTGGACCTTCAAGTCAAGAGGGATGAAGAAAGAAGACGACGGATGAGGACCTTCGAGTCAAGAGGGATGAAGAAAGAAGAGGACCGTCGTAGACCTTCAAGTCAAGAGGGATGAAGAAAGAAGAGGACGGATGAGGACCTTTGAGTCAAGAGGGATGAAGAAAGAACACGACGGATGATGACCTTCGAGTCAAGAGGGATGAAGAAAGAAGAGGACGCATGAGGACCTTCGAGTCAAGAGGGATGAAGAAAGAAGACGACGCATGAGGACCTTCGAGTCAAGAGGGATGAAGAAAGAAGACGACGCATGAGGACCTTCGAGTCAAGAGGGAAGAAAAGGACGGGAGTGGACCTTTGAGTCAAGAGGGATGAAGAAAGAAGATGACGCATGAGGACCTTCGAGTCAAGAGGGATGAAGAAAGAAGATGATGCATGAGGACCTTCGAGTCAAGAGGGAAGAAAAGGACGGGAGTGGACCTTCGAGTCAAGAAGGATGAAGAAAGAAGAGGACGGATGTGGACCTTCGAGTCAAGAGGGATGAAGAAAGAAGAGGACGGATGTGGACCTTCGAGTCAAGAGGGATGAAGAAAGAAGAGGACGGTGGTGGACCTTCGAGTCAAGAGGGATGAAGAAAGAAGACGACGCATGAGGACCTTCGAGTCAAGAGGGATGAAGAAAGAAGAGGACGGATGAGGACCTTTGAGTCAAGAGGGATGAAGAAAGAAGAGGACGGATGAGGACCTTCGAGTCAAGAGGGATGAAGAAAGAAGAGGACGGATGAGGACCTTCGAGTCAAGAGGGATGAAGAAAGAAGACGATGCATGAGGACCTTCGAGTCAAGATGGATGAAGAAAGAAGACGACGGTCGTAGACCTTCGAGTCAAGAGGGATGAAGAAACAAGACAACGGATGTGGACCTTCCAGTCAAGAGTGTTGACGCCTTCCTTGTAAGTCGGGGTGTAGCACTTGGTTTTGTGACCTTTGGCTACCAGGCTTTCCTCTTGGTTGATGAGAGTGTGTGTTTTCTAATGGTCCTTTCACGCCCTAGAATTTTCTTTTGTGACATCCCAGCTTAAGTTCTTGGGAAATTCATGGTCCATCCCATCAGTACCACCTCTTGGCACTTCTGCCGTCTTGTGGTCTGGATTTTAATTTTCGTTAGATTGCTGGGCTTTGCTTTTTAACTCGTGATCTCTCCCTGTCTGCATGACGTAAGCTATGTTTTCATGTACTACTTTCTTTTCTGTGAATATTCTCTGGGGCTTCTGTCTTCTTTTCTCTTCTTATTTTTCTTTTCCTTAACAGGCAGACTTTGAGAGCTCTCCAAGTAAGGGGTGTTAGCTCCTCATCCCTTTTTTTTGGTATTTTCAGGTTCTGAGCAGCGTCCCACTATATGCTCAGGTCTCATGTTTTTCTCCCTTTCTTCCCCAGGTTCGGAATACCAGGAATTCTGCATCCAAGCTTCACGTTTCCTGTTCAACACTGCAGGAGGTTCGGGTAAGGTGGAAATGCGTGAGCTGATGAGGAGAAACATCACCCGGTCCTTTCCCTTTTCAAGACGTTATTTTTTACCATCCTGGTAGTTTTTCAGAGTATTTGCGATCTTCTTGCACTAGCATCTGCCTGAAAAAGAACACAAACACTCTGGGTGCCTCCTCAAGAAATATTTGCTATGTGATTCTGTTAATTCCCAGGCTTTTGGAGGGGGGATAGAGTAGCGTAAATCTTATCAGGCCTCCCGGGATGTCCGCAGGCTTGGGTTAACTGTGCTTGGGACAGGGCTGTTGAGGTTGTTAATCCTGTCCTAAACACTTCTCTCTCTCTCTCTCTCTCTCTCCCTCTCCCCAGCAGCACCTGATTGGACAGAAAAGCAAGCGCACAAGAAGATCCTGCGCCAGAACCCAGATAAAATTTCTTACTCTCCGCTTCAGAGACCTGGAGAACCGTTCCTGCCTTGCCTTTAAAAAGGCCTCTGCTTACACACTTCTCCCAGGCAGAACACAGATCCCCCAATAAAATGCCATGTTAAGCCATAGGGTGTACACTGCAACTTCCAAGCCCACCTCTGCATTAACCCACACCGACAATATTGCGCTGCACATGCAATTTTAACTTTGCACTAATTGTTGCAATGTTTGGCTTTGGTGACGACAGTGTGTGTTTGTCAGCGGTTAGTGTAGGGTGGAATCTTCAGGTGAAGTTTTTTGTGTTGGAGTTCGTTGGTGTTGGCGTATTATTGCGGAAGTAGTGGTGCAGGTGTTTGATGTCAGAGTATTACTGCAGGATGAGTGGCTTTGTGAAGGCTTGTCTATGAGATACATAGTAGGGAGAGCAGTTTAGAGTGAAGGAAGAGATGTGGACAGTTTGTAGGTAGGTTTTGGAGAGTTGTCAGCTTGCAGTGTTGGACAGGTACGAGTTCGGTGTAGGGTAGGGGCTGAAGTTGACTTTGCCTGTGCGGTGCAATTGGATTGGTGTGGAAAGCTAATGGGAAGGGGGCTTTTGCAAGTGACACTCCACCTCAATATCCCACTGGCAGCTCTAGACATTTTCCTGCTGCCTGGCTGGTCTGAGGAGCGCCGTCCACGGGTAATAGAGTGATGCACGGCAAGACTCAATCTCCAAAAATTTTAAGGCCACAGGTAAAGGTTTTGGAAATTGCTGGAGCTGGATATCAAATATATATTCAGATATTAACGGGGGCTCACCTTGCAGTCAAGAGTAATGAAGAAAGAAGAGGAAAGTGGATGAGGTGCGAGTCAATAGGAATTAGGTAAGAGGAAGAAAGAGGTAGACCTTCATGTGAAGAGGGATGAAGGAAGAAGAGCAAAGTGGTGGGCCTTTGAGAGAAGAGTGATGAAGAAAGCAGAGGACAGCTCTGGATACTGCAGTCAAGAGGGATGAAGAAAGAAGAGGATGGTGGTGGACCTTCGACTCAAGAGGGATGAAGAAAGAAAAGGACGGATGACGACCTTCGAGTCAAGATAGATGAAGAAAGAAGAGGACGGATGTGGTCCTTGGAGTCAAGAGGGATGAAGAAAGAAGAGGAAGGTGGTGGACCTTTGAATCAAGAGGGATGAAGAAAGAAGACGATGGTCGTGGACCTTCGAGTCAAAAGGGATGAAGAAAGAAGAGGACAGATGTGGACCTTCGAGTCAAGAAGGATGAAGAAAGAAGAGGATGGATGTGGACCTTCGAGTCAAGAGGGATGAAGAAAGAAGAGGACGGATGTGGTCCTTGGAGTCAAGAGGGATGAAGAAAGAAGAGGACGGATGAGGACCTTCGAGTCAAGAGGGATGAAGAAAGAAGACGACGCATGAGGACCTTCGAGTCAAGAGGGATGAAGAAAGAAGACGACGCATGACGACCTTCGAGTCAAGAGGGATGAAAAAAGAACACGACGGATGAGGACCTTCGAGTCAAGAGGGATGAAGAAAGAAGACGACAGATGAGGACCTTCGAGTCAAGAGGGATGAAGAAGAGGACGGTCCTGGACCTTCAAGTCAAGAGGGATGAAGAAAGAAGAGGACGGATGAGGACCTTCGAGTCAAGAGGGATGAAGAAAGAAGAGGACGGATGTGGACCTTCGAGTCAAGAGGGATGAAGAAAGAAGACGACGCATGAGGACCTTCGAGTAAAGAGGGATGAAGAAAGAAGACGATGGTCCTGGACCTTCGAGTCAAGACAAATGAAGAAAGAAGAGGACGGCGGTGGACCTTCGAGTCAAGAGGGATGAAGAAAGAAGAGGATGGCGGTGGACCTTCGAGTCAAGTGGGATGAAGAAAGAAGAGGATGGCGGTGGACCTTCGAGTCAAGAGGGATGAAGAAAGAAGAGGACGGATGAGGACTTTGGAGTTAAGAGGGATGAAGAAAGAAGAGGACGGTCGTAGACCTTCGAGTCAAGAGGGATGAAGAAAGAAGAGGACGGATGAGGACCTTCGAGTCAAGAGGGATGAAGAAAGAAGACGACGGATGAGGACCTTCGAGTCAAGAGGGATGAAGAAAGAAGACGACGCAAGAGGACCTTCGAGTCAAGAGGGATGAAGAAAGAAGATGACGGATGAGGACCTTTGAGTCAAGAGGGATGAAGAAAGAAGAGCACGGATGAGGACCTTCGAGTCAAGAGGGAAGAAAAGGACAGGAGTGGACCTTCGAGTCAAGAAGGATGAAGAAAGAAGAGGACGGATGTGGACCTTCGAGTCAAGAGGGATGAAGAAAGAAGAGGACGGTCCTGGACCTTCGAGTCAAGAGGGATGAAGAAAGAAGAGGACCGATGAGGACCTTCGAGTCAAGAGGGATGAAGAAAGAAGACGACGGATGAGAACCTTCGAGTCAAGAGGGATGAAGAAAGAAGAGGACGGATGAGGACCTTCAAATCAAGAGGGATGAAGAAAGAAGAGGACGGATGAGGACCTTCGAGTCAAGATGGATGAAGAAAGAAGAGGACGGTCCTGGACCTTCAATTCAAGAGGGATGAAGAAAGAAGAGGACGGATGAGAACCTTCGAGTCAAGAGGGATGAAGAAAGAAGACGACGGATCAGGACCTTCAAATCAAGAGGGATGAAGAAAGAAGAGGACGGAAGTGGACCTTCGAGTCAAGAGGGATGAAGAAAGAAGAGGACCGTCGTAGACCTTCAAGTCAAGAGGGATGAAGAAAGAAGAGGACGGATGAGGACCTTCGAGTCAAGAGGGATGAAGAAAGAAGACGACGGATGAGGACCTTCGAGTCAAGAGGGATGAAGAAAGAAGAGGACCGTTGTAGACCTTCGAGTCAAGAGGGATGAAGAAAGAAGAGGACGGTGGTGGACCTTCGAGTCAAGAGGGATGAAGAAAGAAGAGGACGGATGAGGACCTTCGAGTCAAGAGGGATGAAGAAAGAAGAGGACGGATGAGGACCTTCAAGTCAAGAGGGATGAAGAAAGAAGAGGACGGATGAGGACCTTCGAGTCAAGAGGGATGAAGAAAGAAGACGACACATGAGGACCTACGAGTCAAGAGGGATGAAGAAAGACGACGACGGATGAGGACCTTCGAGTCAAGAGGGATGAAGAAAGAAGAGGACGGATGAGGACCTTCGAGTCAAGAGGGATGAAGAAAGAAGACGACGCATGAGAACCTTCGAGTCAAGAGGGATGAAGAAAGAAGAGGACGGATGAGGACCTTCGAGTCAAGAGGGATGAAGAAAGAAGAGGACGGATGAGGACCTTCAAGTCAAGAGGGATGAAGAAAGAAGAGGACGGATGAGGACCTTCGAGTCAAGAGGGATGAGGAAAGAAGACGACGCATGAGGACCTTCGAGTCAAGAGGGAGGAAGAAAGAAGAGGACGGTCCTGAACCTTCGAGTCAAGATGGATGAAGAAAGAAGAGGACGGATGAGGACCTTCGAGTCAAGAGGGATGAAGAAAGAAGAGGACGCATGAGGACCTTCGAGTCAAGAGGGATGAAGAAAGAAGAGGACGGCGGTGGACCTTCGAGTCAAGAGGGCTGAAGAAAGAAGAGGATGGCGGTGGACCTTCGAGTCAAGTGGGATGAAGAAAGAAGAGGATGGCGGTGGACCTTCGAGTCAAGAGGGATGAAGAAAGAAGAGGACGGATGAGGACCTTCGAGTCAAGAGGGATGAAGAAAGAAGAGGACGGATGAGGACCTTCGAGTCAAGAGGGATGAAGAAAGAACACGACAGATGAGGACCTTCGAGTCAAGAGGGATGAAGAAAGAAGACGACGCATGAGGACCTTCGAGTCAAGAGGGAAGAAAAGGACGGGAGTGGACCTTCGAGTCAAGAAGGTTGAAGAAAGAAGAGGACGGATGTGGACCTTCGAGTCAAGAGGGATGAAGAAAGAAGAGGACGGTGGTGGACCTTCGAGTCAAGAGGGATGAAGAAAGAAGAGGACGGTGGTGGACCTTCGAGTCAAGAGGGATGAAGAAAGAAGAGGACGGATGAGGACCTTCGAGTCAAGAGGGATGAAGAAAGAAGACGACGGATGAGAACCTTCGAGTCAAGAGGGATGAAGACAGAAGAGGACCGTCGTAGACCTTCCAGTCAAGAGGGATGAAGAAAGAAGAGGACGGATGAGGACCTTCGAGTCAAGAGGGATGAAGACAGAAGACGACGCATGAGGACCTACGAGTCAAGAGGGATGAAGAAAGAAGAGGACGGATGAGGACCCTCGAGTCAAGAAGGATGAAGAAAGAAGAGGACGGATGAGGACCTTCGAGTCAAGAGGGATGAAGAAAGAACACGACGGATGAGGACCTTCGAGTCAAGAGGGATGAAGAAAGAAGAGGACGGATGAGGACCTTCGAGTCAAGAGGGATGAAGAAAGAAGAGGACGGATGAGGACCTTCGAGTCAAGAGGGATGAAGAAAGAAGAGGATGGATGAGGGCCTTCCAGTCAAGAGTGTTGACGCCTTCCTTGTAAGTCAGGGTGTAGCACTTGGTTTTGTGACCTTTGGCTACCAGGCTTTCCTCTTGGTTGATGAGAGTGTGTGTTTTCTAATGGTCCTTTCACGCCCTAGAATTTTCTTTTGTGACATCCCAGCTTAAGTTCTTGGGAAATTCATGGTCCATCCCATCAGTACCACCTCTTGGCACTTCTGCCGTCTTGTGGTCTGGATTTTAATTTTCGTTAGATTGCTGGGCTTTGCTTTTTAACTCGTGATCTCTCCCTGTCTGCATGACGTAAGCTATGTTTTCATGTACTACTTTCTTTTCTGTGAATATTCTCTGGGGCTTCTGTCTTCTTTTCTCTTCTTATTTTTCTTTTCCTTAACAGGCAGACTTTGAGAGCTCTCCAAGTAAGGGGTGTTAGCTCCTCATCCCTTTTTTTTGGTATTTTCAGGTTCTGAGCAGCGTCCCACTATATGCTCAGTCTCATGTTTTTCTCCCTTTCTTCCCCAGGTTCGGAATACCAGGAATTCTGCATCCAAGCTTCACGTTTCCTGTTCAACACTGCAGGAGGTTCGGGTAAGGTGGAAATGCGTGAGCTGATGAGGAGAAACATCACCCGGTCCTTTCCCTTTTCAAGACGTTATTTTTTACCATCCTGGTAGTTTTTCAGAGTATTTGCGATCTTCTTGCACTAGCATCTGCCTGAAAAAGAACACAAACACTCTGGGTGCCTCCTCAAGAAATATTTGCTATGTGATTCTGTTAATTCCCAGGCTTTTGGAGGGGGGATAGAGTAGCGTAAATCTTATCAGGCCTCCCGGGATGTCCGCAGGCTTGGGTTAACTGTGCTTGGGACAGGGCTGTTGAGGTTGTTAATCCTGTCCTAAACACTTCTCTCTCTCTCTCTCTCCCCAGCAGCACCTGATTGGACAGAAAAGCAAGCGCACAAGAAGATCCTGCGCCAGAACCCAGATAAAATTTCTTACTCTCCGCTTCAGAGACCTGGAGAACCGTTCCTGCCTTGCCTTTAAAAAGGCCTCTGCGTACACACTTCTCCCAGGCAGAACACAGATCCCCCAATAAAATGCCATATTAAGCCATAGGGTGTACACTGCAACTTCCAAGCCCACCTCTGCATTAACCCACACCGACAATATTGCGCTGCACATGCAATTTTAACTTTGCACTAATTGTTGCAATGTTTGGCTTTGGTGACGACAGTGTGTGTTTGTCAGCGGTTAGTGTAGGGTGGAATCTTCAGGTGAAGTTTTTTGTGTTGGAGTTTGTTGGTGTTGGCGTATTATTGCGGAAGTAGTGGTGCAGGTGTTTGATGTCAGAGTATTACTGCAGGATGAGTGGCTTTGTGAAGGCTTGTCTATGAGATACATAGTAGGGAGAGCAGTTTAGAGTGAAGGAAGAGATGTGGACAGTTTGTAGGTAGGTTTTGGAGAGTTGTCAGCTGCAGTGTTGGACAGGTACGAGTTCGGTGTAGGGTAGGGGCTGAAGTTGACTTTGCCTGTGCGGTGCAATTGGATTGGTGTGGAAAGCTAATGGGAAGGGGGCTTTTGCAAGTGACGCTCCACCTCAGTATCCCACTGGCAGCTCTAGACATTTTCCTGCTGCCTGGCTGGTCTGAGGAGCGCCGTCCACGGGTCATAGAGTGATGCACGGCAAGACTCAATCTCCACACATTCCAGAGAAAGCGTTGCAAGGGGGCAAAACCTCGTCTTGAGTGATAAAATCTTGTGCATGGATGTTGAACTGTCCTCTGTTCAGCAAGATGGGTCTAAACGTGCCACTTTTTGTCTTTTTCCCAAATTTCCTTTTAGACTGTGTTCCACATTGTCAAAATAGAGCTTTCCCCCCCTTAATTCTTATCATGTTATTGTAATTAGAATGAATAGAGATATTGCAGCTTGTCTCAGCTAAACTGGAAGAAGGGCAACATCCATGTTTATTTTTTAATAAAAATAAAATCAAATCTGCCATCTCATTATTTTTCAGTGGTTTACTGTGATTAATTGCCTCCCCATATACTGTGCATTTTAAGGGCTGACATCCACCACCACAGTGGATGAATCTAATGTTGACACTTAAATAACAGGAACCATACTTTCTGCATAACTTTTTTTTTTCTATCTAGATATCCTAGATACCATTGGTGATGTATTTTTTTTTTATTTTTTAAGGCAAAGAGCACATCATGAACCTGAAGAACCATGTAATTGTTCCATTATACACATTCACTGCTCTTTTCTCTGCTTTAAACTATTTGTAGCTTTTAAAAATTGGACTGATTGAAAAGGACATTTATTTTGCTCAGCATTGGCAGCCTGATATTCCTTTACAGGGGCCTTCTGCTTGAGTTTACCAGGCGTGTAGCATGTGATCATTGTGCTACATGTTGATATCAAAATTAGCTGTGCCTTGTATTCTCCTGTAAAACACTTACAAAAATACAAAATAATGATCATGACAGGAACTAACTTCACCGTCAATATTTGAAGGAACCTACTGATAATATTATTATTTAATTGTTATTTGGATTATTCAGATGCCACAGAAGCCCCCTACTTTCTTATCCTTTGCTATGCAGAAGGTGGTTGGACTTCTCTATAGCAGATTCAATCACTTGCTGTAAAGCAAAATTGGAGTCTCCTGTGAAGAAGCAGGGCAGATTTATTCATACCATATAAGCACCATAGATTAGCTGTAGAGAGGAACACTTTAAAAACAAGCATACCAAGAAAAACAGGCAAAACCCCCCAAGACCCAAACAAACCCACACAAAACCTGCAAAGGCTCCTGCATGTCCACCCTTTAAGTGCTGTGATGTCAATTTTCCTGAGAGCCTTTGAGGGGATATCCTCATCATCACAAACACAGGTAAGCCAAATTGTATGATGTCACTGAGAGAAAAATGCTATGCTACCCCAATCAGATTAGCTCACAAACCCTGTGAAAAGCTGGGGAAAAAGGGTAGGTTTGGAGCAGGCCAAGAGGCTGGTTACAGGCTCGTGGCAATGCTATGTAAATTTGTGAATACCAAGTGTGCAATTGCTACAACAGTCACAAGCACTGGACACACACCTGGCTCGTGTGTTCCTTTTCCCACCATCACTTTCTGTCCTGTTTCTGGAGATCTTTGCACGGGATTCTCTGAGAACTATTTCTGAAGGATGCAAGGCTTCTGGAGTTGCAGTGCCTGCCCAGCTGCAGCTGAACTGTGGGGTAAGTGCTGTGGAGTTTAACCTTGTTGCAGCAGCAGAGTTGTTTATTAGCTGCCAATGAACCAAGTTATTGCTATAAACAAGAGCATGTGAAAGACTAAACAAGAGTGTGGTGAAAGGCAATATATTTTATTAGGCCAGAAGACATCACTGGGAAAAACATACTTTTAGAAATGCAAGCCTATTATTTTCTTTTGAGTGAGAAGATTTGCAGGAAACTGAAGGAAGGTTTACACACTCAGAAGCGGGTCTCTTGTTTCCTAACTACAGCAGTATAATAAAGGATATTCCTTGATCTTACAGACTGTCTTTTTTGTGATAGCAGCATTAACTTAGTAGGCAGTATCTTTCTATTTTGTCCTATGTAGTGCTGCTCATCAGTAGTGGCTCTAAGGCTTTTAGTTGGTGGGGATCTCAGTGGAAAATTGTAGTGGGGGTGTGTGTACCTCAAGATAACTTTATTTTTTTTTTATGTTAGGCATTTTGTTTCAATTAGCCATTTGAATCAGTAATTTAAATCGAGTCAGAGCACTGGACAACATTATACAAACCATACAGCTGGAGTAAGATTATTTGTTGGATTTTTAAAGGTAACTCTTCTCCCTTTCTCCTCACATTATTTCCAACAGATGAAATCTCTTAATTAATGTTGAAAAGTCATTACTCCCTCCAGCATGGAAGTACTCTTTCATTCACAGGTGAATGCTAGCCAGCTTGCAGATGCTGCTCCAGCAGTGTGCTGCTGCAGCCTACTGCAAGACTTGAGGCACTCAGGGTGGCTAGCCCACGGGTTACCCAAGGAAGCCACTGGCCACTTGACAGGGACTGGAGGGCTAATCCTAGCATCACATACTTCTGTGATGGAAAGGGCCTTTAGAGATCCTCTAGCCTCTCTCCCTCCTCATCATCCCTAAGAGAGCTTCACCTAGCCCACTTCATCTAGCAACATTCTCCCAGAGCAGGGAACATAGCCCCTCCCTAGGTGGGGAATGCTGGCAACCCCTAGCGATTATTATTTCCAGTTTTGCCTGGTATAATCCCGTTTTTTCTCAGGTTTGCCCCAAGGCCAGCAGGCACTGCAGGGCTTATGGAAATTCTGCAAAAGCGGAAGAGTCAGGCCCCCGGTTTCCAAACCAACGCTAGAAGTTTACTCCCATTTTTCACTCCTGCTTTTAACAACGAGAAAGCAAAGAGGGACGATGTGGAAACGCTGAACCGGGATCACGTTTTAGGCCAAACCCCAGCTTCTTCCTGAAGCGTCCGCAATGCTTGCACACGAATCGCAAAGCCTCCGAGCCCGAGGGCAGGCAGCTGCCCCCGCCGAGCTGCCGGTACCCCCCGCCCGGCGCCGCGCCGCCGCCCCTCGCAGGGAGCTTTTCTGCGCTTTGGAGCGCCACTGAAAATTCCAGACCTCCCCGACCCCCGGAGCAAAGGCTCCCCGTCCCATCCGCCCCGCGCAGCCGGGCGCCCACCCCTCTCCCCACCGGCGCTTGCACGGGGCCCCACCACGGCTCCCAGCCCTCGCTGCGCCCCGCCGGAGCTTCACCTGGAGCTGATCTCGGCTCCTGAGGCTCCTCAGGCAGCCTGAGGGATCCAATCAAATCCCAGCCGCCGCCTCCTCTCCTCCCCGCACTCCTACCCCCCGTCCCGTCCCGTCCCGTCCCGTCCCTTCCCTTCCCTTCCAGCGCTGTCTCCTAGCAGCCTCCTCTTCCAGACGGTATCTGGGTCTGTTACCTCCCTTGCAAAGCAGAGAAGGTCTCTTGCGCTTGTCGGCGTTCCCAGGGCTGCTGGAATAATAGGGCTGTCGGGGGTTCCTAACAACGGGTAGTGCCACCCCCTTGATAGGTGTCACCAGCTGAGCTGGTATAAAATAGAGAGAGCATGTGTGGCCCCCTCCTGGGTTGCTGAGGTGGACAAGCTGCTGAGGCTCACTCTCAAGCCTCAGAGGAGCATGAACTGGAGGCAGTGGGGAAGAAAGCTTGGGATGAAATGCTAATGGTGGCAGCTCAGGCCTTGGAAGTGGATAAAAGTTAAACAGATTTTAGGAATGGCTGGTGGGGCAGCCTGGACTTTGCTCCTGAGGAGGGAGATGAAATGTCTACAGAACATGGTGTATGTCAACATTCATGTCTAGAGAGGGAGCTGACCTCTGGAGAGCTGAGTTGGGACAGATAAAACATACTTTAATCCTGTTAACCTCCTGCGGGCACTGAGGGCCTCAAAAGGGAAGCAGAATGAGGGAGTGCCCATTCCTGACTTGCAAATAGCAGTGCAAACTGTACTGGAGGGAGTCCTCCGTCCAGGAGCTTGGGCTGAGCGTGGGAGAATCTTGCACTGGGGAACTCGTGTTGCTGCCCCAGCTTAGCTTGGTGCTGCTGCTGCTTAGATGTATCCCTGGTCTAGCTCTCTGTTCCCAGCTTGCCTTCTGCTCCCTCTGCCTGCGTTATCTCCCTATCTTCACAGTCTCTGTAGACTGTGAGGGAAAGGAGCGTCTCTCTATTCTTACTGTATATCTTATAGTAGTCCGAGGTTTCCTGTAACGTTACTTAACAGCAGCTACTTGGAGCTGTAAATATCTGTGCACATTTGTGATGTTAGCTTTCTAACTTTGGAAGAACTGCATCAGTGTGCTAGATACTTTGGAGTACAGATATTAAATCCTTGTCTGATTACTTGCTTTACCCACATAACACCCGTGTGTAGTTCTACTGATCCTGTAGTTCGGCTATTTGTGATTTCTGTCAGAGTCAAGCCCGCAATATCTCAGTGTAGTGCACTAGTTAAATATTGATTTCCTTTACTCTCAGATTTGCTTGAATCCTTTCTTATCTTTAAGCAGTTAAGGATTTAGTGCTCCTATGAATTCAGATAATGGACTAAATGATTAACAAAACTTGACAAAGTCAGATTTCTTCTACATAAGCTGCAAGTCCGGCAAAAGCCAACTTCCCCAAGGCAAGCAGCACTTGAACCAAGTAAGGGAGGCCAGTCAGCACTGGTGGAAAAGGCAAGATGGGATTGGGTTTTTGGGGTTTTTTTGGTGCCTAGGGCGGTGAATTTGTAGATGCAGCAGATTTAGCACGTGTACACATCTCTGCCGGGCGCGTCTCTTAGAATAGATCACCGGAGCTTTTGGAAAAGAAGAGCTAGGAAGTATCTCTCATGCACCTCGTCTGGTACTGCTGTCTTCTGCATTGATCTCTGGGCTGCTTTTGTACAGGGAGCATTGGAATCTGCTTCTTGCTGCATTCGGTAGAGAAGGCAATAGTACTCATCGGCATGCAGTTCCTCCTGCACATATTTCTCATGCGCTCTCTTGCCGGCTGAAGTCCCTGAAATATTTTACGAGCTTTATGAAATTCAGCATTAGGCAGGATTAAAAAACCACCTGGATCCTCAGGGCAATGGAAGCAGCATCCTAAAGCAAGCGGTGGAGAAACAGATCTGAAAATTTTGTGTCCAGTGATTCTGCTAGACAAAGCCATATATCTGACTTGATCAAGGGGTGGCAAGTCTTGGCTCATGTGGGAAGCTGGACTAGGGGGAACCCTCAGCACCCCCTTCAAACAGGTGTTTTTTTGTGATGCAGTGGCTCAGGCTGCAGGAAGGTGGGAAGAAGAGGCCAGGACCTTCAGCAGAGAGGGGAACTCATAGTTCTCAGTAACTTCTTATCCACTCTGTGTGCTGGGGCACATGCAGGACATGTCAAGCGTGACCAGAACCCATAGGAAAGGAGCAATGGTCACATCAGCTGCAAATGAGAATGGTGCTTTTCAGTGGGACTCCTTGAAGCTGGACTTTCTGCAAGGTCCCTTCCCGATGCCAGGACAGTATCACGGTCTCTCCTGCTCTGCGATGCTGTGGCAGCAGACAGAGAGAGGCTCAAGGCAGCAGGGGCTCAGGAGCAAGAGCAAAGACACCAAACCTGTGCTAAAACCTGCATGAGATCTGAAACAGGACCCAGGTTGCTCTTGCCTTGCTAGCACAGTGCACCAAGGCAAGGCCTGTGGCATTATTTGTTGAATGTCACTCAGTAAAAGCAACAGAACTTTGTAGCTTGGTGCTTGTAGAGCTTTATGCTGGGCTAATGCCTTTGTTGTCTTTCTGTGATGACCGCATCCCTTCGTCAGAAGCAAAGGCTGACAGTTTACAGGGCAAGTGCCCCTCTCTGTAGAGCTGCAGCAGAAGCAGTGCTGGCACGCACCGACTGCCGAGCAGTGCCGTGACAGAAAAGTACCGTGCGTGACATCGGGCTCTCCTCAGGCTTGTTACGAGTACCCGGAGCCTTCAAAAACACACCCCTGGCCACTGTTTTCTACCCACGTCCTGGCAGCAATCTTCCTCAGCAACAGCATGAGCTAGATCAACACGGATCAGTAAAATGATACAGTTGAAAAGTACTCCCAGCCGGGGCAGGAGATGGAACAGGCTGAGGATCAAAAGGCAACACTGAAGAAGCCCAGAAGACCGTTGCTTCAAGAATGGGCCCGAGCCTCCAGCCAGATGCTGTAGTTGGCAGATGCAGTTTCCTCCCCATGTTTCAGGTCTCTGTCTATTTCTATGCCATCGGGAGGTGCTTAGGCACAGGGGGCAGAGAAGCGGTTTTCCATTCCCTGGAGCGTGGGAGGAGCGGCACTGTTTCCCAAAATTGCCAGCGTGAAGGCATCCATCACCGCTGTCTGAGGAGCAGCTGAGCAACTGAAACTGCCTGCCAAGAGTAACTGGGACCTTTAATTGTGCTCCTTTAGTGAGTGTTTCTCCTGCACCACTGTGCAGGCACTATGTGGAGCAGCAAGTTCGTGACTCAGAAAACGCTCACCTCTGCTCCCAAGCACACAGCTGTTTGGGTTTTTTCCTCACTGTCCCAGGCACATGATGAGAGGGTTGTCACTGCAGCACACTGAGGGGTAGTGAGGTTTGAAATACGCTTGGAGACAGAGATGGGCATGCTTGGGGAAACACTAGGGCAAAAGTCTTCGATGTAGGCAGTTTTTCCTCAAAAAAGGAAGTGAAACCCCAAATGAAACATGAACTCAAGTCCTCTCCTGAGCCACAGAGTGACTGAAGATAACATCCTTATTCAGCAAGCCTGCTCCTTGGATATGCCTACAGCAAAACTTGCCCTCCTGACAGCTCTCTAAGGCTATTTCAGCACCCCCTAATCCCACCTGCTCTGGACTCCTGTCAGCCCTGTAGAGCAATGCAGCTGCATGGGGTGGGAGTGTCTCCTGTCTAGTGCATCAATGTGCCTGGAGGGAGGCAGATGTCGGAAAGGGGATAGGCAAACCTTTGGAGTTTTTATTACTGCTATTGGTGGGGTAGCTGGAGGTGTGCTTTGGTTTAGCTGAGACTTAAATTGATCTAGCAAGAGGTGGTGTTAGGAAAAAGCAATGCTGTACAGAACTGCAGAGGGTAGTCAAACCGGAGGCAATTAATATGGTGACTTGACAGCACTTATATAAACCATATTATAAACCATAAAAGCGAGCCCTTCCTGCATTCACAACACCAAGGAGTCTAGGGAGAGCAAGCTTATTGACAAAGACAATAGTGCTTGGGAACAGGAGGCTGAGGAGAAACCTCGACAGCAAACTGAAGGAAATCCAATCTTCCTGCTTTCACACATTCTCCTAGCTGGGAGCACAGAGAGGCAGCCAATGGGCAACGGGTAACCCTTGGACCCAGCAGGGAAACACCTGAGGAGCACACTGCCTCTGAAGGTGGGAGATCAGTGTGGCTTTATCACCCTCGGAGTGCCTCCCAGGACGCCTCTGGCTCCACCTGACCCAGCTGGACTGGAACCATCCCTGAATGATGACCTTTCCAGAAGGTGGGAGAGCAGGAGAGAGTGTAGATGCTGCCTCCCACCCCACAGCTGCAGCCCTCGGGGACCCAGCGCCGCCGGACGGGGGAACCGGCTCCCCCAGCGCGGCCCACGCAGCCGGGGGCGGCCCCACTGAGCGGCGGCACCGCCCCGGGGGTCGCGCAGCCGCGGGCCGCGCCGGGCCTGGCGGAGCGGGGCTCCATCGCCACCGCCGCTGCCTTCGCCCGCGTCCCGGTGGGGTTTGCGTGACAGCGCCGGGCACTCCCCGCCGCCGGTTTATGTAACCCGCCGCCCGGACCCGGTTATAAAACGCCGCCGAGGCAGCGCCGTCGCCAGAGCCTCGCCGCTGCTGCCGCCCGGAGCGCCGCGGTAGCCGGGAGGTAACGGCGCGGGCCCGGGGCGGGGTACGGCGCGGCGGAGCCCTCCGGCGGGCAGCGCTCCCGGCGCGGCTGGATCGGGGCGCGGGGCTGCCCCGCTGGCGGGCGGGGGCTTGGGGAGGAAAGCGGGGCTCGGTCGGTCGGCCGGGTCGGGGCGCGGCTCCGGCTTAGTATCGGAACCGGTGCGTGGGGGCCTGGGGGGCACTGCTTGTGAGGTGCTGCTGCCGCCTGGTCCTACCTGTAGCCTCTGCTAAGCTTGTGTCATCTTCCTGTCGTCCTTGCACGTACCTGCCGCAGTGCTTTAGCCTGCCAGTGCCAATCAGTAACTCTGCAAAAACCTGTATAAAAGGGTTTATGGTGAAATAAACTACAGAACCTGTCCGAAGCAGATGTGAGGTATGTGAGCTGGTCAAATGTTCAAAAGTCTAACCAGGTGTTTGCCCCTGGTGTCACTGTCATCTTGATGGGTTGGGGTTTTTTTTCCCCTTCTGATCTGTTGCGCAACCTTCCAGTATGTAAGCCTTCTCTTGCTGATGTAACCAGCGTATCCCTTTTTGCTTCCCATACGCAAGGCTTTCCCAGGGGTGGCCAGCCTTCGAGTTCGGGATGCGTCCAAGCTGAACAAGCCTTCCTTCTCCCCACAGCTTTTATTTTACTTATACAAGAAAAAAGTCTACTGCAACTGCTTGAGCTTTAAGTGATAGGAAGGGGCAGAGAGGAAAGGGCAACTCGTTTTGTTTCTTTAAATCTGGCTCTTAAAGTTCCCATTTCTTAAAAGGATGAGCCTCTCTCTCTCTCTCTCTCTTTCTCTCCCCCCCTGAGAAATCCACTACTTCTGCAGTGGTGGGTGTTGTTGGTCTGGCTCGTTATCACCCTCTCAGTCCTGGTGGGAAGAAGGTGATTGGCTGGGATACACCTATGTTCCCACAATAGGTGGGACAACCAGCAATGGATGTCTTTGTGGTCTCCTTGCTCCTCTCAGTTAGCTTCAGCTAGAGTGGTGAGCACCTCGGCTTTCTGCAACATCACAGTTCATGTTTAGGTTTCCAGCAAACACCTCCATGCCAGCAGCTAGAAGGGCAGTAAATGATCAGACCAACTTGTCTTAGTCTAACCTGTCACGTTCCCTTTCTGGAAGGGGCATGTAGTAATTCCTCTCTTCCTTGCTGTAGTTCCCTGGAAAGGGGGTGGGAAGGTTTACAGCTGCCGAGGGCACCTGGCTAAAAGGCAGGGAACAAGTTATGCCCAGGCCTTGCACAGGCTGCAGAACTTGAGGACTGCAGGGTTTCCAAGTTCTTCACATGCAATGTCAAGGCAAGAACTTTAAACTTTTCTTTTTTTTTCCCCCCCCCCCCCCTTTTTAAAATGAGTGAAGGGATCCAAACCTGGTCTCCCATCAGTTACAGCAACAGAAAGGGAAGCAGCCTCTTGACAAAAGAGCTCTGCTGCTGTGACTAAGAAGTGAATCAATATTAATGGTTATACCCCATCTATTTCCTCCTATGTAGGCTCTGATGTGTGGCCAGGGAGAACAGGTCCTTCCCTTTGCTGTTCACATGTCCTGCCTTTCAGGTGCTCCCATCTGGAGCTACAGAGGCAGCTTATCTGCTTGAACCTGCTTATAACTTTGTGATTACCAACAGATACCATATTTAACTTTCCTTAATGTGCCAGTTTGTGCCATGTTTTTCCTTACTGTGGGATGCCCCAGACCTCTCCCTGTGGGAGGGGCAACTCCTGCTGTTCTTCAGGGTAAATGGTGCCTGCAGACACCTCTCTTCCTATTTGTAGTTGTGAAGTACCTTGATCCTGGTGTGACTGAAACATGATAAGCAACATGTGTGATTGTAATGACATTGGTGTCTCTGAAACAAACTTAGGCCAGCAAGCGAGGTGTGTATGACTGGCCTTCATTTTCATAAGCACAACCGTTTTTCCTCCTGTGGTTCTTTGTGCAGATTCATTAATAGGTTTTCTTTGCTGGCTTTGTGTGGGTGTGAGGGGGAGTAAGCATGTTACACCTCAGGGAGGGGAGCTTGAGTCCCTTTAGCTTAAGTGGTAGCAGCTTGTGTTTGTAGTCCCCACCGTGTTGAGCAAGATGGTGACCATCACAGATGGACTCAGCTTTTAGCTCCTCAGATGTTCTTTGAGCTGGCATCGCTTCAAGAACACGCATGTCTCATTCTTAAAGGCTTTGTGTATTGTTCTAAATGTGTGGGTTTCCGTGCCTTTGGGGACTACTGGATGTCTTCCAGCGCGGATGTCCATCCTTTTGGAAATGTGGCACCTGTAAGGACTGGTGTGGTGTGCGTGACACTTGCTTTTCCCAGACACTTTCTGCAGAAATCTTTGCTCGCGTGTTGCCATCCCTGCTTGTTTTTGCGTTCTTTGTCTCAACAGATGGGAACTGCTCAAAACAACAGTGACCTCAAAAACCTCCACGCAGTGGAGCTTGACCTGTGTAGCAAGGACATGATGGCAGACACGTTTGATCACAGCGTTATTTCTGTTGGAGAAGAGGAAGGACCGGGCAATTTCCACCGTTCTCTTCCGACACGAGAGTCCCTCCGATCCCCTCGGGGCTCTGTTGTGAGTTTCCATAACATCCAGTACTCCGTTAAGCAGTCCAGTGGATTCCTATGTAAACGGAAAACTGTGGAAAAGAGGATCCTTCATAATGTTTAGTAAGTTCTTGCCTAAATAAAATACTGGAGGGTACGAATGAGTCTGCTGCTGTGAATCAGGGACCTCACTGTCACCTTCCCCATCCAGCTGTGCTGGTAAAGAAATGACTACCCTCCTGCCAGCGTGCAGTTCGTGTGAGCACGTTCTCCTTTGCTTTTAGGCAAAATAGCCAGGATATAGCTGGAACAGTTTCCGTTCTTGATCTGAGCATATTAGGACCAAACCTGTGTGAACACTTCTGCCAGAAGAGCTGAGGGTTCCCTTAGCTATAGTTCCAGCTGCAGTCGGAGGAAATGAGCAGTTGTTTCTTCTTGTCAAGACCCAGCTCAGCAGGGAAGACACTTAATTTCTTTTGTAGATTGCTTTTTATGGCCAGCTCTGGTTCTGTTCTGACTGGCAGCCTGGGACAAGAAAGAAAAAATGCTTATTGATTTCTGATTTAAGGAGAAGTTTTTAATAATCTCTAAGTTTTCCTTTCAACAGCATTTTGTTCACACCTTACCTCTACTATGAGCTGCATGTGAACAGTCCTCCATTTGGAAATAACTCTTTCCTTCTTCCAGTGGCATTATGAAGCCAGGCTTGAATGCTATCCTGGGGCCAACGGGGAGCGGTAAATCTTCGTGAGTACTTTCTTCTGCTCCTTCAGATGGACAGTCAGCCTGGAAGAGGAGAAGGGAGGGATGCTGGAGCAGGGCGTTTGGTTCAGATCTCCTTTTGGCCTTACTGACAGGAAAGTACTGATGCTGGACACCATGAAGGTCTCACCCAGCCCCATGACACTGACTTGAAAGTTATGTACCAGCTCGTGACCAGTTCCCCGTTGGCTTTAGATTTTAAGAGTCATTTTAAATCAGTCACTATCTGCACAGATTCATACAGAAGAGCAAACCTTGTAAAAGCACCTAACACAGGACTCTGATTTGCAGAGCCTCCTGGCCTCAGACACTTCACCCCAGAAGTGGCTGCACATTCAGGTGTGGGCTACTTCCAAGCCTGATGCCTGTGAATCAAGTTTGCTCTCTGAGCAGCCAAGCAGTCCCCTGCCAAATCATTCCCTCTCATGCATGACCTTACAAGAGACACTAGCAAGCCCTCCCCCAGCTGGCTGAGTAGCTGCTTCTAACAGAAGGCTTCTACTTCCTTCTTTCTCCTCCCCAAGTGTGTGGGCCGGGAGGAAAACAAAAATACCACCCCAACCTGTAAGGGGCTTGCAGATGCCAAGAAACAAATGGAGGAAGGTGCTTACCCCATGCCAGTGTCTGGATCTTTGCAGAAGGTATCAGCATCAACCCAAATATGGCCCCTAGATGCAGCAGGCTCATGAGGATGATATTCCTCCAGACGTATCGCATGGGGGGCTTGGGGCCCTCTTTCTCCCGGTAGGTCTCATCAAAGATATCGTCTATCATGCCCCGGTCTCCTGCCAGCTCCTCGTGATTGAGTAAGTCCTTCTCCATGACGGCATCTCCATTCCTGGTCACCCGGGAGGTGACGGTGCCGATGGTGGTGCTGGAAGCGGAGGAGAACTCCTTCGAGAGGTGGCAACGGACATTTTCAAGAAAGGAAAAAGGGAAAACAAGACAAGAAGTTGGTGGTTACCAATGCATATAGAATTGAAACACGAACAGCTAGGCCGGCTGTACCCAAACTCGTAGCCTGCAGTTTCCCTGGCAGGCTCCGTTCTTTCAGCTGAGCCCTTGGCACCAAGAAGAGCCCGCTCTGGCCCCATGGAGTCATGGCCTGAGAGGGAGGGGGCCTGATCTCTCTGAGGACAGGAGGGGAATGATGGACAGCATGCAGAAAGTAAAGAAAAAGACTTGAAAGCCCGTCTTTTTTCCACCAGTGGCTTTGGTGAAATCCTTTGCAGGCTGCAAGGATTTTTGTTTTCCTTCAGTTTTATTAGTGGGCATTTTTAGGTGGGCTTGTGGTCTGGGCTTGCGCATAAGCAGACAACAATGAAGGAAATCTTGTGAATGAAGAAAGAGGTGGGAGAGAAATATGGTCTGAAACATGGTTTTATTATAAATCATTAGGCTGCTCCAGATATCCTGCCTCTCTGTGTCTGCCCAATCACTGTCAGCAACATCAGGAAGAGCCACAGGGAGATTCCTCTGGGGTGCCTTCTCATCTCCCCTTGCCTCACCTTCCAGGCTGGGACGTGGCAGCCCCGACATGCTCTAGAGATAGTGGACGGAAGCAGTCGAGCAGTGTGCTTCCAGGTAAACGTCCTATCCCATAGCTGCTGCTAAGCCTCTTAGCCCTCTCCCGCTTTCCACCCACAGGCAAACTGAGGCACGGGAAGACAATCCTCTGAGCCGAGGCCACCAGCGTGCAGAGAGGAAGTTTTAAGCAGCAGGTTGGCTCAGCCTGGCTCCCGGCTCCCGCCTGTAACTGTGACACCACATTCCCTCTGCACACGCTTGTTTGCCCTGGCTGAGTGACAGACAGCCTGCCCGATCAGGCATGCATGACGAAAGGAGCAGGCAGGACTGACCCTAATGAGGCAGCTCACTGAACCCTGAATCACCAATTTCCATCTCCATCATGACAGCCGCGTGCTTGCTGGTGCTCGCAGCCCTTTGTCAGGCTCGAGCCCAAGCGCCCGACGGGGCTCGACCCCGGGGGTGCCAAGCACGTGGGATGCCAGCGGTGGGAGGGCACGCCGCCCCCATCCCCTCGCCTCCTGGGAACCTGCCCGAAGGACTCGTCCCTCTGCTACCCGCACCGCCGCCTCCACGTGCAAAGGGGCAATAAAGGGCAGCCAGCCGGAACGGGAGAGCCGGGACCGTGCGAGGGAGCGTGGCCAAGCTGGGAAACCTCCTTTCCCCATAGAAATCTCTCCTGAATTAGCAGCAGATTCCCACCCAGGCACCCAGATTCATAACAGACCACCATCCTGCCATGGCCTAGTTTCCTGGGGGAGGCATTAAAATCAGGTCAGGCGGCTTACGTGGCCACCCCAACTCCTCCCTTTCCCAAGGGTAGAAACTAGAGGGTTACAGACATACCTTCCTACGGGGAGGAGCTGGCAAAGCTGACAGATTCCCCACATTTAGGAAGTAAAATGATCTCTACAGGGGGCTCCCCCTGTCTTTTTCCTTCTGGAATCAGAGGTTAGGAAGGAAAAAACCTGGACACGAAGCAGAAGCAGCCCGCTGCTTTCACAGAACCCAGGCAGCTGCTGAGCTCGGGAGCAGCTCCACTGCGTCCCAGCTATAGGCTGTCTCTGCCTGCTTTCCTGATCAGTGTTTAGAGGGTGTGATACTCTGAGCTGCTGGAGAATTTAGAGGCAATACCCCCCCCCCCCCCCCCCCCCGAGAAAAAAAAGAGCCATGAGAAACATCTTCTCATCCAGAGATTAGGCAAGGAAAAATCCTGCCCACTCCAAAGTGTCAGATATTCTCATCTGGCATTTTGGCAGGAAGGCACCATTTTCTTCCTTGGCTGGAAGACAATCTACCAAAAAGACCTAAGACTTGTCTATGCAGGAAAAATTCCCAACAGAGATCTGGTGGTATAATTAGACGGGTAACGCTCCCCATATGGACATGCTGCTTCCAGAGTAAGAATGTGGGCTTGGAGTTGCAGTTTTCCTCCTCTGCGATAGCTTATGTCACTGTCAAAGTTACACAGGGGCAGAGGAGGAGGAGGAGGAGGGAGAGGGCAGAGGAAGTAGCAGGGAGGAAAAAAAACACCTCTTCTTCCAGAGTCATAGTAGCCACATGAGGAATTTTACCAGCAGACCTATGCTGCTGGAATTACACTGATATAATGGAACCGGTCATTTCTCACATGTAAACTAACCTTAAATCAAAAGGGCTATAAAGCAGCTGTAAAACACAGCTCCACCATTACAGACTTGGCAGGGGGAGCATGGGGGGAAGAGGGAGGGCGAGTGGGTAGCTATTTAGCTGGAGACTGGGGAAATGAGGAGGAAAGAAAGCGGATTTTTATCCCCTTATGGTCCTAGTGGCTCCTGCGGCTCTCCCTGAGGAAATCGGGATGGGGACTGCTCTGGGGTCTAGAGCTGAGAGGGGGAGGAGGCCAACTAAATCATTTTCATCAGCTCTCCCTCATTTCTGAATGACTTTGCAGCTCTCATCTGCAGAACAGATGTGCTCCCCCACCCCCCCACCCCCCACCAGCATTGAACACACCATAGGTGATCCTGGCACCCAGCCAGCTTATACAACCAACTGCAGCTCAAAGGCTCCGGCGCTGGGTTCAGCCTAGGGGCCCCAGGGCACTCCATCTCGGGTCCAGTATATCTGAATATGCCCAACGTGACCCAGGGACAGGATTCTTTCCAGCCTCCAGGATATGCCCCAAAATACATGCCAAGACCATGAAACGTGGTCTGAGCACACTGCCCTTGGCATCCGTTTCGCGTGGGGAGAGGAGGAAAGTGCTTTCCATCACAGCATCCCTGGAAGGTCACGGCACCTGCACAAAAGGGCCGGGGGAGATCCTGCGTGCTGGCCGCAGCCAAGAGAGCAGGACTGTGATTTACCTCCACTCCTCTGCACAGGCGGGAGGGGGAAGGATGAGAAGGCAGGAGCAGGAATACCAGAATCAAGCCCCTGCCTCCCCTTAGGCAAAGGGTGGCTGCCGGGAGGGGCAAAAATAAAAAAATCAAATCTGTAAAGATCCAGCAACTCTACCTATCTTCCTGGTGCCGGGTTGTTACCAAAAATGGGCAGTCTCCCCATTGTACATTTGCTTGGCTCAGGCAATGCGGACACAGTCATTCATTTCATCTGGGCAGCTGGCTGCTTTCACCTTGCGTCTGTCCTGGAGACCCTCTCTGCTGCAACATTTGCCTTAAAAATGCGGCAAGTGAAAGCCCTTTCTTATTTAAAAAAAAAAAAAAAAAAAAAAAAAAAAGAGAGAAGAGAAGAAAAAAAAAAAATCACAGCCTGAGCATTACTAAAACCCCCACGACCTCTTGGCACAAAAGACCTTCCTGAACAGCCCTTACCAGCATGCTCACGCTTAGGCGGATGTTTTTAAGAGAAACCTGTGTTTTATGCTCGGTCTATCCGAGGGCAGAGACTCCGCGGGGAGATAATCCCAGCGGCGGCGATCCCCGCTTCATTCACGGTCTTCCCACGAGGCTTGGGTGATGTCTTAAGTGAGCACCGAATGGCTTCGCCTCACGACTGAGAAGCGGCACAGAGAGGACACACGCGCACACATACGTGTGCATACGCGGCTGTGTGCGTGCACGGACACGCGTGGATGCCCAGACCTTCTTCGCCGAGACAGCAGCAGCGCACCACTGCCGGAGCTGCGGAGGTGAAGGGGCGAGGGCAAGACAAAGCCTCCGCACCCCCGGGCCCACCGGCTGCCCCCCGCTTACCTCCTCCTGCAGCAAGTGCGCAGGCATGGGGCCGCCCTGTCTCTGCTCCTCGGCGGCCGTACGCGGGCGCGCAGGTCCCCGGCGGCGGCTGTGGTGGTGGTGGCGGGAGGAGGCTGGCTCTTGTCGGCCCCTCGCCCGGCGAGCTGTGCGGCTCAGGGAGGCGGGCGCGGAGATATTTAAGCGGGGCTGCTGGCTTGGCGGCTGGCGGGGCCGGGCTCTCTGCGCCCCGGCCTCCCGGTGACCCCCTGCCCGCGGTTGGGATGCGCGGGGTCAGCGCGGCGAGTCGCGGCGGGGGCCCGGCTCTCGGCGTGCCCGGGAGGGGAGGCGGGGCGGGGCGGGGGGCGGGAGGGAGGAAGGATGCTGAGGAAGAGGAGGATGGCGAGGGCCAGGCTCTCTCATGGTGCCTGCCTGCCTTTTTTTTTTTTTCTTCTTTCCTCGTTTTTTTTTTTTCCCCCCCTCCCCCTCGCGAGCCGATTGGCTGCAGGAAATTTGGTGCCACCTCGGCCTGCCCTCACCATTGGCTGCCCGCAATCTGCTGTTCGCTCCCCGCGGCGCGCACCCTGCGCGCCCGCCGCTGCCTGCGCGCCCGGTTCCGCGCCTGCCGTGGGGAGCGCAGCGCAGCGCAGCGCGGCCCGGCCCGGCCCGGCCCGGCCGACGGCCTGCGCGGGGGGTGCTGCCGGCCCTCCGCGTGCCCCCCTTCTCCGCCGCGGGGGCTGCCCCTGATGAAAGAGGAGGCGCCCGAGGGGTGATGGAGCCCCAACCCCTGCCCCAGCTGGCCGCGGAGTGCGGCGGGGAAAGAAGGGACTTCAGCGTAAAACATCTGCTCTGTACAGGGGATCTGTGTGGGGAGCATTATATATGTATGTAGATATAAATCATACCTCTCTGCAAAGAAAAGCACACCCACAACTGTATGTCTGGATAAGCATGTATATCTGTGTGGGGTTTATCTCGGTAAGCAACAACAGTCTGGAAAATGTTGGCTGTTGACTTTTTAAAAGGAATCCTGGCCATTTCCCACCAGAACACAGTTCCTTTGGGGCAGAGAGCAGAAGGAAAAAGCAGCAGCTCAGTTTGCGATCAGCTATGTTCCATAATAACCTTCTCGCCAGCCAGTAACGCCAGCAACAGGAGAATCCAAGCTCTATCCCAAGGAGATGTCCACCATTAAAAGTGAAAAAGAGAGCCCTTAGAAATAACACCTTGATGGTGGCAGAGCCTGGAGGCAGATCTCCTAACCCCACCGTGTGGTCACCGTGCCGGGCACCCTCTGCTGTTTGGCAGCAAGGCTTGGGGTGCCCTAGTGCCATCACCCTGGCCAGGACCTGTTTCAGCTCCTTCCCTGTCTCATGGTGTGCCCCGTGTTCAATCTCTGCCCCCGCCGGCACACGAGTCATTCTGGGAGTGGAACAGGAATGTCAAAAGCCATTTTGAAGTGTGTCCATATCCCCCTGACGCATCTCCTGTCCAGGCAGCTGTCCTGCAGCGATGGAGCTGACCACACGAGGTGCAGAGGGACAACCAAGATCTTGTAGAGTCTGTCCCTGGGCTCAGACACGGCGGGGCTGATTCAGTGGCAGCCGGCAAAAGTGAGCTCCATTGTAGTTACTGGGAGGGAAAAGCGACAAGGAAAAATAACAGTAGCCCAGTTGTCCTCTGGATTTAGAGGTGTCCGGCAACGGGGGAAAAATACGTCTTTCCTTTTTCCCTCTCGCTGCCATGGATGAAGAGGTCTGAGAGAAGTCTGTGTTTTAGTTTTACATTAGGAACTTGAGTCTTGGCTACTTTCTGGGACTGAAAACTCAGTACTCTGAAGTACTCTGAGTATTAAAACAGAGAGCCCACATCAGAGGGTGTTCCTAGACGGTGAAAGCTGACATGAGTCAGAGTCGGACTTTTAACATCCCTTTTAATACTCCGTGTTAAATGCTTGGTTGACAACACCGAGGCTTACTGAACACTGAGGAGAAAGGATGTTTTAATTAAAGATTCTACCTACTTCCTATGTGAGTGTTGGAAGAACTATAAACTGTGATAAAAACTGCCCTAAGCAAATCAGACTCCTGCTATTTCCAAAAGAAAACCAGAAAGAAAATAAACAAGAAAAGAAAAAAAAGTGATACTTGTTGATTTAAGAAAATAATCTGCAGTTTATGCCACATGGGGAAAATAATCTCAATGCTGCGAATGAGGGGGAGAACTGGAAATGATACTGGTGGGTGAAAATGAGGCTTTTGAGGATTCAAGGTTTGCAGATTTGCAGATACTCAGACCCACCAGAGCCCCTTCCTTTCCCACCTGTTTCTTTCCTCAGACGTGAAGCATGCCAACGAGGGAACTTACAGGGCAGCTAGACTTTTCATCCTCTAAAATTAACACCAGGTCTGGCTGCTCCCACACAACAGGAGTAAGTTTTCTGAACATTGCTCTGCCAAGTTGTCCTGGGAAGTGACCATCACGTTTTTTCTTGCACAGAGAGACGGATCTTAACCATCATCGGGGCTGTGCTCACCTGGCAGGTTTCAAGTCTTACACGCTAAGGACAGCCCTGAGGAAGGTCCTTCACAACATGGCCAGCTCCTCCAGCTGATACTTTTGAAACAGGTTAATGGTCCTAAATGTGGCCACGAGGTTCAGGTATTGACATCTTGGCGAAGCGCGCTAAGTAGTTCGCTTTCCCAATATTTAGATTGCGGCAGCTCCAGCCGTGCCTGTCAAAAAGCTTTTTGGCCCTTTGCGGGCTGGACACTTGGCTGTGCCGTGCCAGCCAGGCTCCCTCCCGTGGAGAGCTGCTGACCGGGGTGATGGCCAGCACCCTGCGTACCCCTGGCCCCCACCACGGGCCCTGCCTATCTGAGTCTCTGCTGCAGACTCCTGTCTCAGCTCTGCTGCTCAAGGCCTGAGACAAAAGGGAGGATCGCTGGGCAGCCCAGATGGAAAATCAGAGACATCTAGTATAGACACAGCAATACAGCTTATATGGTATTTATTTAGTTTGTATCTCTCCAGACAGGGTTTTCCCTCCTTCCAGGCAGAACTGCCCAGCTGAGCCTTCAGCAGAAGTATGTCACTGGTGGAGTTCACCAACACTGCTTAGCAAAGATTTGGCTTCAGCCATCGTCCTCAGGAAACTGATTCAATTCTTCTGCAACTGGTGACTGCTGCCTGAGGTCGTGTTCTTTCATAAGTGATCTGATGCAATGCCAGGGCCATGGAGCAGGGCAGCGATGAGCAGAGCCGTGCCACGGGTAGCACAGGCCGTGAACTTCAGCACAAGGTTTCTTTAGAAATGCGTGGTCTAACATAAGGCTGTTTCCACCTTCCTGAGAAGTCCTCCCCATGGGATTCATGACCCAGCTGAGGCACTGTGGTAGTGGAAAGCTCTTGCAGAGTACTTTTTGTTGGAGGGTCTCACAGTTTTTTTGTCAAGGTTGGGGAAAAGAGAAGCACAAACCTGCAGTGAGGTTTATCACAAGACACCATCTGTGAGCAGAGCCTCTATGAGAAAGAATAGTTGCATTCCTCTCCTGGGATGCACTAACCAGCCTGGTTTTGCTACCACAGTGCCAGGTTGCAGACAAAAAGCATCAAGGCTAACCTAAGGATGTTTCACCAAAACATTTTCCTTATTACTCTCCCCTCAAAAAAGAAAAAAAAATTCTGCTTTTCCATTTAGCAGTAAGTTTTGCAAGGAGATTTCATGTGGTGTCGACATCTTGGAAATTTTAGTGAATCTCCTCAGCTACCCCCTCCAAAAATGTTGAAAAAGCCACACATTAAAAAAAAAAAAAAGCTTGATGCAAGGGCTTTGCAAGGTTTGTTTCATGTTGTTTATCTTCTTTTACAGCATTCCCTGTCCCCCCCTTTTTCTTTTTCTTTTATTTCACAACTGGAAGTTGAAAAAAAGAGGAGACTCAAATAAAAAGGGAATAAGCTGAAAACTGGGGAAAGAGCTGAACCCTATCCTTCCCCTCTGCCAAAAATAAAGGTTTGCAAAAATGCTCTTAGGATTATTTTCTGCATCTCTTGCATTGTTCTCCTGGAGAAGTTTGAAGCAATTCCATTTTTAGAGCTTTTTCTAGGGGTAGGAGAATCATGCCATGGCATTTTCAGCAGTTTCAGAGGTTAATGGTGCCCCCAGTTTCGGACAGGGTTGACTTCTGGGCACAGTTATGTGTTGCAGAGAAATGAGGTGGGGGCCCACAGCTACAGAATGACTTGGGACAAGACCTAGCTCAGACTACAGCAGTTCAGAGTTAATGGCTGCTTGAAAGATAAAGCGATGGCAGCTGCAGGTCTTTGAGGATTGTCAGCCACAGGAGTTCAGATGCCAGAGGATCAGATGCCAGCTTGTGGGGTTGCCACCCTTGTTTAATGTTGCTTTCTGCCCCATGCTTGCTTTTGGAATCTGGTGACCCTGTGTTGTATTTTCACACGCTCTTCCTCGACCAAGAGAGGTAGCAAATGGCTTTCTTTTTTTAAATGGAAAGCTAAGACTTGTGTAGTCACCTGGCTCCAGCAACAGGCTTGAGGAGTGTGATACCACAGTATTTACCAAAAGTGAGATTTATGTTTACAAGAGCTGACATCATCTTGCTTGCTTGCTTTCTGTCATGTTTCCCTCCCTGCCTTGAAACATCATCTGCTGCTCCGTAAATTCAATGGATCCCTGAAGATTCCCTGCTCATCCCTTAAAGCATGGCTGAATTCAATATGGGCTACCTGGGCTCTTTAGTTAACAGCTGCTGTCGGGAGCTCCCAGAAGAGCAGCAGTGGCCAAACTGTAGGCTATCTTGCCACAAATGCCTGGGGAAGGGCCTGGGCTGAGAGAAGCTGGTGCTCGCTGCTGCTGAGTGGGAAATGTGAGGTTAGAGGGAGGTGACAAGGCAGCAGAAATCACTGGTGTCTCATTGCCAGGGTCAGCAGGGAAAGCAGATGTACCTCCAGTGATGAGCCATGCCTCCAGGCTGTGACCAGGATGGCTAAATTCCTGGGCCATTGATGCAGTAATCTTATCAGCACTGAGAATTAGGCTGATAACAGGCTGATGAGTGGGATAGGGTGCTTATCTCTGCACTTTGCCCCATCCCTTGCTGCTTGACTCAGTGCCAGACCCCCTGCCCATCCTCCTCCCCTCCTGTTACCCCAAACAGGCTTTGCTCCCAGTCCTCGGGCTGCCAGCAGCAAGAACCCAGCCGGTATTGTCTAAGCAGGGCCGTACAATGGGCAGCATTGTTGATACTGGATTTTTGCCCTCATTAAAGATGACCTCACAGCCCACCCCTTGGCCACTTCAGCCAGCCCCTCGGGACTGTGAGGCTGTCTTTTGAACTCGGGTAAATAAATTGGGAGGGGAGGGGGAGAAAGGGATGGGGAGCAGAGGAACACAGCGGTCTTTGTGTTGCCACCCTCTCTTCAGTGCTGGTGCTCTCTGGTGTCTTTCTACCCACATCAGACATGGCAGGCCAGGTGCCAAGGAGCTGGCATGCTGAGCGCCCTTTCCCACCCTCCCCAGCCTGTGTTCGCTGGGCAGCGACACCATCTGCGGTTCTGCAGCCTCCCTTCTTCGGAATGCAGTTTGCTCCGGTCATCTCAGTTGTCCTTTCTCCTTCTCCAGGACTTCTGTGCCTTCCTTCCCGCACCTGCAGCCCACACCTTCTCTTCAGGCTGAGACCATCCTTTCAAGCATCTGCTGCTGCCAGCATCGTGGCCATGCCCAGCAGGGACCTGGGGAAATGCCACCTCCTAGTGGCAGTTCTGACTCAGCTTAGGTGGCATGGGCAGTGCCACACTGTCTCCTGCTCTATGCTGTCACCCAGGTTTAGATGCTGCTAACACAGAGCCACCAGCCAGCTGCATCTAAGGGTGGATCTCCATCCATGTGGGAGAGGGGTGATGCGGCAGGGCTATAAGTGTGAGCCCTGGGGACCGATTAGGACATAGTCAGCAGAGGGGCAAATTGCAACACCAGGGAAGGATGAGGGCATATCCAGGGTCAGTTTGCTGCTGCTCCTGTTGGGCAGACCACAGTTGCCTGTGATGCTGTCTATCCTCTCTGTATAACCTCAGGCATCATTGTTTTCTACACTGTCTCCTTGCTGGCAATAGTACCCTGAGTATTTGGGGACTGCCGAACACTTAAGAGAACAAAAATGGTTTCCCAAAATATTAAAAATTACCTGGGATACAGAGAGCAGGGAGACCTCTATCCATTCCGAGCTGATGTCTGAATCCCAGATGTTTCTTCTCCTTCTGGAGAGGTTTCCAATAGGCTCCTGGTGGGGGAAGCAGGCACCCCCCGATAGGCAGAAACTGGTGGGACTGCCCTGAGAATGCATACGTGCTGCCAGTACGAGGAGCAGGAGGGACAGAGGGGGAACTCACTGGACCCTCATCCCACCCTTCCCTACTCTACACTTAGCAGCGGCACACGAGGGAAAAACCTACAGATGGGGTGTGCCTCTCCCTGTCTGCCACCCCCAACTTTGCCTACATCCATACCGCAGTGAATGCTCTCTTTCGTCTTGTGCGCCGGGAGTAGAGCAGAGAGCTGTCTTTGTATTCGTCCAGAGGCCAGCCCTGTTTTCCCTCCTTTCCCTCTTTGCTTATCCTGGTGAAGAGCTCTGTCTTGTGAGCAGCATTTTTTTAATCTATAAAGCAGGGGTGGTACTTGTGTCCTTTGTCCAAGTCCATTCACAACTGAAAATCGTTCAGGATTCCCACCTGAGCAGAGTGCTTCCCCACCGTGACGTGTGACTGCGTGGCTGGCCAAGGAAAGGGCATTCGGAGCCCTGAAGGAGAGAAGTGCTACAAGCTGTTACGTTCCTGGACGGGAACATTTTCACATCTGCTTGCTGGGAATGAGGCCCTTACCTGCCTGCCTGGTTTTGCTGCCTTTCCGGGTCTTTAAAGAACCTGTCTACCCTGTCTCCTTTACAGAACGGAGCTGGAAACACACTTTTGCCTTTCCACATCTACTTCCTCACTTAAGACGACAGCTGCAGACCTGCGGGTTCCTGCTAGTTTTGGTGGGTAAAATGCCCCGTGTTAACCTGCTGTTTGTGCTGCAGCAGATGATCGACCACCACATGTACGCACACATTCACGCATTCACACAGCAGGCATCGGTGTGTTCTGGAAGGTATGTGTTTTGCTTCATCCGAGCTGTGTTTGAGGGGGTCATGTGTGCAGAGAATTCAGGCATAAACTTCAAGAAGAACCCACGTGGGCACAGAAATTCCTTCAAGCTTCTCTAGTAGATAAGGTCGGGCCGTTTTATCCCTGAGTCCATAAGAAGGTAAGGTAAGGGCAAAGTAGCAGAGTCGTATGGCTTTTTGGTATAGAGTTACATGATGTTATCACAGCTGTTCTTAGCCTCCTAGTTTTACCTAGGTGAGGATGGTTGCAGAGGTTTTGGGAAGTAGGGCTAAGAGTACCCACTTTCAGTCTGAGGATTGCTGGAACAGCGTTGGGATCCATACCCCCAGTATGGATCTCAGTGTTTCCCTGCTGATATATGCGATGGAAGACAGATCAAGCTTCCTACTTCTGCAGACGGTACTAGACAAGGAGGAGGGGAAAATGTGCTGGAGGTCGCACTGCTTAGACTTCCAGTAAGGTCTTGGCAAATGGGATGCACAGACTGCAATAAGTAAGATGCAATTCACTCGACAAATACAAAGTTCTAGCTTGATGAGAAGAGTCACCTCTCCAAACCTACACTGGGAGAGTAACTTGGTGAGATAGCAGCTCTGCAGATAAGGGTTTGGGGGCAACAGTGAAGCACGTGCTCGTAACATCATGCTACTGCAAGCAGAGCAAACTGTAGATGTAGAAAGAGTGGCATAGGAAAGGCACGTGGAGTATCCATCTGGCTCTGCTTGGCACTGGGGACACCTTAGCTTTGAGGTTTTGCTTTGTTGGTCCATTGTGCCATTCTGCTTTTTGAATAGTCTGCTGGCTCTGTATTGCGCCTTGGGAATAACAACTCTGCAAGAGGAATTGTGCGTAAAGATTAGCAACCCTAAAACTTGGAAGAGCCTCCCTGAACAGAAAAAATAACACAGGCAGAACCCAGGCAAACTTCCCCCGTCCTGCGTCCGCAAAAGCTTTGGTTGCACGTGTGACACCAGGCTGTGCAGCTCTGGGGGATGGATGCCTGTCAGGATGGCACCTCTCAAACCACTAACAAGGGACTGCAATGTCACACACCACCCCCACCCCCCCCAGGATGTCCCCACCTGCTCTCACTGAGAGCACCCCAGGATCCCATCTATCATGCCTGAATGCCGGGACAGAATAATCTGGAAAGCGCTGGCACACAGATAAGGGCTAGCTGGTGTGCAAACACACAGTGTTGCCAGTGACTGGTAAGGCCCCAACTCCTCCTTCACCTCCTCTTTCTCAATCAGTCAAGTTTATCCTTACAGAGCTGGCTCGGCCAGGTGATGAGCTCATCCCTGAATATCAAGCACATGCAGCATCTAATCCCAAAACTGATGCCAGCCTCTGGCTTTTCAGACGGTCACCTGAGCCCTGCCTAGCTTGTTTTCCTATCTGTAAAAGGGGACCTTCCTGGATTATTTGGAATTACATGCTCAGGAGTGCATAGAGGAAGACAAGAACTGTGCGGCATAGGACTGTGCAGGTTGAGTTGATATCATTGAACTGAGGGCAATGGTCTTCATCTAAACAATGATTTGGTTACAGAAAACCAGTGGACAGAGGTGGGAAGGTAGCGAATCATTTGCAGCTCCTGAGGAATCTGCCCCTCCGCTCTGTAGCCAGGACTTGGCCAGCACCGGCTCCCCCCAAAATCAGTGGAGTGAGCTCAGGACATGGTGGGGTAGGACTAGGGCTGCTCTTTGGTGCCCGGGGCGGGGGGGGTGTGTGTGTGTGTGTGTCCGTCCCTGCCTTTGTTTGCAAAGATGCTAGGACTCCTTGTTGTGCATTGCCTCCCTGGGGCTCACAGCTGGATCGCAGGAGGTGCCAGGCCCTCAGGTGCAGGGACCCAGCTCTTCCCCTGGTGCTGCTGGTTCTATTATGGCCAGTTCTTTCCCCCTTGGGGACAGGGTCTCTCCTCTTCAGCACATGGGTGCTAGTGTGCGTCTCAGCCATGGAGTAGGGGAAAAACAGCACCAAAATGTCAGCAGTTGACACCTGTGGAGAGGGCAGAGGGATACTCCTGCAGCAAGTGTCAGAGATGATTGGGGTTTTGCTCTGGAGGTCCCCGATCTCAGCGTGTCTCATCCCTTAAGTTTGCTCCAGGCATGACAGGAACAGGCAGAGTGAGTTCCCCTGGACAAGAATGAGTTACATGACAGTTAACCAGTGCTGAGGATGTAAGTTTGAACTGCCAATCCAGTTTTATCCCCCCAGCCCCACCCCTATGGCCTTTCCCTCAGTTATCTGCATGGGCTATCTGCATTGTCTGCCCCTGCCAGAAGGCCCTGAGAGGTAGGAGGGTTCCCAAGGCCTCTCTCGCCCAGCCCCTCTCAACATGCAGTGATCAAACTGCAAAGAGCCTGGCAGCTTTCAGCAGGTAGCTGCTGGTGGGGACCGTATGTCCTCCAGGGCCTCCATGGCGTGTGTCCGTCCCTCATGCTGCAGCGTGTGGATGACATGCAGGGAGCAGCAACCTGCCAGAAAAAGCTTTCCCAGGTGCAATAAATTGCACTCCCTTCATCCCAAACACCAGCACTGGTCCTCAGGCAGGGCTGATAGCTGAGTGCTCTGCTGAGCTCTTGAAGAAGCCTGGCTGCTTCTCACCTAGTTAGCAGCTGTCTCTGTAGCTCTGTCCTGGCAGTGACAGGATGGGTCTTGTTGGGGCCGTGCTGGCTCTGCCTGTATTGTCTTTATTAACCAGGGTGGTGGAGTAGGCAGTAATGGACTGTGCTTCATAGAATCCTAGAATGGTTTTGGCCTGGAAGGGGCCTTAAGGGTCATCTAGTTCCACCCCCCCTGCTGTAAGCAGGGCCACCTTCCACTAGACTGGGTTGCCGAAAGCCCCAACCAACTTGGCCTTTGGCAGAGGACAACACCAATCTGGTGTGGGAGGTGAGTGCTGGTGGGACTGGGATTCCTAGTGCTTGTGGCTGCTGGGGGACGCAGTCCCAGGCAGTAGGAGCCACCTGAGGAGGGGGCTGCACAGGCAGGAACGACCAGCTGCACAGAGGGGACAAGGCAGCCAGTGCCTGGCCCAGGAGGCCTTTGTGGAGCTGCAGGTGGACCCAAGTCAGTAGTGCCAGAGGGCTGCTAAATAAGGTAACAAGGCTCAGGCTGTGGCAGCAGGAGCAGCAGAGCTCACTCTGCAAAGTGATCCCAACACCCTGATGGCGCCAGCTGGAGAAATGTGCTCAGCAGTGAGATTCCGATCAGGCCTAACTCTGGCTCACCAGTCATGCTTAACCTGGTGGTATGGTGGTGCAGCCAGTGCCTCCCCCCTGCTGTCCTCTGGCCTGACATGGGCAGGCACCTGGGGAAGTCAGTGGATGAGATGGTTTGCCACCACCCCGAGGTGCCATCTCCCCCTCTGCCCATAACCTGCCTGGGAGTGGGGGCACCCTTGAGGATAAGGCAGCAGCTCCAAAGCCACGTTACTGGGTGGCCCCTGGGACAGCAGTAGAGGTTTGTCCTCGCAGACGGGCTTTGCTGCACGTGCATTGGAGGGCTGGGCCACCCCTGCTCCTACGCAAGGACCACCCGGTCGTGGTGGGCAAACGGCGTTACCCGGCCGGGGTGAAGAGCACACGGCAGCCCCTTGAGCCCCGGTTTACAAGCAGACGCCCCGCGACAGCGCTGCTCGCTAGCCGGGCGCTCGGGTGTGGGGCTGGGGGGGCTCTGCCGCCCGCCATGGGCTGCCGCGGCCCCGGGCGGCCGTGGCGGCGGGAGGACGGAGCGCTGCTGCCACCCGGTGGCCGGGGCCCGGGCGGCACCTCGGAGGTGGCGGGGCAGAGAGCGCGGGCGAGGTGGGAGGGAGCGCAGCCGCCTTGGCGGCGGGGCCACCGGCTCCGCAGGCCGTCACAGGCAGGGCAGCAGGGATGGGAGAGGGCGAGGTCCCGCTGCCGTCTCACCTGGGCTCTGCTGGTGGTCTGCCCTTGTCCTTCCCATCAAGCTGCCAGTCTTCTGTTCAATGCGGGCCTGTGCTGCCCCACAGTTCATGTGGTCATAGAGAATTTTACCTTTGGGCCCTTTACAGGGGGAAGGGGAGAAACTGAGAGACAGATCTGGTCCATCTAGCAACGTGCAGCGTTGCTAAAGTCCAGCAAAACCTGGAACTATAGGACTGAAACCCTCAAAGCGTCCCACAGAGCTCAGCTGCTGGATTGCACCCCAGTCAGGGGGAGCAAGTGTCTGAGATAGGCTGCTATCTCAGATAGCTAAGGGGTTTGAGCGCCAACCTCGTGGGATGCATCCAGAAAGTCAGAAAAGGTCCGTGATGCTCCAGGTGAGCTTTCGCAAACGGGGCAGCCCTGTGCCAGTGTGTAGCCAAGAGACACGTGCTGCCCAGCAAAGCTAGGTGGTCACAACAGTGAGTTTAAGAGCTTTACTAAGCTCGTAAGCGTGTAATTGGCGTGCTGGTGCATCTGAAGTGGGAATACCAGCAGGGAGGCAAGTGCAGGAGGAAGGGAGGAATGCCACAACAAATGCCTTCTCTTCCTAGTCTCCCATTATATGAATTACGGTATTCCCTCAGGAAGGTGTGTGTAGTGATGCTGTTTTCCGTCGTGCCTGCTTCTGTTAACAAAGCTGATGGAAAGTCCCATCTCCTCTCCCACTTCTAAAGCTTCCTGTTATTTTTTCCTATGCACTAGCACAGCTTTCACCAGCTTCGGCCTGTATTGTCTTGTGAGCTGCTTCTCTTCAACTCGCTCTTCCTACTTCTGTGGATTTAAACTGCTCCTTACGCTACCTTATCATAGAAGCGTACCGAGTGCTAGTAGGGAAGGCCTCTTTGGGACTAAACAAACAAGGTATTGAATTCTTGGGTGCAGACCTCTTCCGGTTGGGCTTGAGCTATAGGAAGGCAGACTACGTTGGCCAGAAACCTGGTGGGCCGGGAGGTCTTCCTTGCTCGGCTCTCTTTGCCTGCCATAGCCACTTTCCTCACCTCTGTGCCTTTTATTTTCTTGCCTATTCATGTAACTTGCAAGTCCTCGAAGGGAACGGGCTATGCGGAGGCTAAGGCAAGGCCTTTGTGGTGTAATGATTTTCTGTAGCTGTATAACCCTCCGCTTACTGGCTGGCTCTTCACTTTGTGCAGAGATATTGAGGGAAAGCAGCAAGCGGTCTGTCTGACTAGTCAGTGGCTAGGCTGACGGGTTCAGAGGAACAGGCCTTCCAAGCAGGTGTTTAAAACCCAGCCTATGCCTTTTCAGGAGCAAACCAAGGAGTGATCAGCATCCCTTCCTCTCATCACGCTTACTCAACGCGACCTTGCAACCTGCCATATTCTCAGGGGTATTACGCAGGGACTCGCCTGCATCTGGCAGATAGCTGGACTGGGGAAGAAATCTTCCATCTCTGAGTCCTGCTTTGTCTTTGCAGGGACACCGGCAGGTGTTTTTTGTGGTACGCTCTGGGACACCGGCTGTGTGCGCCTTTCTCTCTGCTGGCTGTGCTAAATCTGGGTCAAAGGAGCAGCCTGTAACCAACCACCGTGCCACTGGCACTGACAACACCCCAGCCTACGGGAAGCTGCTCTTTGAGCACCTTGGAGGAAGCTGTTTGCCTCTCTAGGCCTGGGTCAGTGAACTGGGAGTGAACTGCTGCTTGATTGCCACCTCAGAGCCAGTTGCATTGCAGAGGAGGAAGTACCTTTTGCTTTCAAGCCAGGCCCCTTAGGGCACTTGTGCTTCTTTAGGTGTGGTGCCCACCTGGGTGTTCATCCCTGCCCACGGTGCTTCAAAGACTGGCTTTCCTCTCCATAATGCCAGTACAGCGTTCACGCAGGCAGCTCCTAGGAGCACAGAGCATGCTTACTGGAGAGATGCTGCATCAGAGCTGTTAGCCAGATTCCGGTTCTCGCGCTGCCATGATGTCACATCAGGGCTCACCAAGGCTGGACCAGCCCTACTGGAATTGGGGCTGCAAGGGCTGTGCAGCTGCTGGAGGGTCATCAGCATAGGAGTGCTCAAGGCCCTGAGCAGCTGGTGGGAGCCGCGGGGCATAGAGGGTCCCATCCTAGACCCCCATTCGCTTTGGCCAACTGGGACTGCCATGCTGAACATCCTGCGTAAAACCAGGGGGAAAGATGCCCACCAGGCCTCAAATTCACAGAGACAATGTGATTGGCAGTGCAGGCTTTAGTGCTTGTTAGCTGATGTGGAACTCAACAGAAGATACCGTAGCAGGGCTGTGTGTGTACACGCGCGCACACACGTGCGCGCACGTGTGCACGTAGTGCAATGGCAGTTTAAGAAAACGACATCCTGCAGAGCAACAGTAAAAGATGTTAATCATAAAAATAATACTAAACAGATGAAGACTATTTAGTTATTATATTCTGAAAGGAGGAAAAATGGTCATTGTCTTGTAAAGGACCTTGTAACTTTCTCCTCCACCTGCTTCCTTCCGTTCAGCCAGAGTTGCAACATTCCCTGTGAGTTTGCAGCCAGGCAGAGAAGTCCCCGCTGAGGGCCACCGCACAGGTGTATGAAAGCAAGAGAGCTCTCCAATGTGTTAGGAAATATGTAAGTGTTAGTAAATATATATTTATAGACATACAAATATTTATGGAGACTTATTGCTAAGTTGTACAACACAGTAACAAGTTTCTGTAGCTGAATTTCAAGCTGTGCTTGTCTAAGGTGCACTTCTTCTCCACAGATAGCTTTGTCTTGATGGACTGGAGACATGTAGGAGTGCTTACTGACACAGTTCCTATGGCTGGGTCTGCAGATAGCAGCTTTCGCCTTCCGTGCTGGTTCCTCAAGTCTCTCATGAGATGGTTGGATACGTTGGCCTCTGCACATTCTTAGGATGAGAACGCTGTCAAGTAATTTGAACGCAGAGTAAATCCACTCGTGTGGTGCTAAAATTGAGATAGCCAGGGAAAACTTGATTTAAATGAAAAGTAATGAAAACACATCTGTGTCAGTACACTGTGCCGGGAGAATTTTAAAAATGCAGCATAAACAGCTTACTCAGCAGCAAGGTACTCTGCTCGGAAGTCTGCTTTTTTTCTTCTGATGGTTAACAGCTGATTAGTACTTCCCCCACCACTTGCCCATCCTCTCACCCTGATGCAATCCCCAGGGATAACCACCAGCTCGAGCTCAGCTCACGTCGTCTGGAAGTGGGAACCAAATGCTTGTGTATGAGTTGCGTGGGAACCTGCTGAAAAAGGATTCTTGCCAGGAGAATGAACATAGCATCATAAATAAGAAAATGGGGACTTGAGTGTAGAATTATTTATTCATGGCTGTGTCTTTTTTGTGGGTTTTTTTTTTTTTTGGTTAGTTGGTTTTGGTTTTTTTGGGGGCATGTGGGGTTTTTTTGTTGTTTTGTTTTAATTGCAGCAAAGAGTGCCTACAGTATATTGTGTAGTGCCGTAACTTTGTTGTACAAGGTTTCTCAAGAATGAGGCACCTGGGAAACCTTAAACCTCTGAGATGATCATTAAGCTCCTGGCAGAAAATGAAACGGACTGTTCAAAATCCAGATAGAAGCTGGTTTGTTATAGAGCGGGACACTTCAGTCCTGGTCCTGCAGCAAGAGGTTAGAGGTAGGGGTGGGGAAGCGAGGACCCTCGGAGCTGAGCTTCCAGTCCTGCTGAGCGCAGTTAGTCTGTAACTGGTGTCCCAGCATCATCTCTAGCTGATAACAAAAGTTCTCCTCAGGGGTGCTTCGGCAGTGGCTGGTGAGCTCCTGGAGAGGCTGCCCTATTGGGTTTGGCAAGGAGATTTACCTCCAGTGTCTCAACAAGTGTCTGCTCTTTCTTAAGTGATTGAACTTTTTTCCGAACCGTGACATCGAAATGCTTTGTAGTTCTAATTCAGTGCTTGATACTGCTGGCTTGGGGAATTTATGAAGTCTTTGGTGCTCTCTTCTCCTTACGCTAAGGCTTGAGGAGTGGGACGCTGTCTAAAGGTATGTGTGCTTGGCACTGCAACCAGTAAATGGGAATTTTTTCATGATTCGAGCTAAAGCAGCAGAAAGGATGCAGTCCTCTAATCTGCGAGGTGGAAATGACAGGAAATCGGCTGTCTCGTGTTGTCGTGCGACCCTCTCCTGTCACAGCGATGGAGATGGCGGAGCCCTCAAGCGCAGGCTGTCCCCGGGCTGCCTCTGCGCGAGCGGGACAGCGGCGCTCTGCAGCCGCCGGCGCGTGGCGCGGCATCCCGGCGGTCCCGGGGCGCGAGGCGGGAGGCGGGAGCCGGTGCCGGGTTCGGACGAGATTGGCTCGTGCAGCGGGCTGGGCGGGGACGCGCTCCACAGGCGCGTGCCGCGCGGGCTCAGCAGGGCGTGCTCCCGGGTGCGTTGTGAGAGGCAGGGCGTAGCAGCAGCAGGTGTGAAGTGTGGTGGGGCAGAGGGTAAGCGAGGGGCTGGCGGGTGAACACTGAGGTGATGTGGTGGGGCCACCGTGATACCAGGTGAGGGGGGAGGCTGGAGGGTGAGGGACAAGGTGGTTTCGGAAGGAGGAAGGCGAGGGGCAGCCATCCCGCGGGCACGACGGGGAGATGCCGAGGTGCCTCGGCAGCCGCACCACCAGGGCCCCGGGCGGGGGAGGGACCGGGACGAGGCGGGCAACACGAGCGTGGCTTTGAGGAGAGCCCCGGGCTGACGGTTTGGCAGGGCTCAGATGCGGGCGGTGGGGCTGAGGGTGAAGCCCACGACGACGCCAGGGCAGAGGAAGGAAAGTGAGTGCGAGGGGACAGCGCCGAGTCGGGAAGGTAAACGCTGAAGCGGCGCAGGGCGAAGACAGCGCCGCTGTTGGGCCGTTGAAGCGGGCGAAGGGCAGCGGCTGCAGCACCTCAGAGAGGGGACGGCGCCGAGTGGGCTTCAGCGGGAAAGGCTGAGGTACCTCGGTGGCGGGGAGGGGGATAAGGCACCGGGGGGGGGGGGTCTTCAGCCATAACTACGGAGGGACCTCGGGGGAGGAGGGGGGACGGCACCGGGGCCGTTTCGGATGGAAAGGCTGAGGTACCTCGGGGGGGAACGGCGCCGGGGGTGCTTCAGCGGTAAATGCTGAGGGACCTGGGGGAAGGGGGGGACAAGATACCGTGGGCCACTTCGGCGGGAAAGGCTGAGGTACCTCGATGGCGGGGGGGACACAAGTCACCGGGGGCCGCTTCGGCGGGAAAGGCTGAGGTACCTCGCGGGGGGAACTGCGCCGGGGATCGTTCAGTGGTAAATGCTGAGGGTCCTCGGGGCGAGGACGGTACCGGGGGGGATGCTTCGGCGGGAAAGGCTGAGGTACCTCGGGAGGGAACGGCGCCGGGGGTGCTTCAGCGGTAAATGCCGAGGGACCTCGGGTGAGGAGGGGGGACGGCACCGGGGGCCGCTTCGGATGGAAAGGCTGAGGTACCTCGGGGGGGAACGGCGCCGGAGGGGCTTCAGCGGTAAATGCTGAGGGACCTCGGGGGAGGGGGAAGGGGCACGGCACGGGGGGGTCTTCAGCGATAAATGTAGAGGGACCTCGGGGGAGGGGGGGGACGTCACCGGGGGCCGCGTCGGCGGGAAAGGCTGAGGTATCTCGGGAGGGAACGGCGCCGGGGGTGCTTCAGCGGTAAATGCTGAGGGACCTCGGGGAAGGGGGGGACAAGATACCGTGGGCCACTTTGGCGGGAAAGGCTGAGGTACCTCGGGGGGGAACTGCGCCGGGTGGGCTTCAGTGGCAAGTGCTGAGGGTCCTCGGGGCGCGGACGATACCGGGGGGATGCTTCGGAGGGAAAGGCTGAGGTACCTCGGGGGGGAACGGCACCGGAGGTGCTTCAGCGGTAAATGCCGAGGGACCTCGGGGGAGGAGGGGGACGTCACCGGGGGCCGCTTCGGCGGGAAAGGCTGAGGTACCTCGCGGGGGGAACTGCGCCGGGGATCGTTCAGTGGTAAATGCTGAGGGTCCTCGGGGCGAGGACGGCACCGGGGGCCGCTTCGGATGGAAAGGCTGAGGTACCTCGGGAGAGAACGGCACCGGGGGAGCTTCAGCGATAAATATAGAGGGACCTCGGGGGACGAGGGGGACGTCACCGGGGTCCGCTTCGGATGGAAAGGCTGAGGTATCTCGGGAGGGAACGGCGCCGGGGGTGCTTCAGCGGTAAAAGCTGAGGGACCTCGGGGGAAGGGGGGGACAAGATACCGTGGGCCACTTTGGCGGGAAAGGCTGAGGTACCTCGGGAGGGAACTGCGCCGGGGGGGCTTCAGTGGCAAGTGCTGAGGGTCCTCGGGGCGCGGACGATACCGGGGGGATGCTTCGGCGGGAAAGGCTGAGGTACATCGAGAGGGAACGGCGCCGGGGGCCCTTCAGCGGTAAATGCTGAGGGACCTCGGGGGAGTGGGCGGGATGGCTCCGGGGGCCGCTTCGGATGGAAAGGCTGAGGTACCTCGGGAGGGAACGGCACCGGGGGAGCTTCAGCGGTAAATGCTGAGGGACCTCGGGGGAGGAGGGGGGACGGCACCGGGGCCGCTTCGGATGGAAAGGCTGAGGTATCTTGGGAGGGAACGGCGCCGGGGGTGCTTCAGCGGTAAATGCTGAGGGACCTCGGGGAAGGGGGGGACAAGATACCGTGGGCCACTTCGGCGGGAAAGGCTGAGGTACCTCGGTGGCGGGGAGGGGACAAGGCACCGGGGGGGGCGTCTTCAGCCATAACTACGGAGGGACCTCGGGGGAGGGGGGGGACGTCACCGGGGGCCGCTTCGGCGGGAAAGGCTGAGGTACCTCGCGGGGGGAACTGCTCCGGGGATCGTTCAGTGGTAAATGCTGAGGGTCCTCGGGGCGAGGACGGTACCGAGGGGATGCTTCGGCGGGAAAGGCTGAGGTACCTCGGGAGGGAACGGCGCCGGGGGTGCTTCAGCGGTAAATGCCGAGGGACCTCGGGTGAGGAGGGGGGACGGCACCGGGGGCCGCTTCGGATGGAAAGGCTGAGGTACCTCGGGGGGGAACGGCACCGGGGGAGCTTCCAGCGGTAAATGCTGAGGGACCTCGGGGGAGGAGGGGGGACGGCACCGGGGCCGCTTCGGATGGAAAGGCTGAGGTACCTCGGGGGGGAACGGCACCGGGGGAGCTTCAGCGGTAAATGCTGAGGGACCTGGGGGAAGGGGGGGACAACGTACCGTGGGCCACTTTGGCGGGAAAGGCTGAGGTGCCTCGGGAGGGAACGGCGCCGGGGGGGCTTCAGTGGCAAGTGCTGAGGGTCCTCGGGGCGCGGACGATACCGGAGGGATGCTTCGGATGGAAAGGCTGAGGTACCTCGCGGGGGAACGGCGCCGGGGGTGCTTCAGCGGTAAATGCCGAGGGACCTCGGGTGAGGAGGGGGGACGGCACCGGGGGCCGCTTCGGATGGAAAGGCTGAGGTACCTCGCGGGGGGAACTGCGTCGGGGATCGTTCAGTGGTAAATGCTAAGGGTCCTCGGGGCGAGGACGGCACCGGGGGCCGCTTCGGATGGAAAGGCTGAGGTACCTCGGGAGAGAACGGCACCGGGGGAGCTTCAGCGATAAATATAGAGGGACCTCGGGGGACGAGGGGGACGTCACCGGGGTCCGCTTCGGATGGAAAGGCTGAGGTATCTCGGGAGGGAACGGCGCCGGGGGTGCTTCAGCGGTAAAAGCTGAGGGACCTCGGGGGAAGGGGGGGACAAGATACCGTGGGCCACTTTGGCGGGAAAGGCTGAGGTACCTCGGGAGGGAACTGCGCCGGGGGGGCTTCAGTGGCAAGTGCTGAGGGTCCTCGGGGCGCGGACGATACCGGGGGGATGCTTCGGCGGGAAAGGCTGAGGTACATCGAGAGGGAACGGCGCCGGGGGCCCTTCAGCGGTAAAAGCTGAGGGACCTCGGGGGAGTGGGCGGGATGGCTCCGGGGGCCGCTTCGAATGGAAAGGCTGAGGTACCTCGGGAGGGAACGGCACCGGGGGAGCTTCAGCGGTAAATGCTGAGGGACCTCGGGGGAGGAGGGGGGACGGCACCAGGGCCGCTTCGGATGGAAAGGCTGAGGTACCTCGGGGGGGAACGGCGCCGGGGGTGCTTCAGCGGTAAATGCTGAGGGACCTCGGGGAAGGGGGGGACAAGATACCGTGGGCCACTTCGGCGGGAAAGGCTGAGGTACCTCGGGAGGGAACGGCGCCGGGGGTGCTTCAGCGGTAAATGCCGAGGGACCTCGGGTGAGGAGGAGGGACGGCACCGGGGGCCGCTTCGGATGGAAAGGCTGAGGTACCTCGGGGGGGAACGGCACCGGGGAAGCTTCAGCGGTAAATGCTGAGGGACCTCGGGGGAGGAGGGGGGACGGCACCGGGGCCGCTTCGGATGGAAAGGCTGAGGTACCTCGGGGGGGAACGGCGCCGGGGGTGCTTCAGCGGTAAATGCGGAGGGACCTCGGGGGAGGGGGAAGGGGCGCGGCACGGGGGGCTCTTCAGCAATAAATACAGAGGGACCTCGGGGGAGGGGGGGAACGTCACCGGGGTCCGCTTCGGCGGGAAAGGCTGAGGTACATCGAGAGGGAACGGCGCCGGGGACCCTTCAGCGGTAAAAGCTGAGGGACCTCGGGGGAGAAGGGGGGATGGCTCAAGGGGTCGCTTCGGATCGAAAGGCTGAGGTACCTCGGGAGGGAACGGTGCCGGGGGGGGCCTGAGCGGTAAATGCTGAAGGACTTCGGGGGAGGGGGGGCGATGGGATGGCGACGTCAGCGGGGCCCGCTTCGGCGGGAAAGGCTGAGGTACCTCGGAGGGGCAGGGCGCCGGGGGGCCGTCAGCGGTAAATACCGGGGGACCTTGGGACGGGACGATATATGGGGATGCTTCAGCGGGAAAGGCTGAGGTACCTCGGGGGAGGGGGCACGGCCCGGAGGCCGCCTCGGCAGGAAATGCCGTGTTACCTCAGGGAGAGGATGTCATCGGAGCGGTGGAATTCAGCGAGAAACGCTGCGGGACTTCAGAGAGGAGAAGACACTGAAACACGTCAGATGGACCAAGAGTGTCTTTAGGACAGAAAACTCTTCAGTGAAACATCCATGCAAAGGGAGGGAGAATGGCAAAAATCTTATCAGGCCTCCAAGGAAGACTGCAAGCTTGGGAAAGGGCTGTTGAGGTTGTTAATCCTGTCCTAAACACTTCTCTCTCTCTCTCTCTCCCCAGCAGCACCTGATTGGACAGAAAAGCAAGCGCACAAGAAGATCCTGCGCCAGAACCCAGATAAAATTTCTTACTCTCCGCTTCAGAGACCTGGAGAACCGTTCCTGCCTTGCCTTTAAAAAGGCCTCTGCTTACACACTTCTCCCAGGCAGAACACAGATCCCCCAATAAAATGCCATGTTAAGCCATAGGGTGTACACTGCAACTTCCAAGCCCACCTCTGCATTAACCCACACCGACAATATTGCGCTGCACATGCAATTTTAACTTTGCACTAATTGTTGCAATGTTTGGCTTTGGTGACGACAGTGTGTGTTTGTCAGCGGTTAGTGTAGGGTGGAATCTTCAGGTGAAGTTTTTTGTGTTGGAGTTCGTTGGTGTTGGCGTATTATTGCGGAAGTAGTGGTGCAGGTGTTTGATGTCAGAGTATTACTGCAGGATGAGTGGCTTTGTGAAGGCTTGTCTATGAGATACATAGTAGGGAGAGCAGTTTAGAGTGAAGGAAGAGATGTGGACAGTTTGTAGGTAGGTTTTGGAGAGTTGTCAGCTGCAGTGTTGGACAGGTACGAGTTCGGTGTAGGGTAGGGGCTGAAGTTGACTTTGCCTGTGCGGTGCAATTGGATTGGTGTGGAAAGCTAATGGGAAGGGGGCTTTTGCAAGTGACACTCCACCTCAATATCCCACTGGCAGCTCTAGACATTTTCCTGCTGCCTGGCTGGTCTGAGGAGCGCCGTCCACGGGTAATAGAGTGATGCACGGCAAGACTCAATCTCCAAAAATTTTAAGGCCACAGGTAAAGGTTTTGGAAATTGCTGGAGCTGGATATCAAATATATATTCAGATATTAACGGGGGCTCACCTTGCAGTCAAGAGTAATGAAGAAAGAAGAGGAAAGTGGATGAGGTGCGAGTCAATAGGAATTAGGTAAGAGGAAGAAAGAGGTAGACCTTCATGTGAAGAGGGATGAAGGAAGAAGAGCAAAGTGGTGGGCCTTTGAGAGAAGAGTGATGAAGAAAGCAGAGGACAGCTCTGGATACTGCAGTCAAGAGGGATGAAGAAAGAAGAGGATGCTGGTGGACCTTCGACTCAAGAGGGATGAAGAAAGAAAAGGACGGATGACGACCTTCGAGTCAAGATAGATGAAGAAAGAAGAGGACGGATGTGGTCCTTGGAGTCAAGAGGGATGAAGAAAGAAGAGGAAGGTGGTGGACCTTTGAATCAAGAGGGATGAAGAAAGAAGACGATGGTCGTGGACCTTCGAGTCAAAAGGGATGAAGAAAGAAGAGGACAGATGTGGACCTTCGAGTCAAGAAGGATGAAGAAAGAAGAGGATGGATGTGGACCTTCGAGTCAAGAGGGATGAAGAAAGAAGAGGACGGATGTGGACCTTCGAGTCAAGAAGGATGAAGAAAGAAGAGGATGGATGAGGACCTTCGAGTCAAGAGGGATGAAGAAAAGACGACGGATGAGGACCTTCGAGTCAAGAGGGATGAAGAAAAGATGACGGATGAGGACCTTCGAGTCAAGAGGGATGAAGAAAGAAGACGATGGTCCTGGACCTTCGAGTCAAGAGGGATGAAGAAAGAAGAGGACGGATGAGGACCTTCGAGTCAAGAGGGATGAAGAAAGAAGAGGATGGCGGTGGACCTTCGAGTCAAGAAGGATGAAGAAAGAAGAGGACGGATGAGGACATTGCAGTCAAGAGGGATGAAGAAAGAAGAGGACGGATGAGAACCTTCGAGTCAAGAGGGATGAAGAAAGAAGAGGACGGTCCTGGACCTTCGAGTCAAGAGGGATTAAGAAAGAAGAGGACGGTTCTGGACCTTCGAGTCAAGAGGGATGAAGAAAGAAGAGGACGGATGAGGACCTTCGAGTCAAGAGGGATGAAGAAAGAACACGACGGATGAGAACCTTTGAGTCAAGAGGGATGAAGAAAGAACACGACGGATGATGACCTTCGAGTCAAGAGGGATGAAGAAAGAAGAGGACGGATGAGGACCTTTGAGTCAAGAGGGATGAAGAAAGAAGAGGACGGATGTGGACCTTCGAGTCAAGAGGGATGAAGAAAGAAGAGGACGGATGAGAACCTTCGAGTCAAGAGGGATGAAGAAAGAAGAGGACGGATGAGGACCTTCAAATCAAGAGGGATGAAGAAAGAAGAGGACGGATGAGGACCTTCGAGTCAAGAGGGATGAAGAAAGAAGAGGACGGTCCTGGACCTTCAAGTCAAGAGGGATGAAGAAAGAAGAGGACGGATGAGAACCTTCGAGTCAAGAGGGATGAAGAAAGAAGAGGACGGATGAGAACCTTCGAGTCAAGAGGGATGAAGAAAGAAGACGACGGATGAGGACCTTCAAATCAAGAGGGATGAAGAAAGAAGAGGACGGATGAGGAGCTTCGAGTCAAGAGGGATGAAGAAAGAAGAGGACGGTCCTGGACCTTCAAGTCAAGAGGGATGAAGAAAGAAGAGGACGGATGAGAACCTTCGAGTCAAGAGGGATGAAGAAAGAAGAGGACGGATGAGAACCTTCGAGTCAAGAGGGATGAAGAAAGAAGACGACGGATGAGGACCTTCAAATCAAGAGGGATGAAGAAAGAAGAGGACGGAAGTGGACCTTCGAGTCAAGAGGGATGAAGAAAGAAGAGGACGGATGTGGACCTTCGAGTCAAGAGGGATGAAGAAAGAACACGACGGATGAGGACCTTCGAGTCAAGAGGGATGAAGAAAGAAGAGGACGGATGAGGACCTTCGAGTCAAGAGGGATGAAGAAACACGACGACGGATGAGGACCTTCGAGTCAAGACGGATGAAGAAAGAAGACGATGGATGAGGACCTTCGAGTCAAGAGGGATGAAGAAAGACGACGACGGATGAGGACCTTAGAGTCAAGAGGGATGAAGAAAGAAGAGGACGGATGAGGACCTTCGAGTCAAGAGGGATGAAGAAAGAAGAGGACGGATGAGGACCTTCAAGTCAAGAGGGATGAAGAAAGAAGAGGCTGGTCCTGGACCTTCGAGTCAAGAGGGATGAAGAAAGAAGACGACGCATGAGGACCTTCGAGTCAAGCGGGATGAAGAAAGAATACGACGGATGAGGACCTTCGAGTCAAGAGGGATGAAGAAAGAAGACGACGCATGAGGACCTACGAGTCAAGAGGGATGAAGAAAGAAGACGACGCATGAGGACCTACGAGTCAAGAGGGATGAAGAAAGAAGAGGACGCATGAGGACCTTCGAGTCAAGAGGGATGAAGAAAGAAGAGGACGGATGAGGACCTTCGAGTCAAGAGGGATGAAGAAAGAAGAGGACGGATGAGGACCTTCGAGTCAAGAGGGATGAAGAAAGAAGAGGACGGATGAGGACCTTCGAGTCAAGAGGGATGAAGAAAGAAGAGGAGGGATGAGGACCTTCGAGTCAAGAGGGATGAAGAAAGAAGAGGACGGATGAGGACCTTCGAGTCAAGAGGGATGAAGAAAGAAGACGACGCATGAGGACCTACGAGTCAAGAGGGATGAAGAAAGAAGACGACGGATGAGGACCTTCGAGTCAAGAGGGATGAAGAAAGAAGACGACGGATGAGGACCTTCGAGTCAAGAGGGATGAAGAAAGAAGACGACGGATGAGGACCTTCGAGTCAAGAGGGATGAAGAAAGAAGACGACGCATGAGGACCTTCGAGTCAAGAGGGATGAAGAAAGAAGAGGACGGATGAGGACCTTCGAGTCAAGAGGGATGAAGAAAGAAGACGACGCATGAGGACCTTCGAGTCAAGAGGGATGAAGAAAGAAGACGACGGATGAGGACCTTCGAGTCAAGAGGGATGAAGAAAGACGACGACGGATGAGGACCTTCGAGTCAAGAGGGATGAAGAAAGAAGACGACGGATGTGGACCTTCGAGTCAAGAGGGATGAAGAAAGAAGAGGACGGTCCTGGACCTTCGAGTCAAGAGGGATGAAGAAAGAAGACGACGGATGAGGACCTTCGAGTCAAGAGGGATGAAGAAAGAAGACGACGGATGAGAACCTTCGAGTCAAGAGGGATGAAGAAAGAAAAGGACGGGAGTGGACCTTCGAGTCAAGAGGGATGAAGAAAGAAGAGGACCGATGAGGACCTTCGAGTCAAGAGGGATGAAGAAAGCAGAGGACGGTGGTGGACCTTCGAGTCAAGAGGGATGAAGAAAGAAGAGGACGGATGAGGACCTTCGAGTCAAGAGGGATGAAGAAAGAAGAGGACGGATGAGGACCTTCGAGTCAAGAGGGATGAAGAAAGAAGACGACGGATGAGGACCTTCGAGTCAAGAGGGATGAAGATAGAAGAGGACGGTCCTGGAACTTCGAGTCTAGAGGGATGAAGAAAGAAGAGAACGGATGAGGACCTTCGAGTCAAGAGGGATGAAGAAAGAAGATGACGGCGGTGGACCTTCGAGTCAAGAGGGATGAAGAAAGAAGAGGACGGCAGTGGACCTTCGAGTCAAGAGGGATGAAGAAAGATGACGACGGATGAGGACCTTCGAGTCAAGAGGGATGAAGAAAGATGACGACGGATGAGGAACTTCGAGTCAAGAGGGATGAAGAAAGAAGAGGACGGATGAGGACCTTCAAGTCAAGAGGGATGAAGAAAGAAGAGGACAGTCCTGGACCTTCAAGTCAAGAGGGATGAAGAAACAAGACGACGCATGAGTACCTTCGAGTCAAGAGAGATGAAGAAGGAAGAGCACGGTGGCGGACCTTCGAGTCAAGAGGGATGAAGAAAGAAGATGACAGATGGGGACCTTCGAGTCCAGAAGGATGAATAAAGAAGATGACGGATGAGGACCTTCGAGTCAAGAGGGCTGAAGAAAGAAGAGGACAGCGGTGGACCTTCGAGTCAAGAGGCACGAAGAAAGAAGAGGACGGATGAGGACCTTCGAGTCAAGAGGGATGAAGAAAGAAGAGGACGGATGAGGACCTTCGAGTCAAGAGGGATGAAGAAAGAAGAGTACGGTCCTGGACATTTAAGTCAAGAGGGATGAAGAGGACGGGAGTGGACCTTCGAGTCAAGAAGGATGAAGAAAGAAGAGGACGGATGTGGACCTTCGAGTCAAGAGGGATGAAGAAATAAGAGGACAGATGAGGACCTTCGAGTCAAGAGGGATGAAGAAAGAAGAGGACGGATGAGGACCTTCGAGTCAAGAGGGAGGAAGAAAGAAGAGGACGGCGGTGGACCTTCGAGTCAAGAGGGATGAAGAAAGAAGAGGACGGATGAGGACCTTCGAGTCAAGAGGGATGAAGAAAGAAGAGGGCGGATGTGGATCTTCGAGTCAAGAGGGATGAAGAAAGAACACGACAGATGTGGACCTTCGAGTCAAGAGGGATGAAGAAAGAAGACGACGGATGTGGACCTTCGAGTCAAGAGGGATGAAGAAAGAAGAGGACGGTCCTGGACATTCAAGTCAAGAGGGAAGAAGAGGACGGGAGTGGACCTTCGAGTCAAGAAGGATGAAGAAAGAAGAGGGCGGATGTGGACCTTTGAGTCAAGAGGGATGAAGAAAGATGACAGATGTGGACCTTCGAGGCAAGAAGGATGAAGAAAGAAGAGGACGGTCCTGGAACTTCGAGTCAGGAGGGATGAGGAAAGAAGAGGACGGATGTGGACCTTCGAGTCAAGAGGGATGAGGAAAGAAGAGGACAGATGAGGACCTTCGAGTCAAGAGGGATGAAGAAAGAAGAGGACGGCGGTGGACCTTCGAGTCAAGAGGGAAGAAAAGGATGGCAATGGACCTTCGAGTCAAGAGGGATGAAGAAAGAAGAGGACGGATGAGGACCTTCGAGTCAAGAGGGATGAAGAAAGAAGAGGACGGCGGTGGACCTTCGAGTCAAGAGGGATGAAGAAAGAAGAGGACGGATGAGGACCTTCGAGTCAAGAGGGATGAAGAAAGAAGAGGATGGATGAGGGCCTTCCAGTCAAGAGTGTTGACGCCTTCCTTGTAAGTCAGGGTGTAGCACTTGGTTTTGTGACCTTTGGCTACCAGGCTTTCCTCTTGGTTGATGAGAGTGTGTGTTTTCTAATGGTCCTTTCACGCCCTAGAATTTTCTTTTGTGACATCCCAGCTTAAGTTCTTGGGAAATTCATGGTCCATCCCATCAGTACCACCTCTTGGCACTTCTGCCGTCTTGTGGTCTGGATTTTAATTTTCGTTAGATTGCTGGGCTTTGCTTTTTAACTCGTGATCTCTCCCTGTCTGCATGACGTAAGCTATGTTTTCATGTACTACTTTCTTTTCTGTGAATATTCTCTGGGGCTCCTGTCTTCTTTTCTCTTCTTATTTTTCTTTTCCTTAACAGGCAGACTTTGAGAGCTCTCCAAGTAAGGGGTGTTAGCTCCTCATCCCTTTTTTTTGGTATTTTCAGGTTCTGAGCAGCGTCCCACTATATGCTCAGTCTCATGTTTTTCTCCCTTTCTTCCCCAGGTTCGGAATACCAGGAATTCTGCATCCAAGCTTCACGTTTCCTGTTCAACACTGCAGGAGGTTCGGGTAAGGTGGAAATGCGTGAGCTGATGAGGAGAAACATCACCCGGTCCTTTCCCTTTTCAAGACGTTATTTTTTACCATCCTGGTAGTTTTTCAGGGTATTTGCGATCTTCTTGCACTAGCATCTGCCTGAAAAAGAACACAAACACTCTGGGTGCCTCCTCAAGAAATATTTGCTATGTGATTCTGTTAATTCCCAGGCTTTTGGAGGGGGGATAGAGTAGCATAAATCTTATCAGGCCTCCCGGGATGTCCGCAGGCTTGGGTTAACTGTGCTTGGGACAGGGCTGTTGAGGTTGTTAATCCTGTCCTAAACACTTCTCTCTCTCTCTCTCTCTCCCCCTCTCCCCAGCAGCACCTGATTGGACAGAAAAGCAAGCGCACAAGAAGATCCTGCGCCAGAACCCAGATAAAATTTCTTACTCTCCGCTTCAGAGACCTGGAGAACCGTTCCTGCCTTGCCTTTAAAAAGGCCTCTGCGTACACACTTCTCCCAGGCAGAACACAGATCCCCCAATAAAATGCCATATTAAGCCATAGGGTGTACACTGCAACTTCCAAGCCCACCTCTGCATTAACCCACACCGACAATATTGCGCTGCACATGCAATTTTAACTTTGCACTAATTGTTGCAATGTTTGGCTTTGGTGACGACAGTGTGTGTTTGTCAGCGGTTAGTGTAGGGTGGAATCTTCAGGTGAAGTTTTTTGTGTTGGAGTTTGTTGGTGTTGGCGTATTATTGCGGAAGTAGTGGTGCAGGTGTTTGATGTCAGAGTATTACTGCAGGATGAGTGGCTTTGTGAAGGCTTGTCTATGAGATACATAGTAGGGAGAGCAGTTTAGAGTGAAGGAAGAGATGTGGACAGTTTGTAGGTAGGTTTTGGAGAGTTGTCAGCTGCAGTGTTGGACAGGTACGAGTTCGGTGTAGGGTAGGGGCTGAAGTTGACTTTGCCTGTGCGGTGCAATTGGATTGGTGTGGAAAGCTAATGGGAAGGGGGCTTTTGCAAGTGACACTCCACCTCAGTATCCCACTGGCAGCTCTAGAAATTTCCCTGCTGCCTGGCTGGTCTGAGGAGCGTTGTGCATGGCTACTGGAGTGAAGCACGGCAAGGTTGAATCTCCAAAAATTTTAAGGCCACAGGTAAAGGTTTTGGAAATTGCTGGAGCTGGATATCAAATATATATAAGATATTAAATGGGGGCTCACCTTGCAGTCAAGAGTAATGAAGAAAGAAGAGGAAAGTGGATGAGGTGCGAGTCAATAGGAATTAGGTAAGAGGAAGAAAGAGGTAGACCTTCATGTGAAGAGGGATGAAGGAAGAAGAGCAAAGTGGTGGGCCTTTGAAGAGAAGAGTGATGAAGAAAGCAGAGGACAGCTCTGGATACTGCAGTCAAGAGGGATGAAGAAAGAAGAGGACGGATGTGGACCTTCGAGTCAAGAGGGATGAAGAAAGAAGATGATGGATGAGGACCTTCGAGTCAAGAGGGATGAAGAAAGCAGAGGACGAATGAGGACCTTCGAGTCAAGAGGGATGAAGAAAGAAGAGGACGGTCGTAGACCTTCGAGTCAAGAGGGAGGAAGAAAGAAGACGACGGATGAGGACCTTCGAGTCAAGAGGGATGAAGAAAGAAGAGGACGGCGGTGGACCTTCGAGTCAAGAGGGATGAAGAAAGAAGACGACGGATGAGAACCTTCGAGTCAAGAGGGATGAAGAAAGAAGAGGACGGATGAGGACCTTCGAGTCAAGAGGGATGAAGAAAGCAGAGGACGGATGAGGACCTTCGAGTCAAGAGGGATGAAGAAAGAAGAGGACGGTCGTAGACCTTTGAGTCAAGAGGGATGAAGAAAGAAGAGGACGGATGAGGACCTTCGAGTCAAGAGGGAAGAAAAGGACGGGAGTGGACCTTCGAGTCAAGAGGGATGAAGAAAGAAGAGGACGGATGTGGACGTTCGACTAAAGAGGGATGAAGAAAGAAGACGACGGATGTGGACCTTCGAGTCAAGAGGGATGAAGAAAGAAGAGGACGGTCCTGGACCTTCGAGTCAAGAGGGATGAAGAAAGAAGACGACGGATGAGAACCTTCGAGTCAAGAGGGATGAAGAAAGCAGAGGACGGTGGTGGACCTTCGAGTCAAGAGGGATGAAGAAAGAAGAGGACGGATGAGGACCTTCGAGTCAAGAGGGATGAAGAAAGAAGAGGACGGTGGTGGACCTTCGAGTCAAGAGGGATGAAGAAAGAAGAGGACGGATGAGGACCTTCGAGTCAAGAGGGATGAAGAAAGAAGAGGACGGATGAGGACCTTCGAGTCAAGAGGGATGAAGAAAGAAGACGACGGATGAGGACCTTCGAGTCAAGAGGGATGAAGAAAGCAGAGGACGGTGGTGGACCTTCGAGTCAAGAGGGATGAAGAAAGAAGAGGACGGATGAGGACCTTCGAGTCAAGAGGGATGAAGAAAGAAGAGGACGGTGGTGGACCTTCGAGTCAAGAGGGATGAAGAAAGAAGAGGACGGATGAGGACCTTCGAGTCAAGAGGGATGAAGAAAGCAGAGGACGGTGGTGGACCTTCGAGTCAAGAGGGATGAAGAAAGAAGAGGACGGATGAGGACCTTCGAGTCAAGAGGGATGAAGAAAGAAGAGGACGGATGAGGACCTTCGAGTCAAGAGGGATGAAGAAAGAAGACGACGGATGAGGACCTTCGAGTCAAGAGGGATGAAGATAGAAGAGGACGGTCCTGGAACTTCGAGTCTAGAGGGATGAAGAAAGAAGAGAACGGATGAGGACCTTCGAGTCAAGAGGGATGAAGAAAGAAGACGACGGCGGTGGACCTTCGAGTCAAGAGGGATGAAGAAAGAAGAGGACGGCAGTGGACCTTCGAGTCAAGAGGGATGAAGAAAGAAGAGGACGGATGAGGACCTTCGAGTCAAGAGGGATGAAGAAAGATGACGACGGATGAGGAACTTCGAGTCAAGAAGGATGAAGAAAGAAGAGGACGGATGAGGACCTTCAAGTCAAGAGGGATGAAGAAAGAAGAGGACAGTCCTGGACCTTCAAGTCAAGAGGGATGAAGAAAGAAGACGACGCATGGGTACCTTCGAGTCAAGAGGGATGAAGAAGGAAGAGCACGGTGGCGGACCTTCGAGTCAAGAGGGATGAAGAAAGAAGAGTACGGTCCTGGACATTTAAGTCAAGAGGGATGAAGAGGACGGGAGTGGACCTTCGAGTCAAGAAGGATGAAGAAAGAAGAGGACGGATGAGGACCTTCGAGTCAAGAGGGAGGAAGAAAGAAGAGGACGGCGGTGGACCTTCGAGTCAAGAGGGATGAAGAAAGAAGAGGACGGATGAGGACCTTCGAGTCGAGGGATGAAGAAAGAAGACGACGGATGAAGACCTTCGAGTCAAGAGGGATGAAGAAAGAAGAGGACGCATGAGGACCTTCGAGTCAAGAGGGATGAAGAAAGAAGACGACGGATGAGGACCTTCGAGTCAAGAGGGATGAAGAAAGAAGAGCACGGTGGTGGACCTTCGAGTCAAGAGGGATGAAGAAAGAAGACGACGGATGTGGACCTTCGAGTCAGGAGGGATGAAGAAAGAAGAGGACGGATGAGGACCTTCGAGTCAAGAGGGATGAAGAAAGAAGAGGACGGTCCTGGACCTTCGAGTCAAGAGGGATGAAGAAAGAAGACGACGGATGAGAACCTTCGAGTCAAGAGGGATGAAGAAAGAAGAGGACGGATGAGAACCTTCGAGTCAAGAGGGATGAAGAAAGAAGAGGACAGATGAGGACCTTCGAGTCAAGAGGGATGAAGAAAGAAGAGGACGGTGGTGGACCTTCGAGTCAAGAGGGATGAAGAAAGAAGAGGACGGATGAGGACCTTCGAGTCAAGAGGGATGAAGAAAGAAGAGGACGGATGAGGACCTTCGAGTCAAGAGGGATGAAGAAAGAAGACGACGGATGAGGACCTTCGAGTCAAGAGGGATGAAGATAGAAGAGGACGGTCCTGGAACTTCGAGTCTAGAGGGATGAAGAAAGAAGACGACGGATGAGAACCTTCGAGTCAAGAGGGATGAAGAAAGAAGAGGACGGATGAGAACCTTCGAGTCAAGAGGGATGAAGAAAGAAGAGGACGGATGAGGACCTTCGAGTCAAGAGGGATGAAGAAAGCAGAGGACGGTGGTGGACCTTCGAGTCAAGAGGGATGAAGAAAGAAGAGGACGGATGAGGACCTTCGAGTCAAGAGGGATGAAGAAAGAAGAGGACGGATGAGGACCTTCGAGTCAAGAGGGATGAAGAAAGAAGACGACGGATGAGGACCTTCGAGTCAAGAGGGATGAAGATAGAAGAGGACGGTCCTGGAACTTCGAGTCTAGAGGGATGAAGAAAGAAGAGAACGGATGAGGACCTTCGAGTCAAGAGGGATGAAGAAAGAAGACGACGGCGGTGGACCTTCGAGTCAAGAGGGATGAAGAAAGAAGAGGACGGCAGTGGACCTTCGAGTCAAGAGGGATGAAGAAAGAAGAGGACGGATGAGGACCTTCGAGTCAAGAGGGATGAAGAAAGATGACGACGGATGAGGAACTTCGAGTCAAGAAGGATGAAGAAAGAAGAGGACGGATGAGGACCTTCAAGTCAAGAGGGATGAAGAAAGAAGAGGACAGTCCTGGACCTTCAAGTCAAGAGGGATGAAGAAAGAAGACGACGCATGGGTACCTTCGAGTCAAGAGGGATGAAGAAGGAAGAGCACGGTGGCGGACCTTCGAGTCAAGAGGGATGAAGAAAGAAGAGTACGGTCCTGGACATTTAAGTCAAGAGGGATGAAGAGGACGGGAGTGGACCTTCGAGTCAAGAAGGATGAAGAAAGAAGAGGACGGATGAGGACCTTCGAGTCAAGAGGGAGGAAGAAAGAAGAGGACGGCGGTGGACCTTCGAGTCAAGAGGGATGAAGAAAGAAGAGGACGGATGAGGACCTTCGAGTCAAGAGGGATGAAGAAAGAAGACGACGGATGAAGACCTTCGAGTCAAGAGGGATGAAGAAAGAAGAGGACGCATGAGGACCTTCGAGTCAAGAGGGATGAAGAAAGAAGACGACGGATGAGGACCTTCGAGTCAAGAGGGATGAAGAAAGAAGAGCACGGTGGTGGACCTTCGAGTCAAGAGGGATGAAGAAAGAAGACGACGGATGTGGACCTTCGAGTCAGGAGGGATGAAGAAAGAAGAGGACGGATGAGGACCTTCGAGTCAAGAGGGATGAAGAAAGAAGAGGACGGTCCTGGACATTCAAGTCAAGAGGGAAGAAGAGGACGGGAGTGGACCTTCGAGTCAAGAAGGATGAAGAAAGAAGAGGACGGATGTGGACCTTTGAGTCAAGAGGGATGAAGAAAGATGACAGATGTGGACCTTCGAGGCAAGAAGGATGAAGAAAGAAGAGGACGGTCCTGGAACTTCGAGTCAGGAGGGATGAAGAAAGAAGAGGACGGATGTGGACCTTCGAGTCAAGAGGGATGAGGAAAGAAGAGGACAGATGAGGACCTTCGAGTCAAGAGGGATGAAGAAAGAAGAGGACGGCGGTGGACCTTCGAGTCAAGAGGGAAGAAAAGGATGGCAATGGACCTTCGAGTCAAGAGGGATGAAGAAAGAAGAGGACGGATGAGGACCTTCGAGTCAAGAGGGATGAAGAAAGAAGACGACGGATGAGGACCTTCGAGTCAAGAGGGATGAAGAAAGAAGAGGACGGATGAGGACCTTCGAGTCAAGAGGGATGAAGAAAGAAGAGGATGGATGAGGGCCTTCCAGTCAAGAGTGTTGACGCCTTCCTTGTAAGTCAGGGTGTAGCACTTGGTTTTGTGACCTTTGGCTACCAGGCTTTCCTCTTGGTTGATGAGAGTGTGTGTTTTCTAATGGTCCTTTCACGCCCTAGAATTTTCTTTTGTGACATCCCAGCTTAAGTTCTTGGGAAATTCATGGTCCATCCCATCAGTACCACCTCTTGGCACTTCTGCCGTCTTGTGGTCTGGATTTTAATTTTCGTTAGATTGCTGGGCTTTGCTTTTTAACTCGTGATCTCTCCCTGTCTGCATGACGTAAGCTATGTTTTCATGTACTACTTTCTTTTCTGTGAATATTCTCTGGGGCTCCTGTCTTCTTTTCTCTTCTTATTTTTCTTTTCCTTAACAGGCAGACTTTGAGAGCTCTCCAAGTAAGGGGTGTTAGCTCCTCATCCCTTTTTTTTGGTATTTTCAGGTTCTGAGCAGCGTCCCACTATATGCTCAGTCTCATGTTTTTCTCCCTTTCTTCCCCAGGTTCGGAATACCAGGAATTCTGCATCCAAGCTTCACGTTTCCTGTTCAACACTGCAGGAGGTTCGGGTAAGGTGGAAATGCGTGAGCTGATGAGGAGAAACATCACCCGGTCCTTTCCCTTTTCAAGACGTTATTTTTTACCATCCTGGTAGTTTTTCAGGGTATTTGCGATCTTCTTGCACTAGCATCTGCCTGAAAAAGAACACAAACACTCTGGGTGCCTCCTCAAGAAATATTTGCTATGTGATTCTGTTAATTCCCAGGCTTTTGGAGGGGGGATAGAGTAGCATAAATCTTATCAGGCCTCCCGGGATGTCCGCAGGCTTGGGTTAACTGTGCTTGGGACAGGGCTGTTGAGGTTGTTAATCCTGTCCTAAACACTTCTCTCTCTCTCTCTCTCCCCAGCAGCACCTGATTGGACAGAAAAGCAAGCGCACAAGAAGATCCTGCGCCAGAACCCAGATAAAATTTCTTACTCTCCGCTTCAGAGACCTGGAGAACCGTTCCTGCCTTGCCTTTAAAAAGGCCTCTGCTTACACACTTCTCCCAGGCAGAACACAGATCCCCCAATAAAATGCCATGTTAAGCCATAGGGTGTACACTGCAACTTCCAAGCCCACCTCTGCATTAACCCACACCGACAATATTGCGCTGCACATGCAATTTTAACTTTGCACTAATTGTTGCAATGTTTGGCTTTGGTGACGACAGTGTGTGTTTGTCAGCGGTTAGTGTAGGGTGGAATCTTCAGGTGAAGTTTTTTGTGTTGGAGTTTGTTGGTGTTGGCGTATTATTGCGGAAGTAGTGGTGCAGGTGTTTGATGTCAGAGTATTACTGCAGGATGAGTGGCTTTGTGAAGGCTTGTCTATGAGATACATAGTAGGGAGAGCAGTTTAGAGTGAAGGAAGAGATGTGGACAGTTTGTAGGTAGGTTTTGGAGAGTTGTCAGCTGCAGTGTTGGACAGGTACGAGTTCGGTGTAGAGTAGGGGCTGAAGTTGACTTTGCCTGTGCGGTGCAATTGGATTGGTGTGGAAAGCTAATGGGAAGGGGGCTTTTGCAAGTGACACTCCACCTCAGTATCCCACTGGCAGCTCTAGAAATTTCCCTGCTGCCTGGCTGGTCTGAGGAGCGTTGTGCATGGCTACTGGAGTGAAGCACGGCAAGGTTGAATCTCCAAAAATTTTAAGGCCACAGGTAAAGGTTTTGGAAATTGCTGGAGCTGGATATCAAATATATATAAGATATTAAATGGGGGCTCACCTTGCAGTCAAGAGTAATGAAGAAAGAAGAGGAAAGTGGATGAGGTGCGAGTCAATAGGAATTAGGTAAGAGGAAGAAAGAGGTAGACCTTCATGTGAAGAGGGATGAAGGAAGAAGAGCAAAGTGGTGGGCCTTTGAAGAGAAGAGTGATGAAGAAAGCAGAGGACAGCTCTGGATACTGCAGTCAAGAGGGATGAAGAAAGAAGAGGACGGATGTGGACCTTCGAGTCAAGAGGGATGAAGAAAGAAGACGACGGTCCTGAACCTTCGAGTCAAAAGGGATGAAGACAGAAGAGGACGGCAGTGGGCCTTCGAGAAAAGAGGGATGAAGAAAGAAGAGGGCGGATGTGGACCTTCGAGTCAAGAGGGATGAAGAAAAGACGAAGGATGAGAACCTTTGAGTCAAGAGGGATGAAGAAAAGACGACGGATGAGGACCTTCGAGTCAAGAGGGATGAAGAAAGAAGACGATGGTCCTGGACCTTCGAGTCAAGAGGGATGAAGAAAGAAGAGGACGGCGGTGGACCTTCGAGTCAAGAGGGATGAAGAAAGAAGAGGATGGCGGTGGACCTTCGAGTCAAGTGGGATGAAGAAAGAAGAGGACGGATGTGGACCTTCGAGTCAAGAGGGATGAAGAAAGAAGAGGACGGTCGTAGACCTTCGAGTCAAGAGGGAGGAAGAAAGAAGACGACGGATGAGGACCTTCGAGTCAAGAGGGATGAAGAAAGAAGACGACGGCGGTGGACCTTCGAGTCAAGAGGGATGAAGAAAGAAGACGACGGATGAGAACCTTCGAATCAAGAGGGATGAAGAAAGAAGAGGACGGATGAGGACCTTCGAGTCAAGAGGGATGAAGAAAGCAGAGGACGGATGAGGACCTTCGAGTCAAGAGGGATGAAGAAAGAAGAGGACGGTCGTAGACCTTTGAGTCAAGAGGGATGAAGAAAGAAGAGGACGGATGAGGACCTTCGAGTCAAGAGGGAAGAAAAGGACGGGAGTGGACCTTCGAGTCAAGAGGGATGAAGAAAGAAGAGGACGGATGTGGACGTTCGACTAAAGAGGGATGAAGAAAGAAGACAACGGATGTGGACCTTCGAGTCAAGAGGGATGAAGAAAGAAGAGGACGGTCCTGGACCTTCGAGTCAAGAGGGATGAAGAAAGAAGATGACGGATGAGAACCTTCGAGTCAAGAGGGATGAAGAAAGAAGAGGACGGATGAGAACCTTCGAGTCAAGAGGGATGAAGAAAGAAGAGGACGGATGAGGACCTTCGAGTCAAGAGGGATGAAGAAAGCAGAGGACGGTGGTGGACCTTCGAGTCAAGAGGGATGAAGAAAGAAGAGGACGGATGAGGACCTTCGAGTCAAGAGGGATGAAGAAAGAAGAGGACGGATGAGGACCTTCGAGTCAAGAGGGATGAAGAAAGAAGACGACGGATGAGGACCTTCGAGTCAAGAGGGATGAAGATAGAAGAGGACGGTCCTGGAACTTCGAGTCTAGAGGGATGAAGAAAGAAGAGGACGGCAGTGGACCTTCGAGTCAAGAGGGATGAAGAAAGAAGACGACGGCGGTGGACCTTCGAGTCAAGAGGGATGAAGAAAGAAGAGGACGGCAGTGGACCTTCGAGTCAAGAGGGATGAAGAAAGAAGAGGACGGATGAGGACCTTCGAGTCAAGAGGGATGAAGAAAGAAGAGGACGGATGAGGACCTTCGAGTCAAGAGGGAAGAAAAGGACGGGAGTGGACCTTCGAGTCAAGAGGGATGAAGAAAGAAGAGGACGGATGTGGACGTTCGAATAAAGAGGGATGAAGAAAGAAGACGACGGATGTGGACCTTCGAGTCAAGAGGGATGAAGAAAGAAGAGGACGGTCCTGGACCTTCGAGTCAAGAGGGATGAAGAAAGAAGACGACGGATGAGAACCTTCGAGTCAAGAGGGATGAAGAAAGCAGAGGACGGTGGTGGACCTTCGAGTCAAGAGGGATGAAGAAAGAAGAGGACGGATGAGGACCTTCGAGTCAAGAGGGATGAAGAAAGAAGAGGACGGATGAGGACCTTCGAGTCAAGTGGGATGAAGAAAGAAGACGACGGATGAGGACCTTCGAGTCAAGAGGGATGAAGATAGAAGAGGACGGTCCTGGAACTTCGAGTCTAGAGGGATGAAGAAAGAAGAGAACGGATGAGGACCTTCGAGTCAAGAGGGATGAAGAAAGAAGACGACGGCGGTGGACCTTCGAGTCAAGAGGGATGAAGAAAGAAGAGGACGGCAGTGGACCTTCGAGTCAAGAGGGATGAAGAAAGAAGAGGACGGATGAGGACCTTCGAGTCAAGAGGGATGAAGAAAGATGACGACGGATGAGGAACTTCGAGTCAAGAAGGATGAAGAAAGAAGAGGACGGATGAGGACCTTCAAGTCAAGAGGGATGAAGAAAGAAGAGGACAGTCCTGGACCTTCAGGTCAAGAGGGATGAAGAAAGAAGACGACGCATGGGTACCTTCGAGTCAAGAGGGATGAAGAAGGAAGAGCACGGTGGCGGACCTTCGAGTCAAGAGGGATGAAGAAAGAAGAGTACGGTCCTGGACATTTAAGTCAAGAGGGATGAAGAGGACGGGAGTGGACCTTCGAGTCAAGAAGGATGAAGAAAGAAGAGGACGGATGTGGACCTTCGAGTCAAGAGGGATGAAGAAATAAGAGGACAGATGACGACCTTCGAGTCAAGAGGGATGAAGAAAGAAGAGGACGGATGAGGACCTTCGAGTCAAGAGGGAGGAAGAAAGAAGAGGACGGCGGTGGACCTTCGAGTCAAGAGGGATGAAGAAAGAAGAGGACGGATGAGGACCTTCGAGTCAAGAGGGATGAAGAAAGAAGAGGACGGATGAAGACCTTCGAGTCAAGAGGGATGAAGAAAGAAGAGGGCGGATGTGGACCTTCGAGTCAAGAGGGATGAAGAAAGAAGAGGACGCATGAGGACCTTCGAGTCAAGAGGGATGAAGAAAGAAGACGACGGATGAGGACCTTCGAGTCAAGAGGGATGAAGAAAGAAGAGCACGGTGGTGGACCTTCGAGTCAAGAGGGATGAAGAAAGAACACGACGGATGTGGACCTTCAAGTCAAGAGGGATGAAGAAAGAAGACGACGGATGTGGACCTTCGAGTCAAGAGGGATGAAGAAAGAAGAGGACGGATGAGGACCTTCGAGTCAAGAGGGATGAAGAAAGAAGAGGACGGTCCTGGACATTCAAGTCAAGAGGGAAGAAGAGGACGGGAGTGGACCTTCGAGTCAAGAAGGATGAAGAAAGAAGAGGACGGATGTGGACCTTTGAGTCAAGAGGGATGAAGAAAGATTACAGATGTGGACCTTCGAGGCAAGAAGGATGAAGAAAGAAGAGGACGGTCCTGGAACTTCGAGTCAGGAGGGATGAAGAAAGAAGAGGACGGATGTGGACCTTCGAGTCAAGAGGGATGAGGAAAGAAGAGGACAGATGAGGACCTTCGAGTCAAGAGGGATGAAGAAAGAAGAGGACGGCGGTGGACCTTCGAGTCAAGAGGGAAGAAAAGGATGGCAATGGACCTTCGAGTCAAGAGGGATGAAGAAAGAAGAGGACGGATGAGGACCTTCGAGTCAAGAGGGATGAAGAAAGAAGACGACGGATGAGGACCTTCGAGTCAAGAGGGATGAAGAAAGAAGAGGACGGATGAGGACCTTCGAGTCAAGAGGGATGAAGAAAGAAGAGGATGGATGAGGGCCTTCCAGTCAAGAGTGTTGACGCCTTCCTTGTAAGTCAGGGTGTAGCACTTGGTTTTGTGACCTTTGGCTACCAGGCTTTCCTCTTGGTTGATGAGAGTGTGTGTTTTCTAATGGTCCTTTCACGCCCTAGAATTTTCTTTTGTGACATCCCAGCTTAAGTTCTTGGGAAATTCATGGTCCATCCCATCAGTACCACCTCTTGGCACTTCTGCCGTCTTGTGGTCTGGATTTTAATTTTCGTTAGATTGCTGGGCTTTGCTTTTTAACTCGTGATCTCTCCCTGTCTGCATGACGTAAGCTATGTTTTCATGTACTACTTTCTTTTCTGTGAATATTCTCTGGGGCTCCTGTCTTCTTTTCTCTTCTTATTTTTCTTTTCCTTAACAGGCAGACTTTGAGAGCTCTCCAAGTAAGGGGTGTTAGCTCCTCATCCCTTTTTTTTGGTATTTTCAGGTTCTGAGCAGCGTCCCACTATATGCTCAGTCTCATGTTTTTCTCCCTTTCTTCCCCAGGTTCGGAATACCAGGAATTCCGCATCCAAGCTTCACGTTTCCTGTTCAACACTGCAGGAGGTTCGGGTAAGGTGGAAATGCGTGAGCTGATGAGGAGAAACATCACCCGGTCCTTTCCCTTTTCAAGACGTTATTTTTTACCATCCTGGTAGTTTTTCAGGGTATTTGCGATCTTCTTGCACTAGCATCTGCCTGAAAAAGAACACAAACACTCTGGGTGCCTCCTCAAGAAATATTTGCTATGTGATTCTGTTAATTCCCAGGCTTTTGGAGGGGGGATAGAGTAGCGTAAATCTTATCAGGCCTCCCGGGATGTCCGCAGGCTTGGGTTAACTGTGCTTGGGACAGGGCTGTTGAGGTTGTTAATCCTGTCCTAAACACTTCTCTCTCTCTCTCTCTCTCTCCCCCTCTCCCCAGCAGCACCTGATTGGACAGAAAAGCAAGCGCACAAGAAGATCCTGCACCAGAACCCAGATAAAATTTCTTACTCTCCGCTTCAGAGACCTGGAGAACCGTTCCTGCCTTGCCTTTAAAAAGGCCTCTGCGTACACACTTCTCCCAGGCAGAACACAGATCCCCCAATAAAATGCCATATTAAGCCATAGGGTGTACACTGCAACTTCCAAGCCCACCTCTGCATTAACCCACACCGACAATATTGCGCTGCACATGCAATTTTAACTTTGCACTAATTGTTGCAATGTTTGGCTTTGGTGACGACAGTGTGTGTTTGTCAGCGGTTAGTGTAGGGTGGAATCTTCAGGTGAAGTTTTTTGTGTTGGAGTTTGTTGGTGTTGGCGTATTATTGCGGAAGTAGTGGTGCAGGTGTTTGATGTCAGAGTATTACTGCAGGATGAGTGGCTTTGTGAAGGCTTGTCTATGAGATACATAGTAGGGAGAGCAGTTTAGAGTGAAGGAAGAGATGTGGACAGTTTGTAGGTAGGTTTTGGAGAGTTGTCAGCTGCAGTGTTGGACAGGTACGAGTTCGGTGTAGAGTAGGGGCTGAAGTTGACTTTGCCTGTGCGGTGCAATTGGATTGGTGTGGAAAGCTAATGGGAAGGGGGCTTTTGCAAGTGACGCTCCACCTCAGTATCCCACTGGCAGCTCTAGACATTTTCCTGCTGCCTGGCTGGTCTGAGGAGCGCCGTCCACGGGTCATAGAGTGATGCACGGCAAGACTCAATCTCCACACATTCCAGAGAAAGCGTTGCAAGGGGGCAAAACCTCGTCTTGAGTGATAAAATCTTGTGCATGGATGTTGAACTGTCCTCTGTTCAGCAAGATGGGTCTAAACGTGCCACTTTTTGTCTTTTTCCCAAATTTCCTTTTAGACTGTGTTCCACATTGTCAAAATAGAGCTTTCCCCCCCTTAATTCTTATCATGTTATTGTAATTAGAATGAATAGAGATATTGCAGCTTGTCTCAGCTAAACTGGAAGAAGGGCAACATCCATGTTTATTTTTTAATAAAAATAAAATCAAATCTGCCATCTCATTATTTTTCAGTGGTTTACTGTGATTAATTGCCTCCCCATATACTGTGCATTTTAAGGGCTGACATCCACCACCACAGTGGATGAATCTAATGTTGACACTTAAATAACAGGAACCATACTTTCTGCATAACTTTTTTTTTTCTATCTAGATATCCTAGATACCATTGGTGATGTATTTTTTTTTTATTTTTTAAGGCAAAGAGCACATCATGAACCTGAAGAACCATGTAATTGTTCCATTATACACATTCACTGCTCTTTTCTCTGCTTTAAACTATTTGTAGCTTTTAAAAATTGGACTGATTGAAAAGGACATTTATTTTGCTCAGCATTGGCAGCCTGATATTCCTTTACAGGGGCCTTCTGCTTGAGTTTACCAGGCGTGTAGCATGTGATCATTGTGCTACATGTTGATATCAAAATTAGCTGTGCCTTGTATTTCTCCTGTAAAACACTTACAAAAATACAAAATAATGATCATGACAGGAACTAACTTCACCGTCAATATTTGAAGGAACCTACTGATAATATATTTTTAATTGTTATTTGGATTATTCAGATGCCACAAAGCCCCCTACTTTCTTATCCTTTGCTATGCAGAAGGTGGTTGGACTTCTCTATAGCAGATTCAATCACTTGCTGTAAAGCAAAATTGGAGTCTCCTGTGAAGAAGCAGGGCAGATTTATTCATACCATATAAGCACCATAGATTAGCTGTAGAGAGGAACACTTTAAAAACAAGCATACCAAGAAAAACAGGCAAAACCCCCCAAGACCCAAACAAACCCACACAAAACCTGCAAAGGCTCCTGCATGTCCACCCTTTAAGTGCTGTGATGTCAATTTTCCTGAGAGCCTTTGAGGGGATATCCTCATCATCACAAACACAGGTAAGCCAAATTGTATGATGTCACTGAGAGAAAAATGCTATGCTACCCCAATCAGATTAGCTCACAACCCTGTGAAAAGCTGGGGAAAAAGGGTAGGTTTGGAGCAGGCCAAGAGGCTGGTTACAGGCTCGTGGCAATGCTATGTAAATTTGTGAATACCAAGTGTGCAATTGCTACAACAGTCACAAGCACTGGACACACACCTGGCTCGTGTGTTCCTTTTCCCACCATCACTTTCTGTCCTGTTTCTGGAGATCTTTGCACGGGATTCTCTGAGAACTATTTCTGAAGGATGCAAGGCTTCTGGAGTTGCAGTGCCTGCCCAGCTGCAGCTGAACTGTGGGTAAGTGCTGTGGAGTTTAACCTTGTTGCAGCAGCAGAGTTGTTTATAGCTGCCAATGAACCAAGTTATTGCTATAAACAAGAGCATGTGAAAGACTAAACAAGAGTGTGGTGAAAGGCAATATATTTTATTAGGCCAGAAGACATCACTGGGAAAAACATACTTTTAGAAATGCAAGCCTATTATTTTCTTTTGAGTGAGAAGATTTGCAGGAACCTGAAGGAAGGTTTACACACTCAGAAGCGGGTCTCTTGTTTCCTAACTACAGCAGTATAATAAAGGATATTCCTTGATCTTACAGACTGTCTTTTTTGTGATAGCAGCATTACTTAGTAGGCAGTATCTTTCTATTTTGTCCTATGTAGTGCTGCTCATCAGTAGTGGCTCTAAAGCTTTTAGTTGGTGGGGATCTCAGTGGAAAATTGTAGTGGGGGTGTGTGTACCTCAAGATAACTTTATTTTTTTTTTATGTTAGGCATTTTGTTTCAATTAGCCATTTGAATCAGTAATTTAAATCGAGTCAGAGCACTGACAACATTATACAAACCATACAGCTGGAGTAAGATTATTTGTTGGATTTTTTAAAGGTAACTCTTCTCCCTTTCTCCTCACATTATTTCCAACAGATGAAATCTCTTAATTAATGTTGAAAAGTCATTACTCCCTCCAGCATGGAAGTACTCTTTCATTCACAGGTGAATGCTAGCCAGCTTGCAGATGCTGCTCCAGCAGTGTGCTGCTGCAGCCTACTGCAAGACTTGAGGCACTCAGGGTGGCTAGCCCACGGGTTACCCAAGGAAGCCACTGGCCACTTGACAGGGACTGGAGGGCTAATCCTAGCATCACATACTTCTGTGATGGAAAGGGCCTTTAGAGATCCTCTAGCCTCTCTCCCTCCTCATCATCCCTAAGAGAGCTTCACCTAGCCCACTTCATCTAGCAACATTCTCCCAGAGCAGGGAACATAGCCCCTCCCTAGGTGGGGAATGCTGGCAACCCCTAGCGATTATTATTTCCAGTTTTGCCTGGTATAATCCCGTTTTTTCTCAGGTTTGCCCCAAGGCCAGCAGGCACTGCAGGGCTTATGGAAATTCTGCAAAAGCGGAAGAGTCAGGCCCCCGGTTTCCAAAACCAACGCTAGAAGTTTACTCCCATTTTTCACTCCTGCTTTTAACAACGAGAAAGCAAAGAGGACGATGTGGAAACGCTGACCGGGATCACGTTTTAGGCCAAACCCCAGCTTCTTCCTGAAGCGTCCGCAATGCTTGCACACGAATCGCAAAGCCTCCGAGCCCGAGGGCAGGCAGCTGCCCCCGCCGAGCTGCCGGTACCCCCCCGCCCGGCGCCGCGCCGCCGCCCCTCGCAGGGAGCTTTTCTGCGCTTTGGAGCGCCACTGAAAATTCCAGACCTCCCCGACCCCCGGAGCAAAGGCTCCCCGTCCCATCCGGCCCCGCGCAGCCGGGCGCCCACCCCTCTCCCCACCGGCGCTTGCACGGGGCCCCACCACGGCTCCCAGCCCTCGCTGCGCCCCGCCGGAGCTTCACCTGGAGCTGATCTCGGCTCCTGAGGCTCCTCAGGCAGCCTGAGGGATCCAATCAAATCCCAGCCGCCGCCTCCTCTCCTCCCCGCACTCCTACCCCCCGTCCCGTCCCGTCCCTTCCCTTCCCGTCCCGTCCGGTCCCGTCCCGTCCCTTCCCTTCCCTTCCCTTCCAGCGCTGTCTCCTAGCAGCCTCCTCTTCCAGACGGTATCTGGGTCTGTTACCTCCCTTGCAAAGCAGAGAAGGTCTCTTGCGCTTGTCGGCGTTCCCAGGGCTGCTGGAATAATAGGGCTGTCGGGGGTTCCTAACAACGGGTAGTGCCACCCCCTTGATAGGTGTCACCAGCTGAGCTGGTATAAAATAGAGAGAGCATGTGTGGCCCCCTCCTGGGTTGCTGAGATAAACAAGCTGGTGTTGACCCCTTCCTTCTCTGCTAGCTTACAACTGCAGTCTGGGCAGGCAATCTTCACAATTCCAGTTAAAAAGTACTCCTGCTGGCAGTGACTAGCTATGAGCTCATCTCACCTAAACAACAGACCTGAGACTCACTTTCAAGCCTCAGAGGAGCATGAACTGGAGGCAGTGGGGAAGAAAGCTTGGGATAATCCTGTTTACAATGGGTCTCCCTCTACCTCCTTGAAGATTCGAGCCATCTACAACCCTAAGTCCATCCTGGAGAATCCCTATGAGAACTTTGAAGAGGTGAGGGATCCACTGCCCTACCAGGAAAAGCAGAGCAAAGCTGTGGATGGGAAGACAAGTCCTTTTCTCAAGTGCTGTTTCTACATCTTCAGAGGCATTCGAGGTAAAGCTCCGGTATCTCGCTAGCAAGGATTTCCTAGCCCTTGGGAAGAACGGGGGTATGGGGGTGGTGTGAGCGTGGGGATGCACAAAGTAGAAACCCCATAGTATCTGTGTAGCCCAGGAACCTGCTCATCACAGATCAGCATTACTTCAGAGATCATCTTTGGCTGACCTGGAAGGCGCATCCTCATTCTGTGTGCCTTGCTGGAGCTCCAGGGTCTGTCCTGTCACCTTTGCTACAAGGCAGGAGGTACAGACAGCCTTAGTGGTGTGCTCACGGTCATGCAATGAATCTGTTGGCAGAGCTTAGGTGTCCTGAATCCACAGGAGCCATTGCTCTGGTGATGAGACTATTCTGTCTTTGTGTGCATTTTCTACATGGAGTCATGCTGGCCCCTGTGTTACAGTAAATGAGGAGCGGACATAAATATCCACCAGAGAAAATCTAGCACTGTCAGGACTGAAATGCAGATGATAACAGGAACGTATCAAACAAAGTTTTGCTTGAAGACAGCTGAAAGAAAGAGGTGCTAGTTTCCAGTTTAAAAGACAAAGGGGAATGAAATATTATGTAGGTTTATTCAGAGGCAATCAGAAAGCTTGGAGCAAATTAGGTCTGCTGTAAGGAAACAGCCCTGGGCAAAGGTGTTTGTTGAACAGCGTCTTACAGAAGGCATAAAGTCCTAATGCTGTAAAAACAGGGGAAGAAAAAGCAGTAAACTATTTTTCAGGAAATTACAATTTTCTCGCCAATGTGTCTTTCTTCCTGACTTAGAAGAGAAGCAACACCAGGAGCTCTGCACCTGGTCCTGCAAGAACCTTTCTTAGAGCTGTACCCTCTAACAGTACATGTAAGTGAATAACAGTATAGCCTGGTCCTGAATTGCACAGCCCCTCTGTAATCAATTCTTTCTTACTTGTCATTGCAGTTACAGTCTAACACTATTAATTCACATGGAAGACAGAGCTGAGGCTTTAAAAGTTTCTCCTGGCCAGGGAGCAATGCTAGGTGGGCTTGATGGGTAATTACAGATTGCTCAGAGGCAGTGTGTCATTTACCTGTTTTATTATGATATTTCTTCTAGGCATCGTGTGAGACTTAAAAAGGAAAAAACCAAATCCATACTTTAACATCAAAATTCCATTTGTAGATGCCAGGGTTGAAATTGGAGCATGCAAATGGAAATACCTGTCAGGACACTACAGCATTCCCTTCTGTGACTGTTGCAGCAGTGTCTCCTGCCAGCAAGGGTGGTAAATAGGGTTGTAGGACAGACCAGAGCTGGGAAGATGAGATCCAAAGGCCAGTGCAGCCAGAAGAAAGGCCTCTATCGACCTCCCAGAGGTGAGGACTTCTTCCTTGAAGAATTTGCATACTTTATTTGCATCTTTACTAGGTGTTTATTATTTTTTATTGCCTCTCCAAATATTGCTAGTTCACCACCCTGCCCCCCCGCCCCCATTTAATTACATTAGTATCTCACATGGAAAATGGAGGTAGTAAAGAGAAGTTGCTTAGCCAAGGGCAGTTTGTGGAGGCTTTAGCTTAAAAAACATTGGGATTACATGTCCATAGCTGTCTGGGGGTACTGGTCATAGTTGGCTTATTGAGTTCTTTCCTTGTCCTTACCAGCTACTGGGTTGGACTACCAGTGAGTAGCTGCTGCTCCTGGTGTCACTGCACAGGACTATTCCTCTCTAAACTGTGTCTATGCAGCTCTGTCCTCTGGTTCCTGCCTCCCTCCTGCCACCTCAGCTGTTCATTGCCAGCCTACAAACAGACTTTGCTAGGTATCTGGGTGGCACTGTGGCCAGTGAGCGGCCAGCTTCCCACTGCCTTTGGAAGAGGATCTCCAGCTGTACCTGAGACCCTGAGCTAGTCACCCACCTGGGTCACAAATCTGGTTTAAAAGCAGCCTTGGAAGATTATGTAGCTGTTACCATTAATTCCTACCGGTAACTTGTTACTAGCAGGAAGGCAAGGTTTACAATAAAATGGCATAGACTGCCTGTCTTCTAGATTCTGAGGTTTTTTCTTTGCTGTAAGTGATGGATGGTCATGCAAAATGCTGTAAGGAAGCCCAGATGTCTTCTAGTCTTGAGTATCCTTCTACTCCAAGTAGCATGTCTGAAACAGCTGCATCCTCAAGGGGCTAGGTGGTGCCAAAGGAGATACAGATGGGGATGTGCTTCATGTATGAGGTGGTATATTTCTATGGCATGTTTCCTAAAGAAACAGCTGAAACCAAACCTCAACTGATACAGTTTTACAATTACTGGATGCAATCTGAAAGGGTACTGGACCAGCCTCGTGGTCCTCCAGGTATAATTTTGGGCAAGTCTCTGAACCAAGTTTTCAAGGATATCTGAGTGCCCCTGAATTTAGGTGTTCCTGAGGACAGTTCTATTCCCAAAGCAAAGAAAGTCTGTGCCTCTGTTCCCAACATGTGGATAGTAGGGGTTCCGGGCCTCATGGAAAACCAGATAAACCTGTTAAAAGATTGTGATGTTGTGATATCTAGAAATGAAAGGGATCATTTAAAAGTGACCTGAACAGATAGGTGGATTGTTTCCCCCTGTTTTTCTCCCTTGTGGAGATTCGTGTAGACCACATGCTACTCTGTCCTGCATATGAGTTAATCCAGATCTTCTCCAGGCTCTCATTTCTGTTCCTGGTCTGGCATGTCCAGAACAGGCTACTGGTTTGTCTGTCCAGGAGTGAGGGTGGATGCTGCAACAGTCACTATGGTATCTGATGGTGCAAAAAGCTCTCTAATCTGTTGAAATGCCAAAGAGCTATCGAAAAGACAGGAGTAAATGTGCACAGACCACTATACCATTTTTGCCTGCTCCAAAGAAAAAAGCACTTTGTCCTCTGCCAGAATTGACTTCAAATGTGTGGCCTTTGATCTGTTTTCATCCTGGCTTGCAGGAAGATGATTGTGTACTACTGGGGATGGGCATCAGGGCTGAGCTGTCTAGGAGCTGCAGCAAGACTATGGGAATTATTGATGTGGCTTCCATCACTAGGCTTTCAAGTGGAAGTTCTTATGCCTTTCAACTTCAGGAGCATTTCAGAAATCACAACAGAAAGCCATTACAGCAAGAACAAACAGAAAAGCTAATGGTGTCAGGCGGTTCATCAAACTCAAAATATCAAGGTTCCTTTTAAAGGAAGTGCTTCTCTCTTTTAGATCAACTCTGGTGATATTTAATGAGTTGCTTTCACTGTGTGAAGAAATCAGATCACAAGCTGGTGCAATTGGCACAACTGTATTGAAGTCAGCAGAGCTCCATTGATAGACATCCTGAATAGACAGATAGATATTTTGGCTCTAAATTTTATGCTGAAAATATTGAGTTGGGGTATTTGACTGAGTCTTATGACCTACAAAAAATCTGCAAGAGTTTTTAGGTAAGCAAGGAACAAATATTTGGGGCCTGGTGGTTTAATATACACTAAGAGGACTAATAGTTGTAAAGCTAACATCAGATGCAGTTCTGTTATGGAAGTCCTATCAGAAGGTCAGCTGTTGGCACATGGATGCCTGAGATGAAATTTTGTGTTTTCAAGAGTACTTGTGACAAAGACTGAATTTCTGCAAAGAGTAAGCTGAAAAACAGGCAGGAAAAGATCAGTCCATATTGAGGTCAAACAGAAAACTGGAGAGTGATTTAGCAAAGTCAGAAAGCCAATATATTTCAGTTTCCATCAGCCCCAAATCTTTTGCTCACACTGGAATGGTTTCTTTTAGGGGTTATTTAACATGTTTTTACAGCTTTTAGTCAAGTTTTAAAAAAAGACAGCTTTGAAAAGTGACAAAAATCTGACTCCCAAGAGTGTTGCTTGGGAATGGGACTTCAGCGCCTCATATGGCCTTTGAGAATGGCCATCAAAACTCTCCAATTTCCTCTTTACACTCAACAGGTCTGTGGGGCACTACACTGACTGAGAACACAGCTGAAAACAGAGAGCTTTATGTGAAGACCACGCTGCGAGAGCTGCTTGTTTATGTTTTGTTCTTGGTGGACATCTGTCTATGTAAGTAGCTGTCATAGCTCATAGGTATCTTTTCTGTGAGTAGCATGAGGGGAATAATGTGAGCTTTTATTATTAGGCTTCCTCACTTTGTTGTAGTTGTTAAATTTATTGTACATGCATTCACTGCAGCAAGCAGGTGTGTCGTTAACCCACAGAATAGCTGCTGCACACACAAGTAAAATAACTGACTATTGCTCTAGACCTAATTGATATTGGTTAAGTTTAAGCAGCATTTTCTGATTCATGTTATCAGCTCTAACCATTAACTCCACAGTCCTTGGGGAATTCACCCAGGGTCTTTTCTTAGTTTCACAGAAGATGTTCAAACTCCAGACAGCAGTTCTAGAAACTTCCTGGGATCAAAGACACAGGGTTCAGAGATGTTTTCCCCTCTGAGACTGGAGGGGTGGCTGAGGTGATAAAGCAGATGTCAGCTCACACTGTTGTTCTTGGATGGAATTAATGCGTCCCTGTACTGAATGCTAATGGACTTTGTGTGGGTAGCACAATGGCTGTTTGTTTTTTGGGAAGGTTCATTCGTTATCACAAATGAGCACCTGTGGCCTGGGACAGTGAAGAGGATTATATTTCATGGGCCCTATGGCAGAAGAGATAGACAGACAATACCAATCTGAGTTACTATCACACTGGCCCAGGGAGACGGTGCTTCAGTCACTCTTCCTAAAGAACAAAATACGCACATAGACGTACATGTAGTCACGCACTGACTCATCCAGAAGTGATGGTGGTGGAGTCTTGAATGTCAGCTGCTTTATTTTCATGGTGCCCTTTCAAGAGTAGGACATGTTCTTAGTGATCACCGTGATGGATGCTTTTCTGCAGGAAAGAGCACTGGAGAGTTGAAACAACATGTTCAGGGAAGTTAGATCCTGCTCCTCTTTGAGGTTTCTTGGTAAATGAGAACTTAAGTGGAGCTTTCCACATGGGACAACAGGGTGGTCTCTATACCTTCATGGCTTGATATCAGAATTTCAAAATACAGATCATGGACTCTGTTCTGAGAAAGAAAAAATTATCTCAGAAATTTTGTCTGAGGACAAAAATAGTTAACCAGGATGTTCAGTTGTATCATCCAATGGTCTTCTCTGATTTTAAACTCTTACAGTCTGTCAGTCTGACAGTTTAAATTCTGGAACATGCAACAGATAAGTTTGTAAATCCCTAAGAAAGCAGAAAGTAATATGATTAGAGTTCCCAAGATTTCTTCTCTTGTGCCTTGCTTAGCTTACCTGTTATAGTATAAGCTACAGAGAAAGTGAATATATACATATATTTGTATCAGAGTCAAATATTCAGGTATAAGGGAGGACCCTCCTCTTATCTTTTCTTAGTGACATATGGAATGACAAGTTCCAATGCCTATTACTACACCAAAGTGATGTCTGAGCTCTTCCTGCAGACCTCTTCAGATGGCCATGTCTCCTTCCAGTCCATTGGCAGTATGGCTGACTTCTGGGTGGTGAGTACAAATCTGGCCCAGCATGGGGAGCCCTGGAAATCTCAGCTAGATTGGGATATTCAGTTCCCTCTGAATGGGCTACCTAGTGATTTCAGCAAGGCATTTTGTTGCCACAAGCTTTTGCCACCTACTAGCAATAGTTACAATATCATTTGCATGCAAAATATTCACTAATTTAAAATATAATTTATCCCTTTGAGCACTGTGGCCAGAATACTGGCTAGGCTAAGTGTTGTGTGTGCCCAGAAGAGTCCATTCTCCAGTAACTTACCAGCTAAACAGACAGGTCATAACAAAAAGAAATTGCTGTGATATGCTCATTACGCAGACAGGGAGTACCAGCCTGGAGAGGCCAAGTGATTTACTCCAGGTTTCCTGGTGTTAGAAATGGCTTCAAATCCTACAGTCCAGCATCTTCATGCTGGTGTCTTAGTAATAAGCCTATGTCCATTTTCGTGGGCAATTGTGGGAACAGCACACTTAACCTGCCTGTGATTCATGCCTGGGGTGATCTATAGATTCTTTATGAAGAAGCTGGGTTAAAATTTGTGCTGACTTTTATCAAAGAGAATAAAGAGGGGGAAAATGTCTGAGGTCTAACACATTTCTATCGAAGAAATGTTGAAGCAGTAATATGAGCCACAGTGAATGCTGTTGAGATATTGCAGCCACTTATCTCTGACAGTCAGCCAGAAATTGTTTGTCAGTTAGCTTCGTCTTTTTCTGCTGTATTAAAAACCCCAGTGAACTATGGCACTGTTGTTTTTCCCCCACTGTTTCCAGGGCACTGGCACACCTCCCTTTTCATAATTCACACCTCGTGCCAAGGCAATTCTTTGAAACTTGTGCTCACTGAAGTGGAAGGGACAAGGAGGCTTGTAGGGCTCTTGTCTCTTCATTAGCTCAAGGTGCAGCAAGCATATTACAGGCCTCTGAGGTGCCAGCACGACCCTGCTGCCCAGCATCCCTCTTCTACCACCAGCCCTGGTCTTTACCCTCCTTAGAATGCATCCAACACTAGCTTCTACAACTTTCTGTCTTGGGGAGTAAGGAGGGGTGGGTCAGGTCTTACTATCTCAAGCCCAGGCTAAGAAAACCCCTTCAATGTGTGGGCCACAAAGAAGTTGTTTTCTCTCTCTCTTGCAGTATGCACAGGGCCCCCTTCTGGATAATCTTTACTGGACAAAGTGGTACAACAATGAGTCCCTAGCAGCACATGGCACCCAGTCATACATCTATTATGAGAACCTGCTGCTGGGTGTCCCACGCATGCGACAACTGAAGGTGAAGAACAATTCATGTGTGGTCCATGATGACTTCAAGGAGGAAATCTTAGGCTGCTATGATGTATACTCAGAAGACAAGGAGGAAAGGGTCTCCTTTGGGCTCATCAATGGAACAGCGTAAGTACATCTCCTGCTGTTCAGGATTAGAAAGTCTGTGATATCTATTTTTTTTGTTTTTAGTTGATCCAAATGAGTCTCTCCTAGTTAAAATAAGATCTGCTGAGCCACAGGATGCCAGGGTTGAATTTTTCATATGAGGCTGGAATTCCCCTTGCAGTCAGTGGCAGCAAGACCTTTTTGTCTATCAAGGCCAAGTGTCTGTTTGAGGAAAAGCACAACAGAATGAGTGGCAGAGTGTGATCTATTGGGAAAAGTAAGAAAAATCCAGTGGAGAAGTAGGTAGAAATTGTTACCTGCTTTTAATAGGGTGAGGATAGAGTCCTTTGGGACCAGATCTATCAAATCGATGATGCTATCTGCTTCCCTCCTGGATTTCAGGACCTAGAGAGAAGGGAGTGCATCTCTTTCATCTTGAAAACCTTTTTCTCTATAATAATGTGAGGTAGCTGCAGTTTAATAACTTTTTTCTTGCTGCGTGAGTCTTGGTCTGTGAACCAGAAGCTATTGTTCATAAGGAAATATGGGTGCAAGTGTTGTGTAAGCAGAGGGTTGTGTGCAACATGGTAGTAGGCAATACAGCAGATCCTGGGGGTAAGCTTCATGCAAACAAGACTGTGGCATAGCCAATGAACCTGCAGAATTTTCCCTCCATAGTATCGCAAGTCATGTTGTGTCACTGCTGGGAAGAACTAGATCAGAAATCTATGAACAATGAAGAACTGAATTATGCTCAGATCTTGAATAAGAATTAAGTGCTATCTCTTTAATTAAAACTGCTCTGTCCTAATTTCTCCTGGCTACAAAGTCATATCCAAGCCTGAGGTGGTGATGCCTTTGCTTATGGCTTGTCTGTTGCAGGTGGAGGTACCATTCTGAGGAGGAGCTGGGTGGCTCATCTCACTGGGGAAGATTAACCAGTTACAGTGGGGGAGGATACTACATAGACCTCAAGTTGACTAGAGAAAAGAGTGCTGAAGCCCTGCAAGTCTTGAAGGAGAAGTTGTGGCTGGATCGAGGGACGCGAGTTGTCTTCATTGATTTCTCTGTGTATAATGCAAATATCAATCTGTTCTGTGTTCTGAGGTAAGCTGAGTCCCACTGAAAATTCTTCTGCTTCTTGTGTCTTCCTCAATGCCACAGTTTCTTAAAATGCAAATATTTTAATATGGTCCAGCAGGGGGTAGGACTGAGTGGTGTCAGTAGATGTTACAAAGATTAGTAAGAAGGCTTGGTCTTCCTGACATAACCAGTCACACTTCTCTTCACTTTTCACAGTTTCCTATGATGGGTAGTGAGGCGGCAGAGATAAGGCTGCATAAACACGTGCACAACTCTTCCACTCATGGTTTGGGTCATGCTCAGGTTTCATGCCTCTCAGAACCGCCTAAGAGCCTCCATCCCCCTGTTTATAATTATCAGAGGTTTTCTGTCCCCTTCAAGGTTAGTGGTTGAGTTTCCAGCCACTGGTGGTGCCATTCCCTCCTGGCAAATCCGAACAGTCAAGCTTATACGATATGTCAGCGCATGGGACTTCTTCATTGTTGCTTGTGAAATTGTCTTCTGTATCTTCATCTTCTACTATGTGGTGGAGGAGATTTTGGAGCTGCGTATCCACAAGCTTCAGTACTTCACCAGCATCTGGAACATCCTGGACGTGGTTGTCATTCTGGTGAGGATCTCTGCATGCTTTTTTGGGGGGGGAGCAATGGCAGGGAGATATAAGAGCCAAAATAAATGAAGGAATGGGGAAACTGGTCTACATAAGACAAGAGCTGGCATGTGTTTTGCTCTAAAAGCAAAATGAACTAGCAGAGTAAATGGACACATGCTCCTCTGTCAGCTCTTAGGAGAAAATTATTTCCTTAGAGATGCCTGAGAGGCTATGCAGTCGGGGCATCATTCAACGCATTAAAACCTTATTTCCATCCCCCACATTGAAGTGTGATACCAAGAAATTCTGTGACGCTTTAATTTATGTGGAAAGCATAGGTACAGGGCTCACTGCAGACTCTTCCTCTTCACAGCTCTCTATTGTTGCTATTGGGTTTCACATCTTTCGCACCATTGAGGTGAACAGACTGTTGGGAGAGTTGCTGAAACATCCCAACACCTACGCGGACTTCGAGTTCCTGGCATTCTGGCAGACACAGTACAACAATATGAATGCAGTCAACTTATTCTTTGCCTGGATCAAGGTATTGTAGGGGGTCTGGGAGGGGCCAGGATGTCAGTCTCAGACCTCTTCCTCTAGATAGCTTGGAGACTGACTCTTCCATCCCTCTGAGTGAATGGGTAACAGCTATAGAACAGAGGACTTTCCTCAAAGTCATATGCTCTGTGTTGCAGTAAATCCAGACAACTTTTCACCCTGCATTCTGAGGCCAGTTATTTGGAGATAGTGAACAGGGAGATGAGCTCAGATGTTGTGGTATAAAAATGGTTTTAGGCGACACTGAGTACAATGTGATTTGTCTGTCCTGTACTGTTTTAGTATTTTGGAGGATAATCTGGCATACCATGTTTTCCTGTCATGATGGCCACCAAACAACTGGAAATAACTTGTCTGTTGGCATGGACTTTGCATTTCAATTAAAGCATCTTGGCATGATGGAAAGCCACACTGTACTTGGGGCTTCTCATTAGCCTCAAGACATTTGTCCTTATGGCAGTCCCTCTTTGTATTTTCCTTTGACACAGGGAACAAAGTGATATGTTTATGATCCCACAGAAAGATGGTGGCATATCTGGGACAAATATCCTGAACACTAAGTAACTATTCCCCTAGCCTGATTGTATTCTTGGTGCTTTGGTACTATAGTGAACCTCTTGTCTTAGTAAGCATGCGCGTATATGAGAGAGACTGACCTAACTGATGGTTTGGCCTCGCTTTGTCCCTGTTCTTTCTTCTTGCAGATATTCAAGTATATCAGCTTTAACAAAACAATGACCCAGCTCTCCTCCACACTGGCACGTTGTGCCAAGGACATCCTGGGCTTTGCCATTATGTTCTTCATTGTTTTCTTTGCCTATGCCCAGCTGGGTTACCTTCTTTTTGGGACACAAGTGGAAAACTTCAGTACCTTTGTTAAATGCATGTAAGTGTATAAGTCAGAACCATTGTTCCATCATTTCATCAAAAGAATTTTAACTGCTTTCCAACCTCTCCCCAACTGCAAATCTGAATGTCAATCAGACACCTGTGTTATCTCATTGTAATAAAGTCACAGTGGTTAATAAGTCACTCACAGTCCTCCAGCTGTGACAGCTTCATGGAGAAAAGAACACAGTGAGAAAATTGAGGGTTACAGACAGATTTCTGGTTGTTTGGTGTTAATCAGTAGGGATGGAAGTAGCTGATCCTACCAGGCTTTGAGACTCTTTGCAGCCCTACAATTCAATGGAAATCCCAGCCTTTCCATGGGAGCATTTGGTAAGAAGTTTGTTTGCTGACGCCTAGACAGCTTTCCCTTGAGGTGGAGTTTAGGCACACCAAGGGTACTCAACATACAGAGCAGTTTAACATTTTTCTGCAGAAAAGCATTGTAGCTCAGCTGATAACTTAGTGTTCTGCAGGACCTTCTGTCACCTTCTCACCCACTGTGGGTCTGTAAAGGCAGTAGAATAGTGCTGACTGTCACTGAGACCTTGGCAAATTTGTGTTTTTATACACCAGCAGATGGCTGTAGCCCTAGTTAGGTTAAACTTCCATAATTCTGGTGGTAAGAACTAAGTAGCTCAAAACAAGTGTTTTGACATACGCTTGGAGTGTTTTTTTAATAAGAAAGAGGCCCAGATAGAGGCTCTGGAGTTTTGAAATTCTCTGGTTTCCAAATACTCTTGCTGATCACAATGTTTCAGTGTCTGCACAATAGCTGCATGAAAACTTTTCTGGTTTTCATCAGATGGTGCACTTTAATTCAAACAAAGATTTAGAAGGAATACTGCTTGTTGCTACAGGCTTTTCACAGAGAAAAGCAGAAGTAATGCATTTACCTTATCAAGGTGATCACTTTAAACACTGAAATGAAAAAGTCAGAACCTTTATTTTTATATTATTTATAAATATATCTGATTTTTATAAGATAGCTCTAATTCATTTCTGAAAGTTGGTGGTCATACAATATGCTAATTTTAACACAAATTCAGCAGGAAGTTTACTAAAATATGCTGTATATTAGTCTAAATAAGATTAAGTAGACTTTTTCAAAGCAAAAGAGAGAAACTATTTGCACTGCAAATAGCCCCGAAAACTCCTTCTTTCGAAAGCAGCCTGCAGCCCCAGGGTTAGTAGGGCTGTGAATGGGGCCGTGGTTGAGGTTTCAGGAAAGAAAGAGTCGTCGTCTTTACTGGAAACATCTCCTTACTGGAAGGAGATGTTTCAACATTACTGAATTGGGACAGTTTAAACCAAAGAGGAGGAGGCAATGCCATATTCCTCTTCCTTAGACCTGGAAAACTTTCACAGCTCCCTAAATAGTCCAAATGCAAGGAATCTGAAATGGAGCTTGGCATTTCTCAAGACAGGATTTTCAGGCTCCAGGCTCTCAAGGTCCTGTTCCTGCACATGTCTTCACAGTCCATGTTTTTCTGTCTTTCTTTTTTCTTCCCCCCCCCCCCCCTTTCCTTTCATTTTTTAATTGGAGGGTATTTTTTAACAGAGGTCATTCCACTGATCAATTTCCAGAGAAGTCCCACAGATAATACCTGAGATAATAAGATACCTGAGGTAGGGGATGACTAGTGGGTGGACAAGCATTAGCATTCACAGAAGGGGAAGTGAGTTAACATATCCAGTCTCAGACAGCCCTTCAGTTCATGGGCCCGCTGAGGCAATGTGCGATGTTAAGGGAGGTGTCTGCTACAGCAGTGGTTTTCAGCCTGTGTTCCACAGACCTCTGGCATCCAGGTCCTGCCTTTAAGGGGTCTACAAGACATGACTGAGATAAGCAAACTTCTGATCAATAGACTTAAACTTGCTTCATTATAGGGGCTATGAATTGCAAAAGATTGAAGAGCAGTCTTCAGTACCAACATCCTCTCCAAAGTCTCATGAACTCTCTTGCAAGAGAAGGCTTCAGTGAGTCAAATGCCTTTATAAGGGTAAATTCAGATTGTTTTTAACTCCTGTTTAGACCAAAACACACTTTGGACAACCAGAAATTTGTGTGGAAACCATGTTTTACTTTCCAGCCAGCTCTTGCTCTAACCAAATCAGCTCACTTCACCCCTAAATACTATGGGTACATTTATCTCACCAGACTGAGTGACTTAGACCCTGCTTTGGTTTGTGCCTGTGACCATCTGGGCTGCAGGCAGGTTCAGGGTTCACCTCAGGACTGTCTGAGGAGGTAGGGTAAATGTATGTGCCTTTTTGTGACCTTGTGCTCTTTCTTTCCTCCAGCTTCACCCAGTTTCGGATCATTCTCGGTGATTTTGACTACAGTTCCATTGACAATGCCAACAGGGTCCTTGGGCCTATTTATTTCGTCACCTATGTGTTCTTTGTTTTTTTTGTGCTCCTGGTAAGAAAGAAAGCCCTCCTTGCCCCTCTGACAGCAGTGTTTGAGAGACCCTTCCCGATAATCCCTGAGTTAGGTGCAGTGCAAATCCTTAGAGAGAAAGGAAGATTCTGTTATGATAGCTTTGCAGTGCAAATAGACCAAAGTAGACAAAGAGCACGTCATTGCAATTGGGGATTTGATCAGGGCAATTAAGGGTCCTGATCTGATTCCTGACTTGGGAATACACTGATGTGTATTCAAGGGCATCAGTTAAGCTGCTCTGTAGCAGGCAGTGAACAAAGCAGGGGGGATGGTCTTAGGCTTCCTAGGCAATGGATGCAGAGGGATGCTCACAATGACCAGGTTAAATACCTAGCTCTAGGAATCCAAATATAACCTAAGATCTTGCAGAAGAGGCTACCAAAAATGGTATTTGAGCTGGGAAGAAATGTACCTTTGGCCACTGGTTTAAATGCAAGGACCTCCTCCCCAGAGAGAAAGCACTGTGTGGCTGAAGTGGGCCTTCCCTTCACCCACTTTAATTTGGCCAAGGGATACCCCATGTGGAAACAGCTCCTTGTTTAACTGAGCCGTGCACAGCTATGCCTGTCCCTTGCTGCTTCAGCTGCTGGAGCAGGCAAGATGCCTCATGCTTATTCATCTCTTTTCTTCCACTTTTTCTAGAACATGTTTCTGGCCATCATCAATGACACCTACTCAGAAGTCAAGGAAGAGCTTTCCAGCCAGAAGGATGAGCTGCAGCTCTCGGACATCTTGAAGCAGGTGATGAATAGTGAAGTTGGGTTAATTTCTAGCTAAATCTCAAAACATTTTCTGGAGGTCCCTGACCTGTGTGGAATTTACCAGAGAAGAACAGTGGCTGCCAACTCCAGATCCACCTTCTCGGTGCACTCAGGAGTCACAGTTCCTTTCTGGGATAAATCAAGCTCCCAGATCATTTGGCAATGGGACCAAGGTAAACCAGGAGTTGGGGGAATCCTGTTACTTGAGCATGCTGGTAGTGTTTCTGAGAGACTTTTCTTCCCAGGACAGCCTCTAGACAAAGCTCTTTCAGTGCTTGATAGAGTGTACTTTGATCAATAAAATGGCAGGTCCTATTTTGCTAAGCTGAGCATGCTACAGTGGGGCAAATCTAGTGAGTTACATCTGGATTTCCCATGGGGAAAATTCCAGAAAAGGTCCTGGAAGTTCACAACTCTGTGCTGTAGGACCAATATTCTGCAAAGAATGGTGGTATTTGAGACATTATCTTAAACAGCTGATGACTGGGAGCTCAGATAAAGGGAGGCACGTGAGGAGAAAAGTACAGAGCAAACTTTGTCATGGAGACCCTGGCTACCATGTTGGTGTCACTTTGAAGACTTGATCCTAGTTTAGACATGGGGCTCGTTCAGCAGTCTTGTATTTTTGCTTCTGGAAATCTTAAAATCTGCCTGTATTACTTAGCATCTGCTCACCCATATTGCATTGTCCACTCTGCCCTATTTTTCACTGCTCTGCCTGCATGATTCCGTGTCTGTTTGTATCTTTGGTAACAGAGCTACAACCGGACGCTCATGAGGCTGAAGCTGAAGAAGGAGCGGATTTCTGATGTGCAGAAAGCACTGCAGAATGGAACGAAAGAACTGGACTTTGAGGACTTCAAGAACAGCTTGAAGGAGTGAGTTGGCTTGAGGGATGCCTGCTTATCCCTTTCTCTTGGTAATTTAAATTCTCTGGTTTTCAAGGCTGGGAGAGCAGTTAGCTCAGATCTGGGCAATGTAAGACTCAAAAAAACCTGTAAATAGTTATCATCTTTCCTCATGTGTTTAATTTCCTGTTCTAACTGGGTTTGTGTTGCTATCTCTTTCTCATTTGGGGTGTCACTGGTGGGCGGAAACAATACACTCATTTCAAAAGGTGTGCTCCTGCACTGTTAGAGCCTAACAATATAATTCAGTGCCTTGAGCTCTCTCTGTTTGGTTTTTTTTTTTTTTTTTTTCAGACTGGGCCATGCAGATCATGAGATCACAGCAGCCTTCTCCAGGTTTGACAAAGATGGCAACCACATCCTTGATGAAGAGGAGCAACAGCAGATGAAACATGACCTAGAGGCGAAAAGGGTAAAAAAATAATAAAAAAAAAAAAGGTGGGGCAGGGGGGCAAGGAAAAAACCACTTCTGTTTGTTAGAGATCACTCCAAAGTGGCCTCAGGAATCTTTGGGTCTGTGGTATAAACTAAGCAGACAAGTCAAGTACAGCTCCAACTCTGCCCGGATAGCAGCTGAATATATCACTGCCTATGAAGCTCTGTGTTATTCACAGTAAAGATGGCACAGAGTTAGTATCCAGTTTCACAGGAGTTTCTTTATCTTCTAGGTTGCTCTGAATACAGAGATTGAAAATTTGGGGAAATCCTATGGTGACAACAACCTGGATGAGAATCTGGCCTATGTGGAAGCAAGGAATAACCACGTCAATAAGGCCAGCTGGGTCTCCAAAGAAGAGTTCCAAGTGTATGTTTGTGCTAGCAGTAGTTGAATCCCTCTGCAAATGAGGGTATGATTCCCTGCTGCTTCCTTCCCTGATGTAACTGCTTACACTGGTGCTGAGCAGTTTCAGTAAGATTTTGTCCCTTTGTGTCTTGCACAGGTGTAAATGAGCAGGTCAGGAAAGAACTGGGACAGTTCTTGCAATGTACTTTGCTTGTTCCTGTAAAAGATCGGGTTAAGAAATTTTGCTTTCTGCCTCTTGAATAACCTCTGCAGCTGTCAGCTGGCCACAGGCCATATGTTGTCATGTTTCAGGTCTGAAGGTAGCCTGGTTAACTGCGCCAGGGGAAGCTGATACCTTTACTGTGGGAATAAATATCCTTGCTTTATAGCCTAGTAGGCCTTCATCCTCCAGGTCTGAGAATAACACTTGGCTGTTTCTTCCACAGCAGGCACGTGGGATAAATATAACACAGAGAATAAGGAGATCTTGATTCTGCTGCTGAGAAACACTGAGCAATCCACATAGGGTCATATCAAAGGAGAGGCAGGTGCAATATTTAATAATGGGATTATACTGTGATCCAAACTGATTGGGATCCGTTCTAAGCAGAATCACTGATTACAGATGAAAACACATCTCTGATGTGGAGCATTCACTCCTGTTTGAGGTCTGGCCCGTTGTCCTTAAGATTTCTGCTGCAAATTCTGCTGCTCATCACAAGGAAAAGCTTGCAAATGTTCTCCATGTCTTCCTCAGCCTCCTGCAACGTGTGCTGCAGCTGGAACAGTCCATAAACAGTATTGGCTCCAAGATTGATGCAGTGGTGAACAAGCTGGATGTGCTGGAAAGAAACAAGCTGAAGAGGAAGGACCCGTTAGGCAAGCCGCTGGATAATGTTAGCAAGGTTGGTAGCCCTCCACCATGCATTTGAACCAGCTTCAGGGTAGGTGACCAGCCCTGCTATGTGAATGGACCTGGTATCATCTTTGCTTTCCCAGACCCCATTGACATAAGACACAAAGGGTTGGGCAGCGTCAGCATTTTGTATGATCAAGCCTCTTCTCTTCAAGCACAGTGACACAAAGCTTCTTGCTTTCATGTCCCCCCAGTTAACCATTCTACCCTTAAACACACCTTCCAGCTCCTTTGAGGCCAAGCTCATTCCTGTGGCAGTGGATGCAATTCACTTGTCTTCAGGTTTTTTGCACCTACTTATCCTCAGACATCAAAAAAGATCATACTGTCCTTCCCAGTAAGAGCAGCTTATGATAGTGTTGTGGACTGTGATCTCAACATCTTGCCTGTTTATCATACATGAGGTGGAAGACTGTTAGTGGTGTGCCCATAGCGCCTCATTGTAGACTTGCAACTTTTGCCAAAGACTGCCTGTATTCAGTTCACCAGCATATTTTGGTTCTTCAGCTTTAAAGGCAGAAAGGCCTGTGAGAGCCATGTCATTGCTTCATGTCTTCATGTCTTTCATAACAAGAATAGTCTAACAGCACACAGTGACCTAGCTGAGTCAGAAAGAAGCCTCTCTCTTTTTGCAGAGTAGTTTTGTGATCCCTTCTCATCTGATAGAGTAGTTTGGAGGGTCCTGCTTCTCATGAGAACATGCCTGAAAGATTATTTGAGTGTTTCCTTGCAGATTTGCTTTGCCCTGGAATTTCTGTTATAGAGGGTGAAAAGAGATGGCTGTCTAATGCTTGATTGTACATTGATCAGTGTACTGCAGCAAACAGTATATTGGATCTTTAATAGGCAGGTTGTACTAATTTTTGGAAGAATATGGGAAGATATTTAAGTATCATGCACACCTTGTCTCTCTCCTGGAGTGTTGCTAGACTTCTGGGTAGCTTGCTAACAATGCAGATCACTCTTTCTTCTGGTTCACAGGAGGATGAAGCCAGTCAGGAAGAGCTGTTTCCCCAGAGCCTAGACCAGCTGGGGAAAGAAGAAGCAGAAAGCTGGGGAGTGGAACGTGTACAGGGAAACAACCCGAGTGGCAACTCTTCCCAAAATGGGGCCTACCCCATCTTGCCAGGATCTCAGGTGCCCAAGAACATCCAGCCACAGTCTGATGTGTGCTTCTAGCCAACAGCCCAGTGCTCCCAGTACTAAGTCACTGTCATGTGTTTCCCCGCTGTTAGAAAAATCAGGACAGCTGGATGCAGATACCACTGTTGCCAAGAACTGGTGATGTGAAAAATCAGGGATGCTCTTTTCCAGCATAATGATGTGTAATGTCAGAGCTGGAACTTCTGGCCCCCATATCTCTGGAGTAGGTAGAAATTTGGAACCAGGTGTTGTGTTAGTTTTCTGCTTCTGAACAGGCTGACACAAAGTCTTTTATCTATCCTTTCCCAAAAAAGTAGTGACTCCAGAACTCTGTGAACACATATGTGCAGAGTGGCACATTGCAACTTGTCTCCAACACACACAATTGTCTGCAGGACAAAGATGTTGTAATCATGTAAACAAAGAAGAATATAATAATTAGTCTGAGATGGAAAGGAGAAATTTAGTTATTTGTGTCTACCTGGTTACCAGCAGTTTTGTTCTGTTGTAGTTTGTTTCTGGAAATCTTTAGTAACCCTCTCTGTACCTTAGATTCAGATGTTGAGAAAAGTGGATACTAACACCTTACTCTGGATAACTAAAATGAGAGCGGGGAGGAGATCTGACATATTGTAAACAGAGAAGCAGTTGTTATTGGTAGAGTCTGAGGTCTGAGTCTTAGGAAACAGACCTCTGGTTATATGGTTTCTAACACAGCTGTTGACACTAAGAAATCTCTTTGTTGCCTATTTTCACACTCCTTTAATTGCATTTCAAGGTACTTCAGAAAACCAGCACCATATGTACGAAATTGTGACACTTCTCATTTTTCTCGAGGAAACAATTTTGTTTGTAGTTGTGGGTGCTGACACCATTTCAGTTTAGGAATATTGTAAAAATGAGACGAACATTAGTTTTTCAATCACATGCAAAATACTTCTTTTCCGGGCATTTTTAATTTTGATGAGACTTCTCTTCCCTTGTAGCTGGTGCAGACTATTGCAGCTATAACAGGACCACTGTAAATGCATTTCAAATATCTTAATTGCTGGTATTCTATAATAGTTAACCTTAAATAGACTCTGTAGGCTTAAAGCCAATGGAAATGCAAGTTGTCCCTGACCACTGCTAACAACTCATGTTAATGCTACACTTTAGTGTGCTGTGCAGTGATAGGTTTAGTGGGGACATTCTGCAGTAGCATTTTGTACTACCACCTTTTCAAGATGGACGTGTCACTGTGCTCTGGGGGAAAGCCTCCCTGGGAATGGTTGAAGGACCTTGGGATCAGGCCTGTCCCTACATGGCCCAGGCTCCAGGACTGTCATGGCTGCAAGATATCATTGATAAACTGAAGCAGAGGGTCATTCAGCTGCCAGAGCTGTGGGACCTTGTCACCCAGCCCACAGAGAGCTTAGATTTCAGCCAAGAGCTGTGGGTGTAGGAACTGCAGGGTCTCACAGATCACTTCCTATCAGCTGCTCCTACTGTTGGGGATAAGACTTATCTGTGAGACATTGCCACAGTTCTTGACTCCCAGTTCCACTGAATTTAGAATTGAGCAAGAGCTTCTCACCTTCAGCTTTTCCAGCTGAACTCAGAACAATGATGTTGCTTATTTCCTCCTACTCTCAGCATTGAAGCTATTGTCCTATTCAGAGGAAAACGGCCTATGTCAGGAGAACTTCCTGAAATGGGCCTTTTTTTTTTCCCCAAAAAATTTAATTAAACAGAAAATCCATATGCTAAGTTGTAATTGAACAGAGGAGCTGTATGCTCTCTAATGGGCTTGAGAGTGCACACAGCCCCTTGCAGTTAATGAATTGGGTGCTCTGTGTGTTGAAAGCACAGAGGAAGGTTCTTCCTTAGTCATTTGTAAGACCTCATTTTAGATCCTGGCTCAATAGAAGACGAAGGTTATTGAGGCCAAATGGCAAAATCAAATAGATAGGCTGCCCTTTTGAAGTCTCTGAAGGAATGCCTGCCTTTTCCAGAGACACAGAATATTGGGTGAGGTCCTAAGTCTGCATTATTGCATAGATACCAAATACTTGGGATAGTGATCTGTGAAGAACTAAGTCTGGCACTGTGGGAGAGACCCAAGCAGCAACTGTCTGCTTCAGGGGGTTGATCCTGTGCTGGTAGACTCAGTGGAAGATATGTGGTTGGCTGAGGCTCAGGTCCTTAACATAGCAACTACTACTGTGAGGACAACAGGATCCTGAACTTGGGTCCTGCTAAGAAAATGAAGGTGAAAGGGATTATCTGTAAGGCCTGGCTTTATAAAGCCTCACACTTCTCACGGGGAGAATGTTGCTTGGCTGTTCTGCTCAACAGAAAAGGTGGCACAAAGCACAGTGCTCTTCTTATTGCCCAGTGCTTCTGTTCCTCTCCTGAGCTATGCCAAACATCTGCAGGACCAGCCCCACAGATAATTCACCCACTGAGGTGGGGATGCTGCAGCCTCTGCAGCGCAGCACAAGAACCCCATTGTCACTACACACCAGGAGGCAACCTCCACCACCCTGCTCCTTTCTGCACAGGGTGTCTGTCTGTACCTGATAAGTGTCAGAGAAGGCAGGTGAGGCAAGAGGACAATGCTGCAGCAGCTGGGCTCAGATGCACATGATGGTGACCATCAGCCTCAGGCAACCAGCTCACTGACAATGTGGGATGTTCTTTAGGGCAGCAGGAGCAGCAAAATGGTTGTGTTTGCACTGCAAGGTTTGTTCATGCCTGAATCCTGGGAAGCCACCTTTCCATTCAAAGGAAGAGCGTGGAGTCCCCATGGGGCCATTGGGGCTAGGAGAGACGTCTGCCCCTCATTCTGCCTGTCCTTGGCAACCACAGGAGCAGCAAGCCCAGCTTGCCTCCTTCCCAGTGCCTCCTTCCCACTGACAGAACAGCCTGGCAGTCTCCTGTCCTTTGGGGCAACGGACAGCCCTGTTGAGAAGCCCTGAACCAGCTCTGGCTGGAATCGGACAAGAACCACAGGCTGCAGTGGTCTCCTGGGTCGATCAACAGCCTGGTCAGTGAGCTCCTTTCCCCCTTTCTGGCAGAAAGAGCACCCCCTTCACCCCATGCTGTGATTTTGGTGGTGCCATTGCTGCTCAGTGTAAAATAAGTTCTGTCACTGGTATATGCCTGTGCCTGCATTAGTGTCTTCTCTTGTACATCTCCATGCAACTGTGTCTTGTCTGTTCCTTGTCAACATGCCATCATGTATATGATATGTCCTAGAGTAGGGCAATTACTTGTCCCCAGCAATTGCTTGTGTGTAATTATCAATCATCTGTTCAAGCTGGTGAAGAAATAACAGAATAAACTGAATGGTAAGTTCATACAGCTTCTCTTTTCAGATGTGTGTTGTCAGGCCTCCTATCAGCAGCTGGCATTATTTAGATGATCTCTGTCTCATGGAGAAAGTAAAGTATTTTTTCCTCAATAGCAGGTGCATGGCTGTGTTTTGTTTCAATTTGCAGAGGATGGCCTTCCAAACTGCTGTGTCTGGCTGGGGAGCCCCTATCTTGCAGAAGACAGCTGTGCCTTGAGGTGATTAAAAATCTTCAGGAGGAGGTTTGGAAAAGCATAAGGTTCTCTGAAGAGATATTGCCACCATGGCTATTTGTGTCAGCAGTTGCAGTGGACAGGGTCTGAGCCCCACTGTGGTAGGTGCTGTGTGTGCTCCGAAGGAGACGCTGTCTTAAGGTGCTCTTGGAGCCAGCCAAGGGGGAAGAAAGCAGTGCCCTAACCATGGTGTCAAAGCACAAGTGAGGCATGGAGAGCTTCACTGATGTGCACAGAGGGTCACGGCAGAGATCTCTGAATGCAGGCTCAGGGCTCAGGCAAGGGGCAGTGGCAACCTGCTGTGGCCAGGAGTGTGGAGAGCTCCTGGCAGTGTCTGCTCTGTGTCTCTCCAAGAGTGTGATGCATTTGCCTCAACAACGAGCAAGCCTAACTTTTCCTGTTTAAAAGGCACACATAAATCCTCAGGCCCCCAACCCCCAAATACAGCCAAGCTTCTGGAGTTACCTTATCATGAACTCTGTTTAGTTTACCAGTAGATGTCAGTCAGCACCACTCACAGCCCATCCCACCCACAGACCCTTCTCCCTTCCCTTTGCAAAGCAGGTTGGTAGCAAATCTCCCACTTGTTTTACTGAGAGAAACTGAGACACAGGAAAATTACTTTCTCAGTGGCAAAAAGAAGCCGAATCCAAGGTTTCCAAAACATGCTTTATGATACTGGATTCTCCCACCCGAGTATTTGCTGCAAACTTTGCCCATCTCTGGCACATTACAGTTCTTCTCTCTCCACCCTTTTAACAGTGTTAGTAGAGGTTTTGCTCATTTTTGCAGTCTTGTGAATAAGTGCTAGTATTAGCCTACAGCTGCTGCTGACTGGTCAGCCTGTAGCACAGGAGGTGTTGGCTGGAGACCGCCCTGCCAGGTTTACAAACATATCATAGCAGGAGTCACTTCTAAAGAAAAGAGAAACATCAGGGAAAAACTATCAGTATTCATAGAGTTTATCAGTAACTAGGGAAAAGGGAGGGGAGAAGCCAACATCATCTGATGAGCCAGATGATTACAAAACCCTGACAAAGTGCCAGGCCATCCTTCTGCTGGTGACAAGAGCCATAATTCAAGGCCTCCAAATCTGAAAGCAAGCAGCCCGGCACTGGTAGAGCAGTAGAAGTAGGAGGAATTTCAGAGGGTCCAGCCCCTCTCCTGAGCTCAGATGCCAAGGGCTACAGTAAAAAGAATATGCCAGGTTTTGGAGAGAGGTGGTAGAACTCAACACTTGAGGAACTGATTAAGAAGCCTTACTCATGGCCTGATTTTGGAGGTGGCAGATGCCAGGCGTAGCCCATTGCCAGCCAGCCATGCTGCAGGTGGCAGAAGGGAGCCAGCCCCTGGGGCGCGGTGAGCAAGGGCTGAGCCCTGGCTGAGGAGTGCTGAAGGAGGAATGCAAACGCTCCGCTGACAAAACAATGTGGGTGTTCCAAACAGGTCTCCAGCCTGAGGTCACGCTGGCTTCACTGAGGCATGCCACAGCAAGTAAACCAAGAAAGCATCTGTGGCTGGGCACAGGATGTCCCAAGCCAGCCCTGGATGGTGCTGTATCCTGACCGCTGCCGTCCCCAGAAGATACGTCATTTCTCTGCTGGCAAGCCCACCTCCAGGTGCCAGAAGGCACAGCAGCAACCTAAGAAACAGCCCATCAGAGCAACGTGCAAGGCAGGAGCTTGAAGCTGACTGCTTGTGTTGCCTGAGAAAGGGCTTAGAAGCCATCCCAAGTGATCATTTCTGTTGGCTGTGACTACCTGTGGGGTCCCCTTCTTCAAAAGCATCAGAAATAACAGCAAATGGCTAGCTCAGATATAGGAAACCTCCACACAGGTGCACGTACACACACACATTGCTGTAACGTGTGAAACCACCCAGGTTATTCAGACATGTCTGGAGTTCACAAAGCAAAGCAACTTTGACATCACATACAAAGGTTTCTGGGACAAACAAAAGAGCAGAGCTTTTCCTTAATTTCCTATAGAATAGGCAGCTGTTATGGCAATGAGAGATGTCGTTCTGTCTGAATTCTTTCAGGAATACAGCCTCTTCTGCCCACCAAGGCCTGTATCTGGGTGCTGTGGTCAGAGGTCCTTGTGATGACACAGAACAAGGAAGGCCAGTGACAGAGTTCTCATGTCTCCTGCATTCTTAGCCTGGTGCCCATGGCTTGTTTTCACGTGTGCCTTTTCAGACCCTTCAGAGGATGACAAGTGTTTGGTTTCTTATCCTGTCCCTCCTCTGTGAGTCACTAAGATTTACTCATTGCCCTTTCTTTCCCAGTCTGAGGGCCTGCAAAAGTTACCCCTAGATGTGTTGATGTCCTGGTGAGCTGCTAAGCTCAGTGCCATCGACACCTGCCACTCCTGGTGTTCCACACCCAGACTCTCATTTACTCTCCATTCAGACCTATCTTAGCTTTTCCATTATGATTCTCTACACACCCCCACCCCCTCCCGAATTACTGCCAACTGTCTCCTGCCCTAGGACACCCACCTGCCCTTCAGTGGTTCCTGGGTAGTTGTGGACAACTTCTGCCCCTTTTGCATGCACTAGTCATCTCCACTTACACAGCAGTTTCCAAACAAGGAGAGAAAAAACAGGCCTGGAGAAGAGCAGAGAAGCACTGTCAAAAAAATTGAGATGCCCTGGCCAAGACCAGCACCAGGCAGTGGCTCTACTGGAAGAAATAGCTAACTGTTGAGATGCACCTGGGACCTGTGGAGCATAACCAGTTGGGCAAGCTGGAAGGTGAATACAAGGAGCTCTGGCATAAGCAGCTTAGGACTATGGAGCTTTTTCCTGTGGCATTCCTGGGTGGGCTGTGCAACCAAGTGCTTCCTTCTTTTTGTTCTTCCCTTCATCTATGTTACTGCTTTCATCTTTAAGTCAAACTTCTCGTCTGGCCTACTGCTTTGGGTTCTCTTTGATAGCACTTCCTACCTAGTGATTCCCTGTCTTTCTGCCTCACTTTCCCCATTGGTGAATGAGATTTTTCCCTCAGCCTCCATCAGAGTAGGGAACAGCTGAGATTTCTGAACCTTTGCACTTTGCCTTTTTCTTCCACCTAACGGGGTGCTCTGCCCTGTGTTAGAAGGACATGGCGCGGTAGTTCTGTCAAGGTCATGTAGCACTGTTAGGCATCTAGAACGCAAAAAGGAAGGGGGAAGTTATGGATGAGATAGAGCTAGTTTCTCCTCTCTCCTCCAGAATACAAGCTGTTTAATATCAGGCTCTCGTTCTGCTGTTGTGCAGTGTCCCTTTGGGGAAGGACACTGCGACTCTGGGTGTAGAGCGCCTACTGCACAAAATTCTGTATCTGTTCTGGGCTTCCACTGCAAATGCTAATGGTGGCAGCTCAGGCCTTGGAAGTGGATAAAAGTTAAACAGATTTTAGGAATGGCTGGTGGGGCAGCCTGGACTTTGCTCCTGAGGAGGGAGGTTAAATATCTACATAACATGGTGTATGTCAACATTCATGTCTAGAGAGGGAGCTGACCTCTGGAGAGCTGAGTTGGGACAGATAAAACATACTTTAATCCTGTTAACCTCCTGTGGGCACTGAGGGCCTCAAAAGGGAAGCAGAATGAGGGAGTGCCCATTCCTGACTTGCAAATAGCAGTGCAAACTGTACCGGAGGGAGTCCTCTGTCCAGGAGCTTGGGCTGAGCGTGGGAGAATCTTGCACTGGGGAACTCGTGTTGCTGCCCCAGCTTAGCTTGGTGCTGCTGCTGCTTAGTTTGCAGTCCCAGGCTTTGGCCTAAAGGTGTAAGAACACAGGGCAGTCACAACTGCTGTCTTTCCAGATCTGCTTTGCTAGAGAGGACATGGGGCCTCCCTTCCTCCCTTCCTCCCATCCCAGCAGGGTCCCAAAGCTTACCTCCCTAACAGCTGCCCAAGATGTATCCCTGGTCTAGCTCTCTGTTCCCAGCTTGCCTTCTGCTCTCTCTGCCTGCGTTATCTCCCTATCTTCACAGTCTCTGTAGACTGTGAGGGAAAGGAGCGTCTCTCTATTCTTACTGTATATCTTATGGTAGTCCGAGGTTTCCTGTAACGTTACTTAACAGCAGCTACTTGGAGCTGTAAATATCTGTGCACATTTGTGATGTTAGCTTTCTAACTTTGGAAGAACTGCATCAGTGTGCTAGATACTTTGGAGTACAGATATTAAATCCTTGTCTGATTACTTGCTTTACCCACATAACACCCGTGTGTAGTTCTACTGATCCTGTAGTTCGGCTATTTGTGATTTCTGTCAGAGTCAAGCCCGCAATATCTCAGTGTAGTGCACTAGTTAAATATTGATTTCCTTTACTCTCAGATTTGCTTGAATCCTTTCTTATCTTTAAGCAGTTAAGGATTTAGTGCTCCTATGAATTCAGATAATGGACTAAATGATTAACAAAACTTGACAAAGTCAGATTTCTTCTACATAAGCTGCAAGTCCGGCAAAAGCCAACTTCCCCAAGGCAAGCAGCACTTGAACCAAGTAAGGGAGGCCAGTCAGCACTGGTGGAAAAGGCAAGATGGGATTGGGTTTTGGGGTTTTTTTTGGTGCCTAGGGCGGTGAATTTGTAGATGCAGCAGATTTAGCACATGTGTACACATCTCTGCCGGGCGCGTCTCTTAGAATAGATCACCGGAGCTTTTGGAAAAGAAGAGCTAGGAAGTATCTCTCATGCACCTCGTCTGGTACTGCTGTCTTCTGCATTGATCTCTGGGCTGCTTTTGTACAGGGAGCATTGGAATCTGCTTCTTGCTGCATTCGGTAGAGAAGGCAATAGTACTCATCGGCATGCAGTTCCTCCTGCACATATTTCTCATGCGCTCTCTTGCCGGCTGAAGTCCCTGAAATATTTTACGAGCTTTATGAAATTCAGCATTAGGCAGGATTAAAAAACCACCTGGATCCTCAGGGCAATGGAAGCAGCATCCTAAAGCAAGCGGTGGAGAAACAGATCTGAAAATTTTGTGTCCAGTGATTCTGCTAGACAAAGCCATATATCTGACTTGATCAAGGGGTGGCAAGTCTTGGCTCATGTGGGAAGCTGGACTAGGGGGAACCCTCAGCACCCCCTTCAAACAGGTGTTTTTTGTGATGCAGTGGCTCAGGCTGCAGGAAGGTGGGAAGAAGAGGCCAGGACCTTCAGCAGAGAGGGGAACTCATAGTTCTCAGTAACTTCTTATCCACTCTGTGTGCTGGGGCACATGCAGGACATGTCAAGCGTGACCAGAACCCATAGGAAAGGAGCAATGGTCACATCAGCTGCAAATGAGAATGGTGCTTTTCAGTGGGACTCCTTGAAGCTGGACTTTCTGCAAGGTTCCTTCCCCGATGCCCAGGACAGTATCACGGTCTCTCCTGCTCTGCGATGCTGTGGCAGCAGACAGAGAGAGGCTCAAGGCAGCAGGGGCTCAGGAGCAAGAGCAAAGACACCAAACCTGTGCTAAAACCTGCATGAGATCTGAAACAGGACCCAGGTTGCTCTTGCCTTGCTAGCACAATGCACCAAGGCAAGGCCTGTGGCATTATTTGTTGAATGTCACTCAGTAAAAGCAACAGAACTTTGTAGCTTGGTGCTTGTAGAGCTTTATGCTGGGCTAATGCCTTTGTTGTCTTTCTGTGATGACCGCATCCCTTCGTCAGAAGCAAAGGCTGACAGTTTACAGGGCAAGTGCCCCTCTCTGTAGAGCTGCAGCAGAAGCAGTGCTGGCACGCACCGACTGCCGAGCAGTGCCGTGACAGAAAAGTACTGTGCGTGACATCGGGCTCTCCTCAGGCTTGTTACGAGTACCCGGAGCCTTCAAAAACACACCCCTGGCCACTGTTTTCTACCCACGTCCTGGCAGCAATCTTCCTCAGCAACAGCATGAGCTAGATCAACCGGATCAGTAAAATGATACAGTTGAAAAGTACTCCCAGCCGGGGCAGGAGATGGAACAGGCTGAGGATCAAAAGGCAACACTGAAGAAGCCCAGAAGACCGTTGCTTCAAGAATGGGCCCGAGCCTCCAGCCAGATGCTGTAGTTGGCAGATGCAGTTCCTCCCCATGTTTCAGGTCTCTGTCTATTTCTATGCCATCGGGAGGTGCTTAGGCACAGGGGGCAGAGAAGCGGTTTTCCATTCCCTGGAGCGTGGGAGGAGCGGCACTGTTTCCCAAAATTGCCAGCGTGAAGGCATCCATCACCGCTGTCTGAGGAGCAGCTGAGCAACTGAAACTGCCTGCCAAGAGTAACTGGGACCTTTAATTGTGCTCCTTTAGTGAGTGTTTCTCCTGCACCACTGTGCAGGCACTATGTGGAGCAGCAAGTTCGTGACTCAGAAAACGCTCACCTCTGCTCCCAAGCACACAGCTGTTTGGGTTTTTTTCCTCACTGTCCCAGGCACATGATGAGAGGGTTGTCACTGCAGCACACTGAGGGGTAGTGAGGTTTGAAATACGCTTGGAGACAGAGATGGGCATGCTTGGGGAAACACTAGGGCAAAAGTCTTCGATGTAGGCAGTTTTTCCTCAAAAAAGGAAGTGAAACCCCAAATGAAACATGAACTCAAGTCCTCTCCTGAGCCACAGAGTGACTGAAGATAACATCCTTATTCAGCAAGCCTGCTCCTTGGATATGCCTACAGCAAAACTTGCCCTCCTGACAGCTCTCTAAGGCTATTTCAGCACCCCCTAATCCCACCTGCTCTGGACTCCTGTCAGCCCTGTAGAGCAATGCAGCTGCATGGGGTGGGAGTGTCTCCTGTCTAGTGCATCAATGTGCCTGGAGGGAGGCAGATGTCAGAAAGGGGATAGGCAAACCTTTGGAGTTTTTATTACTGCTATTGGTGGGGTAGCTGGAGGTGTGCTTTGGTTTAGCTGAGACTTAAATTGATCTAGCAAGAGGTGGTGTTAGGAAAAAGCAATGCTGTACAGAACTGCAGAGGGTAGTCAAACCGGAGGCAATTAATATGGTGACTTGACAGCACTTATATAAACCATATTTATAAACCATAAAAGCGAGCCCTTCCTGCATTCACAACACCAAGGAGTCTAGGGAGAGCAAGCTTATTGACAAAGACAATAGTGCTTGGGAACAGGAGGCTGAGGAGAAACCTCGACAGCAAACTGAAGGAAATCCAATCTTCCTGCTTTCACACATTCTCCTAGCTGGGAGCACAGAGAGGCAGCCAATGGGCAACGGGTAACCCTTGGACCCAGCAGGGAAACACCTGAGGAGCACACTGCCTCTGAAGGTGGGAGATCAGTGTGGCTTTATCACCCTCGGAGTGCCTCCCAGGACGCCTCTGGCTCCACCTGACCCAGCTGGACTGGAACCATCCCTGAATGATGACCTTTCCAGAAGGTGGGAGAGCAGGAGAGAGTGTAGATGCTGCCTCCCACCCCACAGCTGCAGCCCTCGGGGGCGCAGGGGCCTCGAGCAATTTACAGGGCATCCCCCGTCCGATGCCCGTTCCCCCCTTCGGTGGGAGAGAACAACGTTGCTTCCCCCCCCCTCCCGCCTCTCCCCAGGAGGGCGGGGAAGCGGCGGGGGAGCAACGCGGCAGCCCTGGGCACCCCGGCGCACGGGGGCTCCGCCGCGCCGCCACCCCGGACCCAGCGCCGCCGGACGGGGGAACCGGCTCCCCCAGCGCGGCCCACGCAGCCGGGGGCGGCCCCACTGAGCGGCGGCACCGCCCCGGGGGTCGCGCAGCCGCGGGCCGCGCCGGGCCTGGCGGAGCGGGGCTCCATCGCCACCGCCGCTGCCTTCGCCCGCGTCCCCGGTGGGGTTTGCGTGACAGCGCCGGGCACTCCCCGCCGCCGGTTTATGTAACCCGCCGCCCGGACCCGGTTATAAAACGCCGCCGAGGCAGCGCCGTCGCCAGAGCCTCGCCGCTGCTGCCGCCCGGAGCGCCGCGGTAGCCGGGAGGTAACGGCGCGGGCCCGGGGCGGGGTACGGCGCGGCGGAGCCCTCCGGCGGGCAGCGCTCCCGGCGCGGCTGGATCGGGGCGCGGGGCTGCCCCGCTGGCGGGCGGGGGCTTGGGGAGGAAAGCGGGGCTCGGTCGGCCGGGTCGGGGCGCGGCTCCGGCTTAGTATCGGAACCGGTGCGTGGGGGCCTGGGGGGCACTGCTTGTGAGGTGCTGCTGCCGCCTGGTCCTACCTGTAGCCTCTGCTAAGCTTGTGTCATCTTCCTGTCGTCCTTGCACGTACCTGCCGCAGTGCTTTAGCCTGCCAGTGCCAATCAGTAACTCTGCAAAAACCTGTATAAAAGGGTTTATGGTGAAATAAACTACAGAACCTGTCCGAAGCAGATGTGAGGTATGTGAGCTGGTCAAATGTTCAAAAGTCTAACCAGGTGTTTGCCCCTGGTGTCACTGTCATCTTGATGGGTTGGGGTTTTTTTTCCCCTTCTGATCTGTTGCGCAACCTTCCAGTATGTAAGCCTTCTCTTGCTGATGTAACCAGCGTATCCCTTTTTGCTTCCCATACGCAAGGCTTTCCCAGGGGTGGCCAGCCTTCGAGTTCGGGATGCGTCCAAGCTGAACAAGCCTTCCTTCTCCCCACAGCTTTTATTTTACTTATACAAGAAAAAAGTCTACTGCAACTGCTTGAGCTTTAAGTGATAGGAAGGGGCAGAGAGGAAAGGGCAACTCGTTTTGTTTCTTTAAATCTGGCTCTTAAAGTTCCCATTTCTTAAAAGGATGAGCCTCTCTCTCTCTCTCTTTCTCTCCCCCCCTGAGAAATCCACTACTTCTGCAGTGGTGGGTGTTGTTGGTCTGGCTCGTTATCACCCTCTCAGTCCTGGTGGGAAGAAGGTGATTGGCTGGGATACACCTATGTTCCCACAATAGGTGGGACAACCAGCAATGGATGTCTTTGTGGTCTCCTTGCTCCTCTCAGTTAGCTTCAGCTAGAGTGGTGAGCACCTCGGCTTTCTGCAACATCACAGTTCATGTTTAGGTTTCCAGCAAACACCTCCATGCCAGCAGCTAGAAGGGCAGTAAATGATCAGACCAACTTGTCTTAGTCTAACCTGTCACGTTCCCTTTCTGGAAGGGGCATGTAGTAATTCCTCTCTTCCTTGCTGTAGTTCCCTGGAAAGGGGGTGGGAAGGCTTACAGCTGCCGAGGGCACCTGGCTAAAAGGCAGGGAACAAGTTATGCCCAGGCCTTGCACAGGCTGCAGAACTTGAGGACTGCAGGGTTTCCAAGTTCTTCACATGCAATGTCAAGGCAAGAACTTTAAACTTTTATTTTTTTTTTTTTCCCCCCCCTTTTTAAAATGAGTGAAGGGATCCAAACCTGGTCTCCCATCAGTTACAGCAACAGAAAGGGAAGCAGCCTCTTGACAAAAGAGCTCTGCTGCTGTGACTAAGAAGTGAATCAATATTAATGGTTATACCCCATCTATTTCCTCCTATGTAGGCTCTGATGTGTGGCCAGGGAGAACAGGTCCTTCCCTTTGCTGTTCACATGTCCTGCCTTTCAGGTGCTCCCATCTGGAGCTACAGAGGCAGCTTATCTGCTTGAACCTGCTTATAACTTTGTGATTACCAACAGATACCATATTTAACTTTCCTTAATGTGCCAGTTTGTGCCATGTTTTTCCTTACTGTGGGATGCCCCAGACCTCTCCCTGTGGGAGGGGCAACTCCTGCTGTTCTTCAGGGTAAATGGTGCCTGCAGACACCTCTCTTCCTATTTGTAGTTGTGAAGTACCTTGATCCTGGTGTGACTGAAACATGATAAGCAACATGTGTGATTGTAATGACATTGGTGTCTCTGAAACAAACTTAGGCCAGCAAGCGAGGTGTGTATGACTGGCCTTCATTTTCATAAGCACAACCGTTTTTCCTCCTGTGGTTCTTTGTGCAGATTCATTAATAGGTTTTCTTTGCTGGCTTTGTGTGGGTGTGAGGGGGAGTAAGCATGTTACACCTCAGGGAGGGGAGCTTGAGTCCCTTTAGCTTAAGTGGTAGCAGCTTGTGTTTGTAGTCCCCACCGTGTTGAGCAAGATGGTGACCATCACAGATGGACTCAGCTTTTAGCTCCTCAGATGTTCTTTGAGCTGGCATCGCTTCAAGAACACGCATGTCTCATTCTTAAAGGCTTTATGTGTATTGTTCTAAATGTGTGGGTTTCCGTGCCTTTGGGGACTACTGGATGTCTTCCAGTGCGGATGTCCATCCTTTTGGAAACGTGGCACCTGTAAGGACTGGTGTGGTGTGCGTGACACTTGCTTTTCCCAGACACTTTCTGCAGAAGTCTTTGCTCGCGTGTCGCCATCCCTGCTTGTTTTTGCGTTCTTTGTCTCAACAGATGGGAACTGCTCAAAACAACAGTGACCTCAAAAACCTCCACGCAGTGGAGCTTGACCTGTGTAACAAGGACATGATGGCAGACACGTTTGATCACAGCGTTATTTCTGTTGGAGAAGAGGAAGGACCGGGCAATTTCCACCGTTCTCTTCCGACACGAGAGTCCCTCCGATCCCCTCGGGGCTCTGTTGTGAGTTTCCATAACATCCAGTACTCCGTTAAGCAGTCCAGTGGATTCCTATGTAAACGGAAAACTGTGGAAAAGAGGATCCTTCATAATGTTTAGTAAGTTCTTGCCTAAATAAAATACTGGAGGGTACGAATGAGTCTGCTGCTGTGAATCAGGGGCCTCACTGTCACCTTCCCCATCCAGCTGTGCTGGTAAAGAAATGACTACCCTCCTGCCAGCGTGCAGTTCGCGTGAGCACGTTCTCCTTTGCTTTTAGGCAAAATAGCCAGGATATAGCTGGAACAGTTTCCGTTCTTGATCTGAGCATATTAGGACCAAACCTGTGTGAACACTTCTGCCAGAAGAGCTGAGGGTTCCCTTAGCTATAGTTCCAGCTGCAGTCGGAGGAAATGAGCAGTTGTTTCTTCTTGTCAAGACCCAGCTCAGCAGGGAAGACACTTAATTTCTTTTGTAGATTGCTTTTTATGGCCGGCTCTGGTTCTGTTCTGACTGGCAGCCTGGGACAAGAAAGAAGAAATGCTTATTGATTTCTGATTTAAGGAGAAGTTTTTAATAATCTCTAAGTTTTCCTTTCAACAGCATTTTGTTCACACCTTACCTCTACTATGAGCTGCATGTGAACAGTCCTCCATTTGGAAATAACTCTTTCCTTCTTCCAGTGGCATTATGAAGCCAGGCTTGAATGCTATCCTGGGGCCAACGGGGAGCGGTAAATCTTCGTGAGTACTTTCTTCTGTTCCTTCAGATGGACAGTCAGCTGTTCAAAGAGGATTTGTGGTTCTGAGGGTTGGGGAGATGCAAGGGGTCTGCAGGCTCAGATCTTTGCATGCCTGTGAGAAATCTGGTGATGCAGTGGGACCTCATGTCCCTCTGTTTGCTTTGCTGGAGTTCTTGCCCCACAGCGGTGTCACACCCCTCATTTGCTCATTTGGTGATCCATATTACTGTAGTCGCCTTTGAGGGTGGCCTGAGTTAAGATACCAGGCTGAACTGGGGTGACTGGAGCTCAGCTGTAGGCTCTGTCCTAGACCTGCAATGGGGTGTGGAGGGGGTGCAAGCTCTGTTGGGGTAGGAGAGAGATCATCCCCTGTGAAGTCACTGCAGCATGACTTCCTCGAAGGTGCTAGGCCAAACCCCTCTCTGACAACTGACAGGAATATGGTTTAATGTCAATATGTAGGATGCTCTGAATCCTCACCCCAACTTGGCTGTGGCCTGGTGGTGGGGATACATGTGTGCTTGAGTTCTTTGGATGAAAGCACCGTGAAATACCATGCAGACTATCTCCAGCCAGTGCTGCTGCTGTTTTCTCTCCTGTATAAGCATGGTAAGAGAGGTCTTTGTCATGCTCTCCATTTGAGAATGTCAGAGACTGGCAAATATGACCAGAGTTCACACAGGTATGTCTTTGTGGTGACCCTTGATCTTCCTTTCTAAGGAGGCTGCTGGCTAATCAGGATGTATTCAAGGGTAGCACTTCATCGGGGTGGTGTTTACTTTAGCTAGCAGACAGGCTGGCCTCTGCTTTGGCAGTAAGGAGAATCCAGTGATATGTTAAAACAAAATTACTTTTTGGAATTAATCTTAACTCTAGTCTTGTTTATACCCATTTGGATTAATTTCCTTGGGATCAAAGTGGTTAATTCTGTGTTCCGCTGGCTGGAGAGCAGACTGCAGCTACTCGGCAGAATGCTTTTGTCTCTCTGCCTTTGAGGTTAGCCGTTAATACAGAGAGTGAGTTTGTCTGTAGGGGGTTGACTGCTGTGAATTGTGAGGGTCTGTGTACTGACATACTGCTGTGGCACACCTGGTGCTGGAAAACCCTGTATCTACACCAGGCTTTCTGTACAAAAAGCTAAAGCCCCCAGAGTAGAGGAAGCTGCTTTCTGTGCCCTTCGGTTTGCAGCATGCTATGAACAGGCTGTAACTGCAGTCCTGACTGGTGGTACTTAAAAGCACCTGTTATGGGAAAAACTAATGCCTGGTGTTTGTCTGAAGTCTCCTAGATGTGCTGGCTGCCAGAAAGGACCCAGCAGGCCTGTCTGGAGAAGTGCTTATAGATGGCATCCCACAACCTCCAAATTTCAAGTGCATCTCAGGATATGTTGTGCAGGTGAGTGACTGCTTTCAGTGCAGGCCTGGGCGCTTGGGAGGGAAGGCTGCATAAGATGAGTCTAATTTGATAACTCAGATGTTACAGAATTTAGTATTTTTCTGGGATATGGAAGACAAGAGGGTCAAACTATTACTCCAACCAAGTCAAGCACAGAGGTGTTTGTCTTCCTAAAGCCACATGGATGCCCAAACCACTGGGCTACTGTGGCTCATTCTTTGGGCTCTGCCTCAAAGTACGAGCAAGGGTTTAAAAAAAAAAAAAAGTGAGGAAAAAACCCCACAACACCCAAAATCTCTTGTTGTAAAACTCAGAAGCTGGCAGAAGTACCTTCAAGCTGTCTGATAATAATTCTAGGAAGTGAATAGATCCCTGCTGTTCTTCCTCTGATTCTGGCTGGCTGGGACAGAGCTTCATTCCACTCAGAGACAGGAAAAGCAAGCTGAATCTGCGGAAGTGGGTGGAGGTCTGGACCAATAATAGACTCTCAAAGCCCTGGGGGAGCTGAGGAGAAGGGGATTCTTGGCAGCCATATGAGCAGCCAAACCTGGAAACCATCCAGGCTTCTGACTGCAGGCACATGTGAAATAGGCAGCTTTTTCTGAAAGCTGCCAGCTGGGGGGCTCTAGGAGGATGCATGTGACGAGACTGATGCTGAGTCTTGATCCTGCAGATCGAAGATCCCCAAATCCTCGGTGTTTCATGAATGGCCAGGAAGTTTCTTGCAAGGGGTCCCAGTGTTAGACATTTGTGTCTCAAATGTCCAAAGCAACCAAACATAACCTTAAAATGAAAGGCAACTAGGTGAGACATTAAATAGTTTCTCTCTTCTTCTGCCCCATGCTGTACTCCCTCGATGAATAAAGATGGCCCAAAGACTACAAACAGCAATTAAGGCCTAAATATGTAAATATACACATACTTGTAGGGTCAGTTCTATGCATATAGACATGCTAAGTCATATGTTATCCCTATAAAACTGCTGGTGGTCTCTCCACTTATGCCTTGCAAGTGAGGGTGTCATGCCACAGTTTGGTATTAAGGTAGCTTAAATTCACAGTTTAGTTTCCATTGTGGCGACCTGGCAGTTGTACTGGTGGATCTAAGGATGGGTAATGGGGAGCTAGGATGGGAGACTGGGAGTGTATGGGAAGTCATGGTAGGAAATTCCTAAACCAGCTTTGGCAGCAAAGCCAGTTTATCATAACACTACACTCTGAGTAATTTGTCATACTGCTAGCTTGGCAGCATGTTCAGTTGTCTTCTGTTAAGTTCAGTGCCAAATATGGTTGGCTGGCACATTCTTTGTGCTGCTGGCCAACTACATCTGATGTGGAAGGGGTCCCAAAGCAGGCAAGAATCTGCTGCCCTGCAGTTTAGGGACTGTGTCTTCCAAAAGGGAACTAGATTTGAAAGGTGCCTGACTAATGGGCATGTTTCTCAGTACCTGCCCAGTGTTGTAGCCCTTCCCTCATCATATGGTGGGATGCAGAACTGGCTTAAATGTCAAAGCAAGGGTGATGGAGAGGCATGTAGCTCTGGATGGACTTGTCATCAACTCTGGCTCGTGGTTGCCCAGGTTGGTGTAGGCTGCCCAGATGTTTATCAAATGAGTAGATTTGATTCTTAGTGAAAATGCATGACTGTGAAAACTTTTCTAAAGGGGTAGCCCTTAGGATAAGGTCTCATGCCCAAGAGTTATAAATACTTGAGACATGGAAAAAAAATTAGAAGCGTATTGGTGCAATAAATAGTCTTAGTTCTTGGAGGAGCTGCTGCCAGTGAAGAGCTGAGGAGAGCTCCTTGTTGGCAGCTGAACTTCACAGGTTCTCTGGACCACTGCAAGATGTGGCTTGTAACTGGGAGCAAAGCTGACTTGCGTGACTCCCCAAGTGTCTCTGACTTGAACACTGAGCACTAGCAATGTCCATTGGCTTCATCTGGACTGGCAGAAGTTTAGCTCTTTACAAAACCAGCTACCTGCTCTGCCTCCCCTTGACTGGTAAGGAAAATGCACTTGCAGCACAAAATGGTACTGTCAGCACTTGAACTCCTGAGACTGAAAGCAGGCCGAGGTGGTGCTTGGTTCAAGCTGGGAGCCTGGAGAGCTGCATTCTCCCCTTGACTGCTACTGAGTGACCTTGAAGTTTGTCGTGTAAGTTTTGAAGCAGGGGTTGTCATCCAGTCCAGTTTCCACTGTGGTCTACAAACAGCTTCTCCAGCAGCTGCCACTACAGGGACTTTAATGACCAGTCAGGTAGCTGAGAAGGAGCTTTCCAACTGTCCATTTGTACTGCTTTCAGGATGATGTTGTCATGGGCACAATGACAGTGAGGGAGAACCTGCAGTTCTCTGCCGCTCTGCGACTCCCCAGCTCCATCAGCTTTAAAGAGAAGGAAGAGCGAGTCACCCAAATAATCAGCGAGCTTGGATTAAGCAAAGTGGCTGATGCTAAGGTGAGTGGTGGGAATATATTTCTCAAATCAGCTGCCTCTAGAAACTGAACTACTTGACTCTGGGCAGTATGGAGTATGTAGTGTAGCTACACTAAGCTAAGCAGGAACCTGACTAAACCATGCTGCACACAGGAAATCAGTCTCCAGCTCAGGAAGTATCTTGGAAAGAGGAATGTGTATTTGCTACTAAAAGGGGAAGATTTTGGACCATGTCCAGCATGTTGTATAAGTGCAGAGGGGAAAAAAGTCGCCTAGTCATAGCACCTTGGAAAGCTGCTCAGTCACTTCCTGGCTTTGTGGGACAAGACAGGGAAATTGTTTTTACAGTGCTGGAAGCTGTGAGGGATGGAAAGCTGGGCTGTGATGGAGAAGTTCTGTGCAGAGCTTGTTCCTCTCAGCAGCGTTTTTACTCTTACTGTACTTTTACTTTACTTACCCTACTCTTGAGCAGCAGGTGAGCTACCAATGAAAAGCATCCCTGAGCACCAACACCACCTCTGACTGCTGTGGCCTCATTCTGGCTCTTCCTTATCAGTGTCATCCTTGTTCCCTGAAGTAATAAGGTGCCTGGTACCTCTAAATTCAGACTGTGCTTACTGCTGCATAGTCCCTCACTTCATTTGCTGCTGGCCCTAGAGTTTGCTGATGGGGCTCTGAAAATGAAAAGGGCTGCTGGGCGTGGGGAGCCCTGAACTCCAGACCATGTGCTGACTAGATCTTGTTGCAAATACCTTATTTCTTCTGCTTGTAGGTAGGAACTGAACTGATCCGGGGAGTGTCTGGAGGGGAACGGAAGAGAACCAACATTGGGATGGAGCTCATCACAGAGCCACCAGTCCTTTTTCTGGACGAGCCAACAACTGGCCTTGATGCCAGCACAGCCAATGCAGTCCTCATCCTCTTAAAGAAGTAAGAGTCAGTTCTTCAGGGCTGTGCTACAATTTTGCTGCCAGCTGATTAGTAAAAGAGGGAATTTGGTTATGACCGAGTAGCTACAGTGCTTTATTTAAAACAAAACAAAAAGCTGAACAAGTAGACTCAGAAGTGGTAGTAAATTCTTTATTTGGGTCTTGTGCAAACTCTTTTGAAGTTGATGGAAATCTTTCCACAGCAAGCATTGGATTTGAGCCCAAAAAGCAGATGTAGCTTGGACAGCTTCCCATTGCCACAGAGAGGGGTGGACTGGGAGGTCAGGCCTTGTAATAATAATTGCTTGGCCTTCCAGCTGAGTCTATTACAAAGTCTCTTCCTCCACTCTGACAATGGCCTTGAACTCAGATTGGATGTCACCTGCAGATTTACCCTCAGTGCCCCCTGTGTTGTGGAGATGAGCTGTCTTCTGGTACAAAGAGGACCAAACAAGGCTTATTTAACGAGAATGAGTTCCTAACCCTCCTGCTGGGTTTGTAGTATATTGTCTGGAGGACACTTAGCTCTGCTGTTTGTGGCTAGAGGTCTTTGACTGGCAAGGATACTTGGGCATCAGTGCTAAAACACTTGAAAGAGCATCTGACAAACCTGAAGGAAAACTAGTTTTGATTTTTATAGAGAGTAAATCTTCAGCGGAAGAGCTCAGAGAAATCTCAGCTGGCCAGAATTCCACAGCCTGTTATGTAAAGTCTGGTACTGCCATTAAGTGCAGTAGGACCATTCCAGTTAGTCAAATTGAAGCCTGGTATAGAAAACATGTAAGGAGGATTTATACACAGCTGTGGCCTCAGCCTTTGCTAGCTACATACTTTGTCTACATGGACTGCAATGACAATCTTCTGTAATGATGGGTGCTGTCTTGAAGGTTTTGCAGGCAGCATTTGACACAGTGAGAGAGAAGGGGGAGCTACAGCTTTTCTGGGTCAAGACTGAGAAGTTGACAAGTATTTGTTTTGGATTTGGATACTTTTTGCTTGGGTTAGCATAACCTTTCTAAAATGCAAAGTGTGATATTGACAGGATGTTTTTTGTTTCTATTTCAGGCTTTCAAAAAGAGGGCGAACCATCATATTTTCTATCCATCAGCCCCGCTATTCCATATTCAAGCTATTTGACAGTCTGACGTTACTAGCTTTGGGAAAGGTGCTGTACCATGGTCCTGCAAAGCAGGCCCTGGAGTACTTTAGTTCTATTGGTAAGTCTTTGTGCAAGAGCAAAGGCAAACAGCTGATGAGTTTAATATGTGGGTAGATCCTTACCCTAGTGCTGGATAACAGTCCTGTGCTGTTTTAGCACTAGGATACAAGAGACTATACACATACAGTCTCAACAGTGTTATGTTAAAACAGAAAACCAAAATGATATAAACAAAGTTTACCAGACAGTACAGAGTATGGCACTCTCCTGCCTTTGTTTTGCCTTGCATCAGGACAAAACCCCCAAATTGCTTGGACATTTGGAAGTGTGGTGCACAATAGACAAGATGATGCTTGCAGTTCTGCCAGGCCTAAGTGGCAGGTCCAGTGGGTTTTGAACCACAGCCTGCAGATTGATCAGTCTGTAGGGGCTCATCCAAGAATCTGAATGCAGGTCAGCAACTCAAGGGACAAAATCATGGTGTGTGTTAAGATGGGTTAATAATTGCACTGTTGGGTGGCTGCCCCCTCTACAAGTAAGCAGGGTGAGGGTTTTTAACTATAATGGGCAGAGAATGTGATTCCAATCTAGTCTAGGTACAGCCAGGGACACATTAGATGTAAGCTTTCCCTGGCTTTAAGGGAGCTACTTTGACCCATCTCACTGCTTCTTCTACTCCTCTTAATATCCCAACTCCTTCCTTTCTCACATGAATGCTATAGTATAAGCATCCTTGATTTTTTTTCTTTCCCTCCCATGGCTAGAGCCATATTACAAGAAGCTACTCTTGGACAGCCCTTCCTCTTCCTTGTGACCAAGGAAATGCAAGCAAGAGTTGAGCTTCTAGAGCAGTACAAGCATCTGAGACTGTAGAGCAGACATCCAGCAACCTCTGTTGAGGAACTGTGCATCATTCACGGTGGGATGTGGTTGAACAGCACAGAAGGAGGCAAGAGTTGTCCATGCTGAGCTGTGTAGAACCAAGTTACAGATTTCTCACCTGAAATCAGTGGGAAGTGAGCAGCTTTGAAGCTCTGTTTAGATACCTCAGATTCACCATCTCCTAAATCCTGCCCATTCTACTGCCATAAATGCTCATGGAAAGCAGTGAGGTTTTCTTGTAACAGGGTTGTGGAAGAGTGATATAGAATTAGCCTTGACTTTCCAAGTTGTGCTCTGTGCAGTACAAACATGTTGTGTTTGTGTTTTGTTTTTTTAAGGATATGAATGCGAACCTTTCAACAATCCAGCTGACTTCTTCCTTGATATCATAAATGGGGATTCAACTGCTGTGGCAGCAAGCAAGGAAGATCACAGACCTGTGGACACAGGAAAAGGTAAATAGTGAAGGAGAAATCCACTGTTGGCTGATGTAGAAGGGAAGTTGTATGTGGTCATGGCAAGCTTTTATTCCGAGTTCCCTCCAATCTAAGGGCAATTCATTATCTTTTTATTTTTCCTACTAATATATATACTTTGCTTTAGGCTTCTTTAAAGAGCTCAGAAAACTTTTAAAAGGGATTTTTTTTCTTCCTTCAGTAATATAGGAGAGCAGTGATAAATATCAATAATCCACAAAACCTATGTGGGAAAGACTGAGTGTGTTGATGAGTAATGTCTGAAGGTAGGGTTTGTGGGGAATCAAGCCATATCTTGTCTTTCTCACTCAGAGGTGAGCAGTGTGAGCAGTGAAAATGGAGTGGCAGAAGATAATGTGGACAGCAGTGTGGTAGATGTGCTGCACCAGAAATATCTCAACTCCAGCCTGTATCAGAGCACAAAGGAAGCATTGGGGAAAGTGGAACTTGGACGGGGAACCAAGCAGAGAGTATCCAAGCAGGGACATGAGATTACCTATGCAAATGGTTTCCTCACCCAGCTGTACTGGGTGTCCAAGCGTTCCCTGAAAAACCTCATCAGGAACCCACAGGCCTCTGTTGCACAGGTAGGTAACAATTGCTAAAAGTCTCAGATGGCCTCTGTTCTTAGTCCTGCAATCTGCTGTTTGTAAGACAGACTTTTCAAAGGCAGCTAGGGAAACAGGAAAGTCCTGTGCCACTGCTACTTATGTGGAGTGAGATGCCCAGCTACCTTTGCCTTTGAAAAAATCTCCATTTTTATTTAGCACAGGGCTACTGCGCTGAAGATTGGGATGTGGGGGGAAATACTCTGTTCTCTGGTTCATATGGGGAGTTTCTAGGGTGATGTTAACTTTGTGCCTTGCTTAAAGAATACCCCAGCTTAAAATTTCGAGTGTGTTGCTACTAACTTCACAGCCAAAGATGATCAGGGGAAGGAGAAAAGTGAAGAGTATAAACTCATAAAATTTGTCATAAGGCTTTTAATTGTCTGTGTCATAGGTATACATTGACTCACACAGCAAAGGTTTAGGCAGGTGTGAATCTTAAACCCTGCATATGCCTTAATAATAGGTTTGTCCCTATTTACCCATCTGAAGGACTGCCTTCTCCCTTTCTTCTTTCCACTTCTAGATTGCAGTGACTGTAATTCTAGCCTTGGTTGTGGGTGCTATCTTTTTTGGTGTAAAATTGGATCGAAGCGGCATTCAGAATCGGTAAGTTGGAAAGCCACAGCTTTACTCATTTTTCTATCTGTAGCAGACAGGTTTCAGCCACAGGGAAGACCCTGGGCTCCACTTGGACCACAAAAGAGGTTTGGGTTCAGAAGCCTCAATGCACGGCAGTATGGTATTGCCTGAGGTCCTAAAAGGACCGCAGTTCTGTCAGGCTCACACATATGTACAAAGGAGATGTGAAAGGGAAGATAAAGGAATAAGCCTGGTTTTACAGCTAAGATCTACAGTAGTGCAATTAAGTATCTCCATTCTGTGGATAGAGACAGAAAAGCACTGACTTGATGGTATGATGATGTCTGATGCTGCCAGTGTTGATCTAGGCCGTTTCCTCCCTTCTGAATGTTCTGTTTTGCCTTGTAGGGTTGGATCCTTGTTTTTTGTCACCACAAACCAGTGTTTTTCCAGTGTCTCTGCAATTGAGCTGTTCATCAGAGACAAGAAACTATTTGTGTAAGTACTGGGGCACTTAGGCTGTCTCATACCCTGGAATGAGGTGGGGAAAGTAGCTTACAGGCTAAACAAAATGATTTCCACCAAAGACTTGATTGCTCCCTTGCAACATCAGATTGTAATAGTAATGTTAAATTGGTCTGTAGAGCAGGGAGCTGAAATGCTAAGAGGTGGGGGAAGGAGAGGAGAAATAAAATGCTTTTAATTGCTTGCTGTGTCAGTTTATTGAGAAGTGCTCTTCCTACTTGCTTTTAGTAACAGCTGGTTTTGAAGTCTGCATGTGAATCCTGCAGACTGTGAACCTGCCTGCCCCCTTGCTGGTAGGGTTGAAACGCTGTCTCACAATGGCCCAAAGTGGTAAAATTCTGCAAAGATGAAGGGAGAATTCTTGAAAAAGTTTCTCTAGAGATGCTCAGACGAAGAGGGCTGCTGGCTGTCTTACAAGAGCTCTCTAATAATCAAATACATATCTCTGTCTCTCTATATATGTGTTTGTGTGTATATATTTTATATACACACATGTATATGTACATATATGCTGAAAATGTAGTTTGAAATAGCCTCCAGCTCATGGGATGAAAGTGCAAGAGACAGATCCTATGCAGTAAAGAAAAAATTGGAGATTTGTGCCTGGAAAAAGGGTGTTGTGTTTCTGTGAGGCACTAGATGTGCACATGTCCACCCACAGCTTGCTCAGAGCAGCTTAATATTGCCCCTAACGGCTGCTCAGGAGTGAATCTCCCCCACACTGATGTTTTTTTGCCAGTCTGCCCTGCTTGCTTGTTTAGCTTACCAGCTGTGTTGGTGGGGATTTTGGCACCTCACCACTTAACGCTTCTTTTCATGAGCTCCATTAAGCAGCAAAACAATCTTAATGACATTTAATTTCCCTGTGAACTGGAGGTGAGTTGATAGCCTAAAGGTGTTTTCCCATTGTTGGGTATCATTCCTTCTCCCCTGGAAGCAGCTGTGGATGAAGTGTTCCTCCAAGTTAATAGCAGTCTAATACTTTCCTATGCTCTTGTCTTAAGGATCATTCTCTTTGAAAAGAGATTTAGGAGCTTTTTTCCAATAAGTTACTTAGCAGTCACATAGCCTTTTATTCACTGTCCCTGAAGGGCTCTCAGTATGACTGAGATAGCCCAGCCCTTAGATTACAGAGTGGGAAGTGGCAGCACAGAGAAAATAAGCAACTTGCATATAGAGGAGTCAGTGGTAGAGAGAACAGAAATTGAATCGGGATAAACCAGACACATGCTGAGCCTGCTTCCCAGGTAACCTCTAAACCTGTGCAACTCCCCTCCTTCCTGTCCTCGCAGCCATCAGTACACCAGTGGATATTACCGTGTGTCTGCCTACTTCCTGGCCTTGATGATAGGAGATCTGCTGCCCATGAGAACAGCTCCAGCCATCATATTCTCATGTATCAGTTACTGGATGATTGGTAAAGAATTGATGCTTTCATTGAACCTGCCATCTTCTAACACATTTCTGACTTAGCCAGAGTTTAATTTCTACATCTATAACATGAAACCAGTTGAACCTTCAACTGACTTAAATGCTTGGCATCATAACTTTGGAGGACTCTGGGGCAGGGGCAGAGAGACATCAGCAATTTAAGGCAGGGACCTGCTTGACCACATCTTTCGGTAATGCTCTTTGGGCCTTTGGAGTGTGCAGAGTTGCTGCCAAGTCCAAATTTAGTCCTCTTTCCTGCTTTCCCTGTCTTGTATAGGAGTCCAAGGGTACCTCTCTGGGATTCATAACGTGGTTACTTACTGGCCTTTTCTTTCTGTTTTTTTTGACAGGATACCAAGCTGTTGCAGGCCAGTTCTTTTTCTTCATGCTGACCCTGGTACTGGTGTCCTACACTGCTACAGCCATGTCTCTGGCTATCAGTGCTGGGATGGATGTTGTGGCTGTGGCCAATCTGCTCATCACTATTTGCTTTGTCCTGATGCTTGTAAGTATAAAAGAATATGTTTGCTCCTTTGGTGGAGGTGGGGAAACAGATGAGACAAGCTCAGAGGACTGGGTTGAGCCACTCCTAAGCAGACTGAGAATCCACAGTCCAGTAGCATGTCAGCCCCATGCCTGTGATTTTGTCAGTGTAGTCAAAGATGCACCTCTGCCAACTTGTCATCTAAGGGTCAAATCATTGCTCAGATGCAATTCTGTAGGTGTGATGCCACCAGAGCTTTGCAAACAGTGTGCCCCCAAAAGGTGCTCTTTAATTGTCCTTATAAAAATGGATTTTAAAAAAATCTTGTAGTAGTAGAAATCCAAGTGATCAACTAGATCATTTAAAAGGCAAAAATCTTGAAATCAACTTTAGATTGATTGATTGGATTGCATTAACTTTTGTTGCCCATTGGGATTAGCAGGAGCATACCCTCTCTTTATTTTAATTCAATATTGCCCTTGGGTTCCAGAAATTACTTCCAGAATTACTCTTGTTTGAGGACTTCTAAGGAAGAGAGCAAGTAAGAGAGAAAGGAATGACTACCCATAGATTAGGGATGTGACTTCCGTTCCAAAGAGATAATTTTGTTAGTGATGAAACTTCTTGACTGTGAGGCCTATCAAGGTACCGTAGAGTTAAAAAGTTACCTCCTGTCAGGTGATTCCTGGTAGCTGTCTGTGTACATATTCTGTGCTCACAGTGGATCCCTTATTCTTTGATTTGCAACTTAACCTGCTTTTGCAATAAACTCAGTGATCATGTACTGTCTCAAATGGTTGCTGTGGGAGAGAAGTGTGAATGTATAGTGAAGGGCAGCCGATGTACACTCAGTTAAATCACAGTATATAAAAATGGTATGTGCAGATCCTGGAAGACAGCAGGGTAAGCAAAAAAACCACTTGCCATGAAGCACAGCCTGAAGCATCACGTTTAGCTATGAAGTCCAATTGTGCTAAGAAGTACAAGAGCAAAACTTGTTCCAAGCACGCAGGAGCACATATAAAAGATGTAGGTTAGAGGAGAAAGCTGAAACAGCAATAGCCCTTAAGGCTCCCCACCGTTTCCATTTTTCTCTACTTCCTCATCTCCCTGTTGTCCTTCTTCAGCCTCTGGCTAGCTCTAGCATAGGACGCAGTTCTCCAGAGTAAGAATATGTTAGCACGCATGCTTCTTAGCTCACATGTGGATGTAGAAAACCATTCTGACCTCTTTGCAAGCAGTTCAGCTGGGGTGCTTGGGTGTGCTGCTGGGCCAGCTGGCTAGGACTGCTGTGAGGTATGAACCTCACACCTGTAAACACAAGCATAACAGCAGCAGGAGGTCCATCTATCCCAATGTACCTCTGCTGGGCAACTGCAGTATCTGTGCAGGAACGGCATTGTTTGCACTAAACAGAGTTTGTATCTCATTAGTCTCTTCTGTTCTATTTCAGATCTTTTCAGGTCTCTTGGTAAACCTTCCTTCTATAATGGGCTGGCTGAACTGGCTCAAGTACTTCAGCATCCCTCGATACGGCCTCACCGTGAGTAGAAATAGCATTGGTCTCCTGTGAGTAATGTAGCCCCACTGCTGCTTCCTGGAGAGGTTTTGAGTATAAATTAAGTTCTCTTAAAAGGCAGATTTGTTTTCTTTCCTTGCATGAACATGGTAAAAGAAGAACAAACCATCCAACCCCAAAAAGGAAGCAAAAGTTAATCTCTGTGTGAGAGGCAGAAGTCCCAGAGACTGAACAAACTCTTTATGCTACAAATTAGTGCTGCTTGGACAGCAACAGTGAGCTGTCCAGTGAGGCACTAATTCCTAGCCTGAATAGTTGATTCCTATGGTTTAGAATAAAGCCAAATATTGTATGACCTCTCCAGAGACTGCTGTTTGGGTGGCCAGTCTGAGGTTAATGACTGTCGAACTGGTTAAATGATTTACCATAATGCCTGAGTGTCTCGGTCTTCAGTGTGGCTTCCTCTGAAGTGAAAATAAGGAGCTGGGGTATCAGAAAACTAAGTGTGCAGCTGCTTGAAACACAGAAACCAGACATAGCAGGTCACTCTCAGGTCACAGGTGGGAGTTGTGCTTCCATCTCATGTGTTCATCCTGGCAAGTCTATTTGGGAGGAATAGTTTCCTACCTTTGAGTAAAAATGAGAGGAATGAACACTGGAGCTGGTGCAGGGTGATGTAGGCAGGACCATGTTGACCAGCAGTGGAAGAGAAAGGTAGGATCAGGGAAGGGGGAGATGTGTGAGACCTCCTGTTTGGGTATCACTGAGACATTTTCGGTGTTGCTGAATGTGCAAGTGTCTCCTGAGATTGCAGCTAACCCAGGATGCCAGTGCAAGGGAACCGTTCCCTCTTGCCTTGGCTGTGACATCTGCTTCAGTGTGTTGGTGTTGGGGTTCCTGCATGCAGCCACATGGGTTTCTGGGTCAGACTAACCCAGATGAGTGGATGAACAGGAACCTGTAGCTGGCAAGACAGAAACACATGGCTAAATCACTGAAATGTAACTTTGAAGCCAAAGACTCAGACACCAAACAGTTCAGCATGTACAATTTGGAGCAGTTCCTCAGAAAGGCAGTGATTAAGAGCTTAAAAATAAAAAGGAACATAAACATTTGATTCCAAAAGTGTGTCTTGTAATCAAGTTCCTTTGAGGTGTTTGCTTTAGCACCCCAAATCACTAACTGTAAAAATCTGATGTCTGTTTCTTTCCCTAGGCTCTTCAGGTGAATGAGTTCAGAGATCTATACTTCTGTGGTGAGCAGAATCCAAATGTTACAGCCTCTGTGGGAGATGCAGGCAGTTGTCCGCCCTATATTTCAGGAGAAATGTAAGTCTCTAACTCATGGTGATTCTTGGGCCTGAATTGTGATGGCTTGCTTAAAGAGATGTCTGTTTCCAATTTTTATATTATTCACAGTATAACCACTCACAGGCTACTCTAAATATGTCCCAAAATAATGTATTTTAGGATTATATAGTAAAACTTCACACTTACCCGAGAATGAAGTAGGGATGAAAATTTACTCCTAAAAATGGGCAGATGAGCTAAATTAAACTTTTTGACAAAGTAGCTCTGGCTTATCAGTTTTCTTAAACCCAGGGTCACTTTGCAGTGGAAATGCAATGTGTGAATAACTACAAAGTTGGTGGGAACAGCAGATTTGTGATCAGAAACATGCCTGTCCCTCAGAGCTTGCTTGTAAACACTAACCTCCTTGCAGACACAGCAGAGAACCAAGGTATCTCCCAGTGCTACTTCCCCATTTGAAATACTCTGGACTATTGATACCTTAAGTTGCAGAATCATAGAATCTTTAAGGTTGGAAAAGACCTCTAAGATCATCAAGTCCAACTGTTGTGGTAATTCAAGTATTTCATGACACATGCTAGAGGGCTGGCAAGCTGAGGTTATTGCAGAGAAGAGTGCTAGAGCACTGTTTCCACAGCTTTTGAACCCCAAACCCCTGCTATGGACCTCCAAGGATTGCTCCATTTAATGCTTTTGTATTTACCACAGTTTAATGTGGTTTGAGATTTAGTCATAACTTGACAGGTGTCTATAAAGAACAATTAGGATACTACTGAAAAATTATGAGAGCCAGAGATCTAGATTTGTCTCTTACTTTTTTTTTTAATGATAGGTTATGAAGTTACTCTATTTCTGTCACCTGTTCTGCAGAGTTGAGGGTAGAGGAATTTTTGTGGAACTTGAATAAAAGTAACTACCTGAAAACTTGCAACAGATAGTAATACCAACTTCTGCCCCATGCTTTTCTGCAGGTGTTCTGGTGAAGCATACCTGTGCAGCCAAGGAATCGCACCTACCAACTGGGCAATGTGGGAAAACATAGTGGCTCTTTTCTGCATGACTGTTATCTTCCTTGTCATTGCCTATGCAAAACTCCGGTTTATGAGAAAGTTCACATAGACTCCTGCGTTGCCTTGCTCTGCAGCTTCTCTGGTTTCTTAAAACTGCAAAGCTTGTTAGGGCCTACTGGAGATTGCCAAAAGATTTCAACTGACTTTACTGGATTTCAGATGGGAATCCTGCCCCCTTGTTTCTGGAGCATGATCTCCATGATTGTATGATTTTGGTTTTGAAGAAGAAATGCATTAATTAATGTACGTTGCATAAATGTTTTTTTGTTAAGAGAATATCCTTAGGTACATATCAAACTATATATTGTAAAGCATCATTATTCTGTGGCCAATTTTTACAGGTAATATTCCAAAGGAAACATTGTCCTTTGAATGTGTGAGCTTCTCCATCACAAATGGTGTAAGGTAATGATGGCATTTATGCATTGATATGTTGCCCCTTGTTAGTGCCTGTCATATCTGAAGAGAGCCAGAGACCATTTACAGTGTGTTGGAGATGTATTTCAGTTTGAAGTCAGTACAGGGACTTGCCAAGCAAGAACAGTTGTCCTTCTGCTAGCTTCTCTGTGGAAGCTATTTCCAAAAACAACTTTTGCTGATTGAAAACTAAACAGCAGTGGTGTAAAACATCTCATCCAGGAAGAGTGAGAAATATGGTATGTTGTAAACAAACAAAAAAACCCCAAAAGCAACAACAAAAAATCATTTTTTATTTAGGAGGAGGGGAGGAAATTCCCTCTTTTTTTAAAAAATCAAAAATTTGTATATTTAATAACAGCAGATTTTAACAGACTTGCTGCTCAGATGCACCATCTATATGTAGTGCTCCTTATGCTATGGACTGAAAAAGCCCATGTAGGCACTGCTGTGGTGTCTACTGCAAAGCTTACCACAGTGACCACAGGACAGACTGTAGTCTGTGAGCAGTTGTCTCCTCACTATGTCATCAGCAAGGAGAGCTTCTTTTAAGCTGCATTAAGACCCTTGGGTGCAAGTGGACCAGCTCAGCCAAAGGAAAACATCCTCAAACACAGGACTAGAGAGTTTGCTTATGAGGGCTGTGCTAGCAGCAGGCCTTGACACCAGGGTGCAGTGTGAAAGCGCTTCTGGTGCTCTCACAATAAATGGTTTAGTGGTGGTTGTGGAAAAAGGGAAATAATCGAACTGACATCACAGCCACGTCAAGCACAAGCCATACACTTTCTGTGCTATTGCACTGCCTTTCACAGCTGATAAAAAGTAAACTCGTGCCACAATTTACACCTCAATATTTGTCTTTCTCCTCCCGCCGCGATGAAGGTTGTTTATTCTCGCTTGTTCCGCAACCCGGGGCTGTCACCCATCACACACCTGCTGAGGGCGCTGCGGGAGGCCGCCCCCCCCCCCCCCCCCCCGGACGTGGACAAAAGCGGTGGGGGGCAGCCCCCGGGTCTACGCGCGGGGCGGCTGTCAGGCCCAGGCTGCTGCGTGACCCGGCGGGGAGCGGGCCGGGGGCGCAGAGCGGCGGCATCCCCGCGGCCAGGGCCCAGCGCTGGCGTACGCTGCCCCGTCGCAGCCTCCACCGGCCCGGCGCGGCCCGCACGTATCGCGCATGCGCTGTGGCGGAACGGGGCGGGGCTGCGGCCGTGCGCGAGGTGGAAGGCGGAAGCGGGCGCCGCGGGAGGGGGCCTGTCGCTATGGCGACCGCGGCGGAGGGGCTGCCCGAGGCCGGCTCGCAGCCCTCCAAGCGTAAGAGGCCGGGGCCGGGGGGGCTCTCTCCGGGTTCGCCCCTTCCGCGTTCGCCCCTTGGCCGCGTAGCGGTGGCTGGGCCGTGCCAGGCTGCGGCCTGCTCCCGGCGCGGCGCAGGGAGGAGCCGCCTGGCGCGGCAGTAGCCGCCCCGCGGCGGGAAGGGCTCCGGTGGTGGGGTGGGGGCCGGCTGCGGGGCGGGCCCGCGGCTTCGCTTATGTCAGCCGGCTGTCTGTCTGCCTGCTCTCTTGGAGCCCGGCGGCTCCATCCCGCCAGGGGCTTATCCCCCTGTGCCTGTCATCCCCCCACGCCGCTGCTTCGCCGGATTGACCGACGGGCCTCGGCGCAGCCTTTGTCTTCGAGCCGGCAAAAGCTGCCGGCAAAGCAAAGAGCAACCTGTCGGGTTGCGGAGGAGGTGCTGAACTGCTCCTGAGAAGAGCAGAGCACGGGCAGGTTGTGGTAGAAATAGGTTGGGAGGAGAGAAGTGATTACCGCTTTCCACAGGTGGGGATCTGTTGTAGCCCTTCGTGAAACCGACTGGGGAGGCTGTTCTCGTGTTCTGAATGGGTGACTAGAAATAAACATCAGTAACGTTGTGCACATCGTCGCTCAGAAGTGCTTCCTGAATTCCTTTCCTGTTGTCTAAGCACAGGAAGGGGCTTATACTTGCAAGTGTGGTCTGGCCAGGTGCCTGTCCCTTAAATGTTCCCTAAAACATTATTTTGAGATAATCTTGATGCTACTTTAAGGAAGCTGCCTAGGTTTGTTAGCTCTTAGTGTAAAGTAGACAAATTATATGGAAAGTAGGTGTAGTCAACTTGAAAAAAAAAAATGGGACCACTCAGTTTCTATGGTGTGTTTCTGTACCTGCTAACTTTCCCCTAACCCTGTAATGTCTGCATTCTGATTAGAGGATCCTGCTGTTGAAACAGCAGAGGAAGCTAAGGAACCAGCAGAAGCAGACATCAATGAGCTCTGTAAAGACATGTTCAACAAAATGGCCATTTATTTAACAGGTGAACTGACAGGTAAGGCACTGTAATACTGACCTGCAAGTAAGTTTTTGTTTCTTTTAATTTTCTTTTAAAGAAATCTGTTGTGTAGTTTGTCTAAACTATACCTATTTAGAACATATCTAGCAAGAGTGGCAGTTCGAGTCTGGCATGTTGCAAGACTACTAACAACACTGAGATTAGTCATATTAATGAAGTCCCAGATTAGCACAAATATTTTTCAAGGAATTCAGTCTGATATCAGCAACTTAAAATTCTTTTTAGTATTGCAGAAGCTTGTACGTGGAAAATCAACCAACCAACCAACCAAAAGGAGTCTAGGTTAAGAATGACTGGAAGAGAAGCACAACTAAGAGTAGAACATGTGCAGCTGTTTTGTTTCTGAGTGAGAGCAAGGATCATACACCTATTTTCCAACATTCATGCTTCAGAATAAACTGTGCAATATTAACTGCTGTGCAAAGTAAACCGTTCAACAAGTTAATGGATTCTGTAGGCTCTAATTTTGAAAACACTCCACAGCACTACTGATTTGCATGGGCTTGAAGGGTATATGGTACAGATTACCAGTCTGGATTCGTGCTATCAGTTTTGTAAACATAAGTGTTTGATTGAAAGAGTAAGAGTAGAAATGTGAAGAATTAGTCAATTTTTCTCTCAAAAAAAATTGCGAGTGAATAAGTATTCATCAGTCCAGTTGATTTTTACAATTCACAAAACATCATCTCTCTTTTTTTAGAACATTATACTAATACCTGTATTACCATCTAAACTATTCTTTGTTACATTTGGCTATTGATTTGAAGTCTCTTGACCTCTTGAAAAATCTGCCCCCAATTCAAACCGCATCAACTTTTAATTAAAATAAACTCTATTCTTTTTTAAGCCACCAGTGAAGACTACAAACTCTTGGAAAACATGAATAAGCTGACTAGCTTGAAGTACCTGGAAATGAAAGATATTGCTATTAACATCAGTAGAAATCTGAAGGATTTAAATCAAAAATGTAAGTAAACAAAATAAGGTAAGGATATAATGAATGGTACACTTGTTTGGGAAATGAAGCATTTAAGAATCAGATAGTTCACACTCCATTAGGTGCTGAAGGAAGAAAAAGATCTCTGGAATAGACATGCTGCCATACAGTGTCAATCTTATATGTTTCTTTACAGCTATAGACTATGTAGACTAGCATAAGAGAAAACACATCTGAATTTATGTCTTGTTTTACCCCAAATTTTGGATCTGGCAGGAAATAACACTTCCTTTGATTCATGTTGTATCGTTACTTGTGTTGAATCTAGCCAATACGCTTAATTATGTCATACTTTTCCTGGAACATAGCTGTCAGTATCACCACTTGATTTTGGGGCAGAGGAAGGAAGGAGCTTTTAAATTGTTCTAGCTGAAGAATGTAATGAAAAAGTCTTGTGTTTCAAGTGTGAACATTTTCTTGGAAGTGAATTACTGAGAACTGACAGATATGATTTTTCTGCTTTTCTAAGATGCTGCTCTTCAGCCATATCTGGAACAAATCAACCTCATTGAGGAACAGGTTGCAGCTCTGGAGCAGGCAGCTTATAAATTGGATGCATATTCCAAAAAACTTGGTAACTATTGTCCTCTACTGTTACTACCTAGCAGAATAGTCCCTTGCAAGGGGATTTAAAAAGACAAACTCCTCTGTTTATCAAGTCTGAGCTGCAGAGTTGTCTGTGCTGCTTTTGAGCAGTGAACATTGCATGTGAAGTGGCAAGTGTTGGGAAAAGATTAATATATCAAGTTATATGGAGGTGGACTAGTACAGATATTATTGAACTACAGCTTATTAGTGAGGCTTGATTTCTCTTTCACAGTATGCATTGACCCAAATTTTGAAGACAGATGTTTAATCCCTCAAATAGAGGGATTCATAAAGTTCCACCAGGCACCCAAGTCCCCTTGGCTTAAATTAATATTAGTAGTCTGACTTAAGCACCTGGTTCTTAAAAATTGTATTATACAGTTATATCTGTCTAAATGAATGCTTTAGTAATAAATGACCCTGAGTGATACTGTAAATTAACTTGAATTTTAAGATGTATAGCAGCTTACAGGGTTCAAAGCTTTTACCTATCCAGTCCTAAAATATTGTTATTTTTCCTTCTGCAGAATCCAAGTACAAAAAACTGGAGAAACGATGAAATTTCAACAGTCTTTAATTTGGAGTTGGGCTATGACTCAGACTAATTTCTCTTTAAGTTGAACAACAGCAGTTCTGTATGTTGACAAGGATTTTGTTACAGCTAACATCAAGACTGGTAACTTCTTCTATCTATTGAATACAGTAGCCTGTATTCAGGCTTAAGGCTGAATAATATTTTCCTCTTCTCAAGAGGTTCTGTTGCCTCAGTTGTTCTGCACTGAAAAGTAGGTGGCTGTCCCTAACCCATATGTTGATACTGGCTATCTGTGTGTTAGTCCTGTCGCTGAGCTCTGTGTTGAGAAGATGCCCTGGCCTTTGGAGTTATACGCATGGTATTGAAAACACTTCATTTTGGTATCCACCTTTATCTGTTTGAAATAGAGAGACTAATTATTATAAATTTACAATAAAACAACCTGCTGCATTTGTCTCTCTGGAATCTCAAATTCCTGTTGGAAAGCTGATGTAAGTTGTCTTTTTATTTTTTCAAAGGGTCTGTTAATAAAGACAAACTCCTTCCAGCTACTGGAGATCATAGAAGAGAACACATTTTAAACTCTGTGTCAAGTATTTCTGCAATTATATTCTTTGGACCTCAGGTGAAATGGCAAGAAGTATTGGTTTATCATATGCTCATAACTTAGCAGATCCTTTCTCTACTTTAGTAATGAATTTTGATCCTAGTAATTTTTGAAGAGGCATGCACAGCACAAAAAGCTTCTTTACCAGATGAACAGTGTTCCAAATTGCTAATTTAGCAGAGCCCTTCTTGCTGAATAGATGCTCCTACTCTAAGGTTTGTTTTTTTTCGTACCTGTTGACCCTCACTGGTTCAAGCTGGCTTTTGAGTGAGTCACAGTCAAGGATAGTACTAATGCTGATGTAGGAAAGAAGTAGTTAAAGCTTCCACAGGCTATGTAGAAGAATATCTAGTCAGGTGCCAATGTGGTAAAGATCACAATGCTGTTGGTCAGTGTACAACCACTGTAAATAGTAAAGAGGGACACTTTTCCCTAGTGCTGTTTAAAACCAGCGAAGCAGATGATGTTCGAGAGCCTTCACCATCACTTTAAAAATCCTGTGTTTAAACCAGAAAATACTATTCTATACGGCCTTGATGTAGGATTTGAGAAAGGTTTGAGTTCAATTTGAAAAAAGGCCTTTTTGGAATGAGCATCTTTAAAGAACAAGTTTAAGTCTCTGAGAGGTATCCAACCATTTGCATGTCTATTGCTTTTATCCATAGTTACCTCCCTGATGACTTTTCTACCTGTGAAAGCAAATTAGACATTTTAGTATTGTTATCAAAGCAACATCCTCCAACTCAACAGGAAGAGGTACCAACAGATGAGTTATTTCTGTGTTGGCGAAAATTATACCACATAGAACATGTTTTAAGATCTGACAGATGACTATCTTCGCAGGATTTGTGGTGTGTTCTGCTGGACAAGTGGATGTAGCCAGCCAGATCTAAAATCTTTGTGCCTAGAGACTCGCATTTGAATGGCAGTCTGAACAGTGGCCTGCTTGGTGATCTTTGATGCTGGGAGGTGGTAGCACAAGGTGGTAGACAATCTAGAAGTCCTGTTTCTCCAGTGTTTCATGCATCTGTAGATTATACAAGAGCTAGACGTGATTCAGCCAGACTCACCAGTGGTTTTGATAGTACCATCCTTTCTCTTTGCCTTTGTGGAGGAGTATCACAGATGTTTGGCTGCTGATGTAAAAGCTTATGGGTGCTGCTCAGGGCTCCTCTGTTCCCTTGAATAATGAAGATTTTTAATTACAGCGTATAGTACTTGCATGTGGTTGGGAGCTTAGTCCCTGATTCCCTGTAAGTCCCCTCCCTGGCCCGTACCCATCTCTAAGAACAGAAAAGCACTGCTTCACGTCAGGCTGGAAATGGTTCTGGATAGATGGACATCATCTAGAGCTGACCAGCCACTGAAATGCTTACCAGGGCAACTGTTCTAGGGTTGAGACAAGACCTCTGATCTTCCATCCTAGTGATCTCTCTGATTCCCAGCTCTTTCTGGGACGATGGCGCCATAGGCACAGAGCAGATGCTGGCACACAAAGGGATTGTTCTCTGCTGCAGGGATGCAGCTGGCCCTGCACTATGGCTAGGTGCAGAGGCCCAGATGAAGGGGTGACTGAGTTGTTTCCCAAGGAATTACAATGGAGAGCTAGCTGGCTGCTGACTAGAGAATTGTGATCATCTCTATGTGGTAAGAATACTATCAAGCACTAAGCCACCTAAGTAACTGGTCCTATTGCATGGCAGCAAGCCAAATAGGTTCTGATCATGGCAGTTAACCTGCAAATCAAGTATTGAATGTAGAACAGAACATGGCCCAGACACACTCCATGCTCTAATGACAGCACGGTGCCAAAGTAGTTGCAAGTGCATTCCGGTTTTGGATGTGGACCATATGCTCAGACCATCAATGGGAGACAGGCTCCACAGATCTAAGCCGGGAATGGAACTGGATGTATGGCAGCCTTGCTCTGTCTTAAGATGAATCCCAGTCACCTTCCCTTAACACATACTGTCCACATTGCAGTTGGGATGCCAAAACTCATAGTTGCATAGCAAGAAGCATTCACTGTCGCTGGGATCATAACAGCAGCCTTGCTGTGTAAATTTCTGAAGTGGCCAAGAAGAACAGCACAGCTCTCCTCTCTGTTTTGTGTTTATATCCTCTAGCACTTCCAACTGCCTTGGACCAAGTAGGGCACCTTTTCATCTTGAGACCATGGGGAGACACATAATAATGAAGATGTTTCAAGGCTGCAGGTCTTGATAGAAAAGAGGAGACGGTTATGTGCTTCACCATTCTTAAGCATGGTTTAATGTACCAAGCTCATCCTGCAGCAGCAAGACTGTCCTTCCATAATGTGTGCCTGGAGCATGCTGTGTTGCCAAAGGCAGCTATGGACATGACAGCAGCCCAGCAGGAAGTTGTCCTAACATGGGAGTTAGATATAAGGATTGGCAGAGTGTTTGAGCAGAAAGGGTTGCACTCAAGGATAGGCTAGTGCTAGCTAAGCAAGAACACATTTTCAGGGGCACGAGGGCTAGAGTTTGCCCTCTGCACAGCAGAGAACTGGAAATTTGTGATTAGGCAGATTGTGACTGTACAAAACACCACTCTGGAGTACAAGCATACTAGCTTTAAGTCCTAATCAGGATTTCTCAGGTCTTCAAAGACATTTCTGAAAGCAGAGAACGCTGTCAGCATCATGACTAAAATTAGAATGGTGCCCTCTAAGACAGCATCCATGCAGTGGTTGTTAACAGGTACTGCTCCTCACCCCTCAAGGCCAAGGGGATCAAGGGGACTGAGTGAGAGTGGGTAGCTAAATATGGTCACATAAAAGCAAAATCACTGTATCTCATTCCCTCTGTAGTTACCTCACCTGAGAATGCTCAGTCTTCATGGAGCTTCCTGGCCTCTTAAAGGCCATCCCACCTCTTAAAGGTCTTTTCCAACCAAAACGATTCTATGATTCCTAGTCAGAGCCCTGGTGTCTGGCTTGTATGTTTATAGCAAGGCAAAGAGCAGAGTCAAGAACAAGTTTAAATGCATTCCAGTGACACTCCTATTTGCATCTGCTTTTGTGGAACTGCAGGCTTAGCCACGTCTTGTTTTAATCGCAGGTTCATTTGCTAGTTGCTTTGATGAAGAGATACACTCAGCAAACCAGCACGCTGTTGGAAAGGTCTAGGGATCTGTGTGATAAGGGCATAGAAAATTTCAAAGAAAAATAATATGGCATTTCTCTGCTCATTGTTTTTCCTTGACAGGATTGCAGGAGGGCCACGAGAGGGCGATGTGTCAGCAGAGAAAACTTCACAAGATAAAGCATTAAAGACAAAGTGAGGACCAAATCTTGTTTGTGTTGAAAAAGTTGCTTTTCTACATACAGAAAATACAATGCTATTTTAAAACTACAAAGACTAAAACCTCCAGGAACTCTGAAGATGGAAATCCATCTATCCATGCATTGCCAGCAAGTGCTTAGAGTTCTCAGGTAAGACAGCTAAGAAATAGCAAATTCCTCTCATAAATTCTTGAGTATCCCATCTCCAGGAAGCAGAAATGGGAAGGGGAGCTTGTTTCACAAGTGACTCTTTTTTGGGAGGACATTTTTAGAGCCTGACTACCCGGCTGGCTGGAGGATTGTGTGACAGTGGCATCCCCATTAGGCCAAGAGCTGACAGATGTGTTCCCAGGTCTGTCTGTGAGTGTTCCCCTTTCTGCCTGAGGGCTCTCTGTGTGACTGATAGAATCCAAAGCACGGCAAGGATGGCTAGTCTTTGGAGAGTAGCACCACAGAAGAGACATAACTAGATGTGTGTGAATAGCATTGTGTTGGGGAAATGCATAGTCCAAAAGCAGAGGCACAACTTGGTTGCTGCTCAAACACTTCACCTGGAGAGTCCGTGAGAAGTTCCAGAGGAGGTACAGGGGGGAGACTAAATTTCTATCTCTTCCCTTCTGCAGCATTTTGTGGTGGAAAAGATAATAAGAAAGTAGCAGGTGTTTGAAGGGAAGAACATGGAAGAGAACAGAGGAAAGGGAGGTCTGTCAGATGAGAGTCAAGGGGCAAAGTATCTCATCAAAGCTGTCTATGCAACTGCTTCGGAGCTGAACTTCAAGACTTGGACTGCAACTGCAAACCAGGGAGTGAAAATCAGCCTAGCAAATACAGCTCTTTAAGCAGAAACAGAAGAGTTCAGTTCCAGAGGAGGATTTTTTCCCTGCCATCCCAAGACAGTTCTGCCCAGCTGCTCTAACAGGTTATTCTGAAGTCATCCAATTTTCAGAGCAGTACTTTGTGGAGATGTCCATAGTCTTCAGAACGGGCTCTTAAATCATTAGTGGAAACTGCAGCATGTCTAACAGCTGAAAAATAATGCTTCTAGAATGGAGTATACTTTTTAATCTGGAACTTTGTGTTCAATATTAAACGATGTCCAATGGGATGATAATCACAAGTGTATGTAATAGCCTGAAGATAAATACTTCGTTGTATTTGCAGCATCTCATCAGAGGACAAGCACATAAGTAATAGGCAGAAGACAAACATGCTATGAAAGTATGACAGGGTTTGTAAATGCAAGGTTTGTTAATGATTGATGTTTGTCCTGGCTTTCTGATATTACAGTTGAACAAGGTTAACCTTAAAAAGGTCATAAAGACTTAAAAATTAAAGCAGTTCATCCAAGTTTGTTGGCAGCGAGTGATTTTTTTTCTAACCACTATGTTTAATGCAGAGGAAATGAGAGCAGCTATTTGTTACCTTTGCACTGTTGTTTTTACTGTAGGCTTCATAAAGTCAGCCTTCCAGGATGCAGCTTCAGTCCTTCCTGATCCCACATCCCTGTCCTGTGTTGCTATGGAGCCCCTGGAAGCCATAATCATTTTCTTGCTGGTTTGCATTGTCTGCCTCCTTGTCTGTTCAGTGTGGAGGAAGATGTCTGAAACAGGGAAGCTGCCTCCTTTGCCCCTCACAGGAAACACGCTGCAGCTGAGGAATAACTTGTCTGAGGCAAGTGGATGTAACTTAAAAGCTATTTTCTTCAGCTCAGTAAGAAGTATGGTCCTATGTTCACAATATGTTTGGGCTCAGTATGTGCAGTTGGGTTTTATGGACCTTATGTTGTGAAATAAGCTCTGATTGATTGACAAAGGTGTAGAGTTCAGTGGAAAAGGACTTACGCCACTCTCCAAAAGTTCTCCAGAGGAGCAGGTACTTCTCTGCGAGATTCTCCCTAGGTAGAGGTGTTCTTCGGGGAAAATGTAATGAAGAAGTCAGAAGTGGGAAGAGCTGATTCGGTATAGGAGCAAAGCCTATGTTTCATTCAGTATAGGAGCAAAGCCTGGCAGAATCTGGAGAGACCTTTGGCTCACTGGCATTACATGATCAGAGTCTCTTGCTGTTGTAGATGATAGCTGCTGCAGCTTGTAAGGTCTGGGTTATGACCTGGAGAGCAGATGGCTGTGGTGGCATCCTCACGCAGCTTTCCACCCTAGTAACTGGGTATGTCATCCCAGTGGGACAAGTATATCCTAGGATATCAGGACTACTTTTCATTGCCTTCCCTCTCTCTCATTTCCAAGAGTTGAACTAGGAACAAAGGAAGTTCAGGCAAGCTGCCATAAAGAAACCAGGCATACCTCTGACATGATAGCAAGTTAAAGAATTGCACTTACAGGTGCTGCATAGGAAGTAATTAAAGAGCACAATGCAGTGCAGACACAATATAGGAAATCTGTGCAATAAAATGTTATGAACTGTTTGCAATTTGAAATATAATGTAAAATGAAAATGAGAATCAATATGAGAAGAGTGAATAGCTGTTCAAATTTAAAGGTAAAAGTTGCTTTGAAAGATGCTAAAAAGCATTTAACCTGAGAATTATGGCAGGAAATCTTTTCTACCTTACCTAAGTACAGAGGCAAAATTTCATTTGATGGGCAAAGGCCAATGGAAAGACCAGTTCATTTTTGCCTTCTGAAGTTTCTTACAACTAATGTTCCCTGGACTGTGCAACCTAAAGCCTTGCTTAAGCTTCACTGCCCATACTGGTTACTCATGCTTCTAACCTACAGCAGACACAATCATTTTATTCAGTCTTTAGTGGTTGTCATATGCTATTTCCTATAAAAGAGGTTACATTTTAGCCTATGAAGAGAGTTTGGATTAGCCTGTATGGCTCTCAGAGCTTATTATTTCTTGCAGTGAGTGAGCATACGGCAGGACAGTCTCAAGGTCATAATTTTTAGGGAATTAATCCCTTTGTGCAGCGTTTTAGGGTTTTTTCCCTTAATTTTCGAGTAGTATGTCAGACAGCTGCAAATGAAACACATCAGGAAGCTGGGGCAGAGAGTCAACTGGAACAGAAATTAGGTGCCACAAGCTAGGGAGTAAAATGTGTTATCTCTCCTTTGACAGCAGTTCTGTGATCTCCTTGATCTGAAAAAAGAGTGACCAAAGTGTGTTCATGTGTGTGGGAGACTATTAAGAAGATGACACATTGTGGAAAGTGGAAAAGCCGTCCTCCTTGGACTGAGTCTTCAGTGAAAGAAAGAAGCCAAATGAGGCATACTCCATGTTAGAGCTTGAAAAGTCACACAGCCCTGCTGTGTATCATGGTGGAGACTCTGGGAGCTAAAGCTGTTTTCTTGCTGATTTGCATTGACTGCCTCCTTGTCTTTTCAGTATGGAGGAAGATGTCTGGAACAGCAAATCTGTCCCTGGGCCATTTGCTTTGCCTATTTTAATTGTTGCACAGCTGAAGAGAAAGAATGGAGTGCTTCTTTTTATCTGGTGAGAAGACTTGTAACAGTTGATCCTTTTTGGTATATGACAATAAACTAGATGATATTTTCATATATCTTTCTTTCATATTTTCGTGATTCTGTGACGTGGCTTTTGCCTTTGCAATGCTGTGCTACTCATGGTATATCAAACTTACTAAGAAAGGAAAGAAGTTGTACCTGTTTCACTTTTAAACAGTTAATGCCATTGTGGTAATATTACAGTTGCTGTCTTTTTCAACATAGCACAGATTCAGCTCTCTGTCTTCACTGTAATCACTATAAATTATACATTGCAGGAAAAGTGATCAAGTTAGGAAATTCCAGTCCTACAACTGTACATGTATGCTTTTGTAACATTGCTGTAGTGATCTTTATGCGTCATAATGGGAAGATGCAAGCTGCCATTCATCTAGTAAATGGTGCTGGGGGGATCCCAGTATTATTTAATTTGCCCTCTTTTGCCACAATAGACAGCTTTTTAACCACAGCTGGGCTTCTGGCAGGTTTTGTAGGGTCAGTCCAGCCTTATCCCGTGTTGTTACTGAGAATGGAAGTTTTATAGGGCATTGGTCCACTCAGTCTTCAAGCCATAATATATTTCATATAAATGAGTGAAATGAAACAGTCAGATATGTACAAGACTTGGAAGACATTTGGGAGTATAAGCTTTGTCGAAGCAGGTTTTTCACTAAAAGATGTCCTTCTGGGATCTCAGAAAAACAACAGTTCAGTGTAGTACTACTTTATTTTGAAATATAAATTGTAATTATTTCACAAACCATCATTATAATCACACAGGAGAGGATCCATCTGCTCAGTCATTGACAAACTCCATGCCCACCACAAGAGACAATATGTATTGGGGAAAGAATACAGTAGGTGATCATCTTCTAACACAAAAAAAACCCCCACTGTTTTATGCCTACCTTTACAAATAGGTCACAAACAAACTGAAAATACAAAGCAGAGAAGTACCTCAAAGAAAGTCTGTGGAAATCCTGGTGTACAAGAGTCTGATCCTGTGCTGAGAGGATCAAGTAATAGGGACAGAAGCAGCAGGGCTCTCAGAGCACTAGTCCACACATTCTGACATGTCAGGATGTCAGGAGCCAGACAGGAATCTGAGCTAGGTGAGGTAGGTGCAGAGTATAATTTTGCACAGGGAGCTGTTTCCTTCCCTATGCAATTGCTTACTCTGTCTCTCTTTAGAACTGGCTGTGGTGATTATAAAAGCACCATACAATTTTATTTTCTAAGCATGTTTGTCTCCAAAAAGTATCTAGCAGATGATCTGAGTGTTTCAGTCTCAACAGATTGGGAAATGACTGTTGTTGAACCAGAGCTTTCATGAGTTTGGGAGCTGGCAACTCTCTTCACTTGGCTAACGTGGAATAAAAGACACCTCATAAGGTCGGGGCATATTTGCCAGGGTGCTGGGTATTGGGGAAATGTCAATGTCCTTCTGATCCACAACAGGTTTCAAAGTAAAGTTCTGCAGGATGGCTGTTAAAAATATGAATAGCTCCATCCGGGCCAGACCTTCTCCTGCACAGATGCGTTTTCCTGCAAGCAAATAATAATAATAAGTGAGGTGACACTGGAGTATTTTGCTGGTAACTTATTTTAACCACTGTTCCATGAAAGTTCAGACATCTCAGAATGGACAGGCAGCACTGCAGCATTTTGGGGAAACAAATGAATTAAACTGGGGGTTAAGTGTCTAGAACAATGAGGGTGTTCAGTGGGCAAAGGCAGTTTGAAGGCTTCAGTGTCTCATGTTCTGCTGCTGTTTGATGATAAGTTTGGAGAGAGAGGAGTTGCATGGCTGACTCTCACTTCAAAAATCTCTTCTTGTAGAATGTATTGGAGGAGTTTTTGTGACTGCTAAAAAAGGAAATCAACTGAAATTCTGGTACAGGGCTTAGAGCTGCCCAGAAGTGCCTCTAGCAGATCACTAGACATCACTGTACAGACCATGGTGACAGAGCCAGTAAAATGTTCAGAGGTTCTAGGAAACAATAGTCTAGGATCTGAAAGAAAAAGAGGTCTTTCTTACCTGCAGAAAATGGCATGAAGTAGTCACTCTTTTTAAAGGTACCATTTGCATTCAGGAAATGTCCTGGGTCAAATTTTTCTGGATTTGGAAATTCCTTGCTATCATGTAGGACAGAAGTCAGCATAGGGAATATGATAGTGTCCTGAATTAACAAAGAGAGAAGAAGAAATGGAGACATGCTAAAGCAAAGCAGCCCTGAGAAGTTCCCAGAGCTGAATAGAAGGGTAGTCAAAGTTTAACCAGTTTAAAATTAACATTTAATGAACAAAAATGTGTGCCATTGGTATGACAAAGATTTTTTAAAATGAATTTTAATGGTGAGTCTGATTAGAGTATTTAATATTGCTTCCACATAAATTAGAACTTTGCTTACATTTGTGTGAAAAAAATAGAAAGCTATACCTCCCTCTTCACATAAAGGATGAAAAGTCTCTCCCCCCCCCCCCCCCCCGCAAATACAAGGGCTTGGACTCAATAACTTCCAGAATCCCCTTCCAAACAAAATAATTCCAATTCTATATAACATTTCAGTGGTTTTGAAAATAAAATAAAATAAAATAAAATAAAATAAAATAAAATAAAATAAAATAAAATAAAATAAATAGAACATGTCATTGTTTTCAAGAGATGATGACCTTTCTCAGACACAGTGGAACAGACCTTGGGGATAAAATAGTCTCTGAACTTGGTGTCTTTCATCACAGTATGTGGGACATTAAATGGAAGGAAATCAATGAATCTCTGGATTTCATGGACCACAGCATCTGTGTAGGGCATCTGGCTCCGATCTGCCATGCAGGGGCTTCGGTCTCGGCCAATCACACAGTCAATCTCCATTTGAATTTTTTCTGTTAGGAAATAAGTAAGTGTTGAATGGACAAGTTCCCCATCTGTTTGCCTAAACCTCTCCCCATATTTACAGCAAAACTTTCTTTCAGTGCACCAGGAAGATATAAATGTACTTAGTACTAATATCTCATTCCTATGAATAGAACTAAGACTAATACACTGCAAATACATGTTTCCTTAGCCGATGGACCATTGCCACATGTGGTAGTGATAGGAATTGTCCAAACTGATACCATAACCTGTTAAAAAGTTTTCAATTATTTATTTAATTTTCTATTACCTACTGTCTCTGGGTATTTCTGGAGAATCAGAAATCCATGTCTCAGTGTGATGCTGGTGGTCCCTGTTCCTGCAAGGAACAAGTCGAGCGTGGTTCTGCTCAAGGTCTCAATGGTGAATTTTGAGTGACCATCCCCTTTTTCCTGGAGGAAGATTTGACAGAATGTTTAGAACGACAAAGCTAAGCAGCTTGTTTAAAAAGGAAATTTCTGTACCTATAATGTATGTTTTTAAACATTTCTAATGTCCTTTCAAAAATATGACACTCACTCTCCAGAACACCAGTATTTATGGTACTTTTACTAAATGATATTATGAAACTTTGTTAACATGAGAAGAGCATTGAATTACATCAATCAGATTGGTCTTCAGCTTTCCTAACTTTGGCTAGTACTGCTAATTCTGGGTTTAAAAATCCTTGATGTGCCAAGAAAAGCAAGTTCCCCTCTGTATTTGCAAAAGCCCAGTTCCTGCCACAACTGAAAAGAAGCTGGGATTCAAGCAGTGGTTTTCTTATAATCCAGTAAATCTCTCACTCTTACATTACCTGTTCCATTTTGTTAAGGAAAGCATCAATAAAATCACGAGGACAAGAGGGATCCCGGGTTTTCTGGTGTTCTGCTATGATTTCTAAAGTAAATTGATCAACTTTTTCAACATTTTTGATCATTTTTTGGTGAGGCCCAGGTAAGTAGTCCATGAGAGTTGGGAAGAAATTGTAGAGCTGTAAAAATGATGGAAAAGCACATTCTGATTAATGTGGATATGATAAAATGTTCCCCTAGCTGTAACTGTGAAAATGGGGCAATTAAACTGTTTTGGAACAGTAGGTCTTTATTATTCAACTGGATTTTAATGCCTTTTACTTTATGGTTTCACTATATTCGAGGATAGACTTCACTTGAGCAATTTGTGCAAAGATATCCTTTAGCCATACAATGGCAATTCCATAAGGTAAGAAAAAAACAATAGGAATTGGTTATTTAACTGCCTTTTTGGCTTTCAAAAAATTTCCCCAAATTTAGGATAATTCACTCCAATTAAAAATGAATAAATATTCGTTAATAAAATATTATAATCATTAACAAATCTATTAATTAAATAAACCTGTACACACTTGTGTTTGTATAGAGTTCTGGAGCTTGTTGTTTTCATCTAGCAACTCAATTAAAGTCAGAAATTTCTTGTCCTCATAGTCAAACCGATCCCCAAAGACGATGGAGCAGATGATGTTGGAAACAGCGTGGACTAGGAAGTTGCCAGGATTGAAGGGTTGCTCTGCAACAACAAAAAAACCCCTGGTATCTTACTTTCAGTATTTCATCCCCTCCTCTGACACTACAGGGAAGTTTTGCATCCTCTTGACACCCAGCATTTTGCAGTTGTTTGAAAGGATGGTGAAGGGCTTATCCAATTTATTATTTTCTACTTGAAGCAAACTAATTTCCCTGTTTGAATGGTTTAAAAGTATCTCTTTTGTCCTGTTCTCAGCAGAACACTGGTCTGAGTGGCTTGGTTCCTCTTCTGCTGACACATGCCTGTCTGCCTTACAGACTGTTTATTAGAAATAGCCTAAAGATCCCCACCAAAACCTGATGAAACCATAAGGACTTTGCCTGAGGCATGTCTTTAGGTTATTTTGCCCTGGTTATGAAGTCTATTAGCATAACCTCACTTGTATGACGCTCTCCTAGGGGTTAAAATGCTGTGATCAAAGTCTAGTTTTGATAGCTCAGCTGCATAAGCTTTTAATAAGAGAACCGTGGTGTGAGAAAAAAAGCAAGATTAGACTCAGGAAAGAAACGAAAGGTATAATTGCAGAGAGTGTTAGGGTCCATCTCAAAGTTTCAAGAGGAGAAACAACATGTAAAGGTATAAAATCCTAAAAAAGAAAAGCGAGTCAGAAAATGGCAACTTGGCAGCATTGAGGATCAGCCTATTCTGAGGAGCAATGGCACCAACCTTTCTCTGCCTGACTGATGCCATTGAAGGCTCAGCAGATGTCTCATGAGAGGTGAGGAGTGTATTAATGCTAAACCTAGTAGATAACTAGTCCTAGCAATTTTTTATTTGCATTAAGAGTAAATAATGGCTTTATACTTTTCAGTTGTATATATCTTGTTTGCTAAGCCTTTTAGTACATAGTAAAAGATGCTGTAACAAGGTGAGCCAGAGATGGAGGCTTGGAGTAGGGCAGAGGAAATACAGTATTACCATGCTAATGAAAAGATGAGAGCAATGCAGGTGAGAGTGTTTTCTCTGATTTGTAGCAGGAATGTTATCTATGAAGCCAGACTGAATTTTCTAGTGGCTCATGGGTAACAGTGATGCTTCAGCATCCTTTTAGATCCATCTTCTTTTCCCCCTTGCAGAATAAGCTGACTGTGGAAAGGAAGCCTGTGGTCCAGGCTGATACTGTGCCACTCTCAGGGGAAGTACTTAGAAGTAACATTGTCTTATATCCTACCAGAAGATGCATTTATAGGTTGAAATCAAGGGGGTTACCTCATGCCCTGCCCTCAAAAGCAGCTTATAGTCCCTGTTCCCATTGCATGCCCCCACTAATACTGGGAGGTATTGTCTGGTGTTCAGATGGACTGGACCTAACCCCAAATATCTGTAAATGAGTTCTATGGCCACCCACTTCTTCAAGATCTGTTTACTTAGGGCTGCAGGAGACAAGGCAAGGAAGTGCATGTTGCTTGGTTACCCAGCAGTGCCCAGCCCTGTCTCCATGGCTGAATTCCACTATTGGCTTTGGGGCCAAGCCATTCCCTTTGCTACTTCCTGTCTTGTTCCTCAAGCAGAACAGGTTAAAGGATGCTTTCTTTCCAAGACCAGTCTCCTACATCTATCCATACTATCACAGTGCTTTGACTGACCCACTCCCAGCAGTGATAACTTTGCCTATTGGAGCAGGGAGCAGAAACAGCAGCCACGTGCCCACTTCTTGGGTCACAGATTTGGGGGAAAGAGCACTACACCCCTCATTGTCTCATTGTAGATACGCAGGGTGTCCCAGCAGGCACAAAGTCCATGTCCTACCATGTGTGTTCCTGATCCTCTCCACCAGAAAATGAGCTTCCTCCTGGATTCGCTCCTCGATGCTCTTCTTCCCCATCCCAAAATCCCGCAGGGTGGAGAGTGCAAATCGTCGGAGCTGCTTCCAGGTCTCTCCATTGCTGGTCACAATGCCTGACACAGGAAGGAAAAATAGACCTCCATGAGGAAACAGATTTATTTTTTTTTCCTGAATGGGAGCTACACAGTGAGTATTCAACATGCAAAGAGACCTCTCTGCGGAGTTATACTGCAATTACTATATGTCCCAAAACCTAAATTCTTTGCAATTCTGGAGGTGACAAATTTGATCAAGCTGCCACAGCACATTGAGTAAATCTGAGTTTATTCCCAGAATAAGAAAAACTGTGTTAGGATGTAAATGAGAACATAACACTGGTACTGAATTCATCTTGGCCACAAGCACATGGCCTTTGCACTGATGTAACTGCTCAAATGTTCTGCTATGCACCTTCACACAGCATGTCATTATTGCCAGTACCATTGGTACTATCCTGTAGTACCATGGAATAGGTACTATTTACCCAGATAAATGCCATACTGGGAACTTCCCTGGTGAATAAGTTCAAGGCCTAATCTTGAATGTGGCCCTTACTGGGACAGCCTATATTGTCTTTGTTGTGCTGTGGACTTTCCTTTTGCTGGTTCCTTAGCTGTATATATATCGTCAATATTTTCAGAAATGGGAGAGTGAACGTAAGATCTTAGAGGCACATTTAATGAAGAAAATTTTAGCTAGAATTTGAAGTATGCTGAAAACAGAAAGGCACTCAGTGAAGCCAACCTAGGACCTTAAACAGGGGTCCAATTTACTCAAAGGTCCAAATAATGAGTTGGGCTTTTGGTCTTTGATTGCTAATTTGTATGCATGAAAGTAATAAATGAAATCCACCATCCCCTCCTCCACTGCCCTCTCAGCTGTGTTCCTGAAGCAATGAAAGCATCAGCTTTGCATGCTAACATTACCAGGGACATACCTGTGCCTTGGAAGAGTTTTTTAATCAGTGGTAGATTGCCTCTTCCACTGAAGTCATCTGCCTGATCAATTAGAGCTTCTTTCACAACATCATAGCCATACAGCACCACAATCTTTTGTAGGCCTAAATGTATTGTGAAGACAGGACCATACTTCTTGCTGAGCTGTAGGAAAGAGGAACACAAAGAACAACATATCTGAACGTTAATCCTGTGAAAAGAAGTTTGTAGCCAAGGGCTTTGAGGGGTGATGTGCCATTGTCCCAGCATCACTGAGACGTGGCATTGATTAGCAGCAGTGCAGAGATTTTTCAGCTATGAATTACAGCCAGGGAAAGAGGGAATTCTACAAGAAATAGGAGATATGAATGGAAACAGTGAGATGTCAACTCCAAATCCTGAAAAGAAAATAGTTCTTCATAGGGCTGGCAAAACAGTCTGGAATGCCTTTCTGCAGGGCACAAAGGATAACAGGTTACACGGGCTCAAAAAGCAATTATATACACTTATGGAAGCAAGTACCTAAAGGGTTTTTGAGTGCAAACATATCATAGTTGTCTCTAAAAATCTCCTGGGCCACAGATCTCTGGAAACTGGGCAAGTCTATCAGCGGAGAGTCACTGTATCGTTGCACTAATCATGTATCTTTTCCCAGGCATCTGCTTTTGGCTACAATTGCAGAAAAGATTCTTGGGCTACTTGGTCCAACCTGGAACAGTTCTTCTCATGCTCACTTTTTAAGACCAAACTAGATATAGTCCCATTTTTTTTATGGTGGGAAATTGAATCACCTAGTGCTCTGAAACAAAGCAGAATGCCTGAGGGTGCTCATGATTCTCAATGTTCACAAGCACCAAGGCAAAAAGGAGCTCATATGTGTATATGTGCATCTGATGATACACGTGGTGACCATCACGGCAATTTTGCTCTGAGGAACCCAGGAACACCCTCCCTTCCCATCCATCTGCCACCATCCCCTCACAGTCCCCTAAGGAACAGGCACTCCAGTTTAACTCCCTCCACCTATTGCCTCCCAGGCCTTGCAACACACAGGTTTTGTTTGACAGATATGTGATGTCAGCCAGGGGAGGGAATGGACAGCACAATTCACCTCCAAACTCTTTTGCTTCAGCCCCTTCACTCACTGCTTCTGCTTCCAGGAGATCCTACCTATCTGCAAGAGAGCAGTGGCAGCAAAATAGAGCAGGGTCCTCCCCCAAAAAAGGGCCAGGCCATGTTGCCAGTGCAATGAGGAGTTGAGCACAGGAGGAGCACAGCAATAGTATATTAGAGAATATTACAATAGCATCAGTGCCTTGGTTGCAAAGTCACTGCGAATTGCAGTACTGCCATGAGATCAGCACAGTACTCATCAATAGTATGATTATTGCAAATATATAGACTTAGACTGGTGATATGTAGAGTTAGATATATAGATTCTAGCAATATATAGACTTCAGAAGCATGTATTGCTGGGAAGCCTTCCATTTCTGTTTGAGTCTGACATTTGGTCATTGCAAATTAAGCTTGTGAATTAAGCTGAGACAGTCCGGACTGGACATTGATTTATATGCAATGGAGACAACATAGGAAAGAAGGAGACAGTCTCTTACCTTCTTCAGGCTTTCAGGCAAGTTCCACGGGTTCAGATGGAGTAGGCTTCCAACAATGGGGACTGTGACAGGACCAGGAGGCTGCTTCTGTTTTTGAGATATGCTTCTCCATGTGGCAAAGAGAAGAAGGCACGAGATGCAGACCAGCAAAAAAATAGTGGTCATTCCCAGGAGCTCCATGGTGGGCTGAGGAAGAGAAGCCAAGTGTCAGAAGAGCCTGATGCTGGACTTATAGATCCATGCTTATTTATATGCTGTGATACCAAAGTACATGGATGAAATTAGCCAATAGTGCCTTCCTATTCCTGCTCAGATATGAGATTACTTATTAATCTTCTCAAGATAAGAATGAACAAACTAGGGATGAACTCCTTGTTTGCATACTGATTTTTTTCCCTCTCCAGCTTGTGTTCCTTTGGGTAATCATTCATGTAGGACAAAAGAAATCATGTTCTAATACTGTCAGACAAACAGAACAGTGATTCAGTCACTTGAGACCGAAAAGCTGATCCCAAGACTCTGTTGCCAAGTCTTGTCTGTACTTCGTAGGTAGTGTCTGTAAAGTGCTAGCAGTGATCTACTGCAAACACTGTACTCAGACTCCTACAGCCCCTTGGGTCTAATGTGCCTCCCCCGCCATTCCCCCACTTTCCACTCAGCCCCAACTACAAGGCATGGCATTAGGCTATATGTTTCCTTTTAATGTGACTTTATGTGAGGAGATACTGATCCTCTCTTGGAGCCCATTTGAACATGGTAGCTGTAGTGAGGTGACTAAACCAAGTCAAGGAAGCTTTCAGGAAACATCACTGCACAAGGGGATGTGAAAGGGGCTGCACATTCAGTAGGCACTCAGGCTTGCTGCTGGCCAGAGCTCCTTGGATAATGTCTTCTTAAAACTAACTACGTATGGGAAGGACTCTGAATAACAAGTACACCTTTATTAAACTAGACACATAATTACTAAATAGCATATCTCAGGTTTCAGGAAACCTGTAGTGCAGTAATCCGGTGAAGTAGGTACAAGGTGAGAAAAAGGAATTTAGTAGGTGCAAAATTATACTTATTTTCTGATACTGCTTAAGTATCAAGAGCATGAATTACTCTTTGGTTATTAAGTTTAATGAATATTACTAAACCTGACTTTTCTGAGTCATGTAATAGTCCTAAAGCAATGTTAATTCTGACTCAGTGAAGACCCAGTAGGGAGACAAATAAACAAGGGAAGAGGCCATGGGGTGTAGAGAATAGCTGATAACAACTGCAGCTTAAGGAAGGGAATGGGAACATTACTGGAATAAAAACCCAATTAGTTTCATCACTGAAGGAAATCTCTGTGTTATAAGAAAGAGACATGAAATTACTCTTAAACTCTGAATGAGAATCAGTGCCAAAGGATATTATTTTCATGTTTATCTCTGATTAACAAAGGTCAGATATTTCCTATCTATGAAACTGGTACTCAGTGACAATGCAGTGAAGAATGCTGGCAACAAAAATGAAGTGGGTCAGAGTTGCTCTGTAGCAAAATCTCCCTGGACAGGTCTGTCTGAAACAGCTTGCTTATTTTTTTGCTTCCCCTCCCCGTTGTTGATAAGCTTTGTGTTTTATAGCCCAGCTCCCCAGCAGCGGTGAGAATTCCCCATTTCTATGCTCCCTGGGTAGGTCTTGCCCTACAGAATAGCCCTTCCCCATCACCCCACAAGCTCTGGTCATACTCTGACCACTCTCCTGCTCTTCGCCTCAGACACCCAGGTTTCTGTCCAGCACCTATTGACAGTGGGTGAGCATTAAATGGGTGTCAGCGTCCTCTGGCAGTACCTATTTCTCCTCACACGCTAAAAAGGGCGCTCATTCAGACTTTCAGATAACTAATATCAGATGAGACATATCCCACTCAAATGACCGTATCAGGGACCATTTCAGTTCCTCCAAGACAGCAAAACAGGCTCTGCCACCTGCCAACACTCAGCCTATCCCATTATATCTTTTGCGATATACAGCCAGAATGATATTGACCCCTTAGGAAGTGTTAAAATGAATATATTCTTATATAGCCTATATAAACATAAGAAGTCTCTTATTTTTTCTCTCAGATAATGAGCTGTGAAAGGCATCTTCTTTCCTGCACCAAGTCATTGGCTTAGAACTTGACTCCACATTGGTTCAATCAGTTTTTGAGTGCTCACATCTGCACTTTCATGTGTACAAAAATAGCCAGATATACTGTGAACACCGGACTTTGTTTTCTACTGAGCTGTCAAAATGCGATTTAAAGGATGGTAGATTTTGTCTTTAGCCCAATTAGCTGAGGACTAGCAGATTCTACAGCAGTGAGGAAAAAAACATTTCTTACATAAATTTAGATATTAAAAAGATAGGTGTGCAAATCAGCTAGTCTCCCCTATTTGTGGAGAAACACTGGTACTTCCAGAGAACAGGTCATCTGACATATACATCTGTTTTAGTGTGAAATGAGTCAGTCTCTGAAGAAGTTTATTTGTTTCCCTTGACTACAAAGCGAGCCTCAGGAGACTCACACAGATTTACATCTAGCAGTAGACTGCTAGGGATCTGTTTTGAGGCAGATTCCCTGCACATCTATCCTGGTCCTAATGATGCTCTTTATCAGCACAAATTCTGTAAATTCTGGTACAATGGGCACTGCTCTGAATACTGCATACCAAAGGTATTTAAAAACAGAAGTGAGCAGATGTGTGAAATTGAGAGAAGCCTTCTAGGCCATGTCTGGAAGGATGATTATATTGCTGAGAACAGTCAGTTTTATTGTTATCAAGGAAAAACTGAAGTTGTTTGCATTTTCTTTTCCTTTACTTTTGCAGATAAGGTGCCTTGCATTCCTCTATTGGCAGCCCTGAGGGTGAACGACTGCTGTGAAGCCTAATGTGCTGGAAAAGCAGGGCTTTGCTCACAGCATCACTCCCACATCTGGACCTGGCTTTTTTATTATTTATCCAATTACTCACATAATCCCTGACGGGTTTAAAAATGGTATTGGGATAAAGCCAGAACTGCTTGGAGGGATCTGCCAGTTTCACTGGAAAGAGATTTAACTGCCAAAGGTCTTGGGTCACCTCTGATGACAGAAAGTCAGGAATTATTTGAGTATGAAAGACCCCTCCTGATACAGTTTGCATTCACAAGAAGCACCTGAAAGACTCTGCTTTATTCCCAGTGTGGTATGAAAGCAGATGCTGAGCCCTCTGGTCTTGTGATGAAATGGCACCATTCTCTGACTTCACCCATGAAACTGAGCTCAGATTGACAGGGTGGGAGACCACTGTATGAACCAATCTTTCAAAATCCAGGCCTTCCTCTGAATGTCTTCTGGAAACTGTTGCTTTGTTAGGCCTGCCAAGTGGCATGGATGGGCCGGCTCCTGGGATCCCATCCTGTGTTTATACGCAGCCTTTAGCCTGGGACCTGCACTTACTGTTTAATTCACTTGCGTCTGTTCTCGTCCAGATTGGCTCTGTAAGAAAAATACCTTCTTATCCCCAAACCAGCCCCTCCAAGTGTATTCACAGCCTGCAAGGGTGCACTGGGTCTGGTTTCCTCACAGCAGCCTGTATGGTGCTGTGTTTTAGATTTATGACTAAACCAGTGTTGATAACACACTGGTGTTGTAGCTATTGCTGAAGAGTGCTTGCACAGTGTTGAGGCCTCTTTGGTTGCTCACTCAGTCCCCAAACCCATGTAGCAGGCTGGGGGTGGGCAATAGGCTGGGAGGGGACACAGCTGGGACAACTGACCCAAACTGAACAAAGAGATAATCCATGTCCTCTAACATCATGCTCAGCAATAAAAACTGGGGAGTTGTCTTTCCAATGTAGCCATTGCTCAGAGACTGTCTGGTCATCTGTCTTCTGGTGGGAGGTGGTGAGTCTTGCATCACTTTCCCCCTCCCTTCTCTTTCCTTAACTGTCTTTATCTTGATCCAGGAGTTTTTCCTCACTTTTGCTCTTCCAAGTATCTCCCTCATGCTGCTGGAGAGGGATCCAGAGTTTCCACAGTAGAAAGCTGGCTGCAGGCTATTAACCAGTGTCTATTCCCTAGCTTCCAGATACAAATCAAAGTAATAATTTTCAATATTTGTTCCTTTTAATATTCAGGATCAATGTTCAGAAGTATTGCCCAGCAAAGGAAGCTATTTGATGATACACATTTACACATCAGAATATATACCTTCTGGCTAATGATGCACTGGGGAGTGTGATCGGTATTGAAGTTTGTAAGAACAGCTTTATGTAGAGTAGCCCTCACACAATTACATACATACCACAAACAAACTGAAACCAGATCCAGCTTCTGAAAAGTACAACTTTACCCTTGTGCTCCAGGCAGTGGGCTGTTGTACAGTAAGCTGAGAGGCAAGGATATGCAATAAAATTTCTAGCACCAATGCCCTTAATAACATGCTTTAACTTTTGGTCAGCCCTGAAATGGTCAGGCAGTTGGACTAGATTATCATTGTATGTCCCTTCCAACTGAAAAGATTCTCTTCTCTTCTCTTCTCTTCTCTTCTCTTCTCTTCTCTTCTCTTCTCTTCTCTTCTCTTCTCTTCTCTTCTCTTCTCTTCTCTTCTCTTCTCTTCTCTTCTCTTCTCTTCTCTTCTCTTCTCTTCTCTTCTCTTCTCTTCTCTTCTCTTCTCTTTTCAACTGTGCAAGCTCCAACCTCTTTCAAAAGCCTCCTGGGCTATCTGCTCCAGTCAAGCACTTTGTGAAAGCTAGATAATACTTTTACATACTCCTTAAGACATCCAGCATTTGAATCTTTACTCACCCCTGAGACACAATTATATGTTTGATGTGCTTTAGTGAGGAAAGAAATAGGCAGGGAAGGCTGGCTGGCTACAACAGGTTTTGGTGTGAAAAGGTGTTCCTAATCTCATGAAGACTGTAGATCAAACTGCAAAATTATCAGCAATGTTAGAATCTCTTTAGATAGGCGAGATTTCCCATCTTTCCTTAACCTTTACAAGGACAAAGCCTTTCTACCCTTTCTCTTTGCTAGGAGGAGATTGGGAAGTGATTGGGAGAAACAAGATGTGCAAAAGGAGTGTTCTGCAGCAACCACCACTTCCTGCTGCCATGGAGGACAGCTGCTGGACAGGCAAATGCAAGAAGCTTTACAACCGATGAAGCCTGGAAATCTGCCAGCGCTTCTAGGGAATGTCCTGTACCCTTTGTTTTTTTGGCAGATTGAGGTTATGGAGGAAGAGACCATGTCAGATTTTATTAATTATTTTTTCCTCCATTGTAGGCTGGATATTAAGCGAGCTCTATGCCAGGTAGGATGCCCAAAAAAGCAAATCAAACATTAGGCGTTATTAAAAAAGGAATAAAGAACAAAAAGGCACCTCTTTACACCACCATACGAGCCTATGATGGACCTTTAGCTGGAATTCTGCATGAAGCTGCAATTCCAAAAGGATGGAGTAGACCTTGAAAAGCCTTAGAATAAGGATTACTTAAAATCTGGAAGGACTGGTTAAATGGACTAGGTCTTCCTGGTCTGGAAAAGATATAGCAGACATCTGTGAAACCTTGAAGGGTTTGGGAGAAGGTGAGAAGGGAATGACTGCTCATATCCTCTTCCTGTACAGAACTATAGAGTACTTAAATAGCCAGGTTTTAAACAGGCAAAAGAAGGTGGTTCTTTACACACCATGTCCTTCAGCTGTGAAACACCATTTTGCAAGATGTATGTGTCCAAAAAGTAACTGGGCAAATTCATGGGAAAAAAAAATCCATTGAGACTCAAACACAAAGATACCACCATTGGCTCAGACTGGAGCAGTCTGAAAGTGTATTCCTCTGTGGTTGCCATGCTTTTATTTTGTTCCTTGCGAACTCATTTTTAAGCCACTGTTGGACAGGATTCTGGGCTGACTTGACTATTGTCATGATCCAGTACATCCATCTTCAGGCTCCTATATCCTAATGTTATCATGTGACATTTCACTGAACATTTTCATTGAGCAGGTTAGCAGAGTAGCCTGTGGAAATCAGCTTCTGTTCTGCTGTGAATAACAACATCTCAGCTACTAAACACTTACTACTTTCAGATAGGACTTTCCTTAATGCCTTGTAGAAAATCACAGTATTAACCTCTGCCTTTTTTCTGGGAGCAATTTGACAAAGGATCTGCTGTGATCAGCAAGTATTAAGGTTCAGTGATAACTTCAGTATTCAACAATTTGTGTAACACCCATATTTGTAACATGACACATGGGTAGTACTAGAGATAAGATACAAACTACATCATTAGTTTTCAGATCACAGAAATGACATTTGACCAGTTAGCTCAAAAAGCTTGGTTAAATATTTGTGTATGAACTCACTGGACCCAAAAAATAACTCAGCTGAAAAAGGATGAAGCCAATTGTTGTGGTTTAGCCCCAGCTGGCAACTAAGTACCACAGGGTCAGTTGCTCACTCCTTCTCTTCCTGTGGGATGGAGAAGAAAAGGGTAAAACTCGTGGCAGGGCTGTGTTTCCACCCCTGAAGCAGTCAATTCCAGGTGTACTGGACGCCCCTCCAAGTGAAAGCAAACTGTGGTTTGCACTCTGCTGCCAAAGGGATTGAGAAAAATGCATTAGCTGTATCAATTATGGCATACCACTTAGCTTCCTTTGACTCCTAGCACATCTGGCATGGTGGCACTCAGCAGCACCGTGACTTCATTCAGGCCATGATAGTCTATTGTAAGCCTCCACTCTCCATTAGACTTTCGCACTGGCTGTATAAGATTGTTAAAGGATGAGCAAGTTCTGCTGATCACTCCTTGGCTCTCCGGTTGACAAATCAGCATATGGATGGGAACCAGAGAGTCTCAGCTGGTGCGATATTGCTGCCAGTGCATCATTGTGGTAGCTGTTGGCACGTGTTGTTCTTCAACTCTCAGCAGCTCTGCAACAGAAGGGTCCTCCAAGAGACTGCACAAAGTAGACAGCTGCTTAATTTCTTCTGTCTCTAAGGCAGCTATGCCAAAAGCCCACCGGTACCCTTTTGGGTCCTTGAAATACCCTCTCCTGAGGTAGTCTATGCCCAGGATGCACAGAGCCTCTGGGCTAGTCACAGTGGGGTGCTTTTGCCACTCATTCCCAGTTAGACTCACTTCAGCCTCCAGTATACTTAGCTGTTGGGATCCCCCTGTCAGTCCAGAAATACATATGGGTTCTGCCCCTTTATAGCTGGATGGCATTAGGGTACACAGTGCACCAATGTCCAGTAGAGCCTTATACTCTTGTGGGTCTGAGGTGCCAGGCCATTGGATCCACACAGTCCAATAAACCTGATTGTCCCTTTCCTCCACCTGGCTGGAGGCAGGGCCCCTTTAATCCTGGTCATCATATAATGACTTAGAAGTCCATTCAAGAGGATCATAAATAAGATCAGGCTTTCCATTCTGTCTAGGAAACTGCCTGCTGGAAACTAGAGTGGCATTTTTCCTGGAAGAATCCTCTTTTGTGACTGTTTTTCCTTGCAACTCACATACTCATGTCTCTAGGGTCAAGGTAGGTTTTTCTATCCTACTTCCTCATGTCCTCTCCATGGTCACGCAGGTAAAACCACAGGGTACCTTGTGGTGTACACCCTCTATATCTTCTCCCTTGAGCAGAGGAACTCTTACTTCTAATAGCTGAGATACTGATCCATACAAGTGGGGAATAGGACATAGTCTCTTCGAGTTGCTGGACCTCCCAGGGCAGTTTCTCCACAACTGGGACAAGGGAGGGAGACTTTCTTCATATTGGTGGAGTAGGCCAGCCACTTCACCTACTGTTGGTGCCTCTTTGCCTTCCCAGTCCATTACTGCCAATGAGTTGGTGTATGATGATGGTGCGCTCCACACAAACTTCCATCGCGTGTGTTGGGTACATCGGACTTCATCAGGATCTGTGGGTAACTGCACATTGTCTGGGTCATAATAAACCATCTCGCACGTGGCTAATTCCCTCAGGTACTGGATGCCTCTCTCCATGGTGGTCCACTTGCCTGGATGACATACAAGATCTTCACTGAAGGGATACCTTTCCCTCATGCCTGACAGAAGTTGCCTCCAGAGGCTGAGGACTTGTGTCTTTTTTCTGATCGCTTTGTCAATGTCCCCTTCCCTAGACAGGAATTCCAGATGCTTGGTCTCCCTACCCTCTAATTCCAAGCTACTGGCCCTGTTATCCTAGTGTCGGAGCATCCAGGTAATGATGCGTTTGCCTGGATGGCAGCTGAAATATTTTTGCATATCTCACAGCTCACTCAGGGACAGGGATCGGGTGATTATCTCTGGTTCTACCTCTTCCTCCTGTTCTTGTGATGGTCCTAGTTCATTGTCATCCCTCACTAAGTGAACTCAATTTTTGGGGTATTTCTTCTTCTGTATAGGGGTGACTGACTGATACTGGTACAGGTTTGGTTTTCAGTTCAGCTGCAGTGCCTGTCACCGGGGTTTGAGTAGCAGCAGTGCCTCTCCGTCTGTTCTCCCTCTCTTCCCCCTGATGGCACTGCCTACTATCGAGCAGTACTTGGTAGATAGTGGCCAGGGCCCAGCACAGGGTGGTAAGTTGTGCCTCTTTGGAATAGCCACAGCATTTTCCTTTCAAATATTCTATCACTTTAACAGGGTCCTGTAGTTCTTTGGGAGTGATGTTTGAAACCATTGGGAGTGAGAAATTCTCTAGATACCTGCCCACACTCTTCCACATGCCATGCCACCCATGACTATCCAGCCTCAGGGCAGATCTCTGGGTGGTGTTCTTAAAATAATTTTTTGTAACCTTAAACAAGACTTGAAACACATTCAGGAGACCTAGCACTAGGAGCATGCTGGCTTGAACATCCCAGGGATATTAAAAATTCTTGAAAGCTGTTGTAACCAGCCTGAAGGAAAAAGGGGATGTGGAAGAGCAGGATAAAGTATCCCCCCCCTGTTTTCCCCATAGATTGGGTGCAATTATTAATACATTCTGAGAGATCTTGTCAGAGTTACAGGCACGACAGCAATGCCACATACAAATACCAGCTTAACCTCATAACCAGTGATGATATCATATCTTAAGTCAATATTACACAGTACAGCAAAATGAGAATCCTGACTCCTCTCCCAGAGATGGTAAACAGCACCACCTACATACAAACAACAAGTAAGGGTTTACATAGCACAACCATGTGAAAAAACAAAACTCCATTGTGACCAGCAACTATTTAACTAATATAATAAACGTGTATAACAACGTTGTTTTAACACACTCTGGTCAGATTTATTGGTATCTCAACTCTTCAGGCCCCATGTTGGGCACCAAAAAGGACTGCTGTGGTTTAGCCCAGCTGGCAGCTGAACACCATGCAGTTGCTCCCTCACCCCTCCCCTCCCGGTGGGATGGGGAGGAAAATTGGAAGACAAAGGTAAAACTCATGGGTTAGGATAAGGACAGTTTACTAGGACAGCAAAGGAAGAGGAAAATAACACCACCACCACTAAATAAATGAATATACAAAGCAGGTGATAGACAATGAAATTTGCTCACTGCCCAGAACCCGATGCCCAGCCCATCCCCAAGCAGCAGTCATGTCCCCCACCATCCATCTGTTCCCCCTCTCCCCTCCCCAACCAGCTTTCCCCCTTATATACTGAGCATGATGTCACATGATATGGAATATCCTTTTGGCTAGTTTGGGTCAGCTGTCCTGGGCGTGTCCCCTCACAGCTTCTTGTGAAAATTAATTCTATCCCAGACGAAAACCAGGACACCAATGAAGTTTATCAGTCATTTGCAATACATGGCAAATTGCTTGTTTAGTCTCCAAAAAGGCAAGGAAATTAAACTGATAACAGCCTTCCTGTGACTTCATCAAGAGTAAATCACTATGTTGCTGCTATACCCCATCATCTTTGAATAAAGTCAAAATGCTTATCTCTGGACTATGGTCAGCATCAGGAAAGAACAGGCACTACCCTGAGCCAGGCAGAAAAAAGTCAGGAAATGGGAAAAGTCAGTCCCAGTGCTATACATGGTAAAAAGAGGCACAGAAGTGAAGGCTGCCAAATTTCAAAGATGACATCTGAACTTAGCAGAGCTCCTGAGATTGCTGCTCCCAACTGCCTGCACGGACATTGGAGCTCCTCCTGAACCAGCTGCAGAGCCACCATGGTGTACAGCCAGGTCATCTGAAAGGTCCATGCCCCGGGAGATAAAGAAGTGAAGGGGCAACTTTATCAACTGTCCCCAACTATAACACTGTCATTCCAGTCAGAGTGCCCACCGTGCCTTTTCAAAGGCTGAGCAGCAAATCTGCAGCACAAACAGGACCTGCTGAAACTTGGGCTAGGGCCTTAACTAGAGGCATTCAGCAACTTTAAAAAGTGACATTATCATCACAAAAGATCATGGAAACATGTAACTTGCTGATAGTCTGCATGTTCTGAAAACAGTGGATATCATTAAAAAAAAAGGATGATGGAAAAATTCACCAATGGACAATTTAAAATTCAAGAAAAAAATCAGCAATCATCAAGTAACAAAACCTTTGGCTACACTTCGTGATATCGAGTAACTACAGTGATAAGGAAATGGCTTCACTATGCCTTTCAGTCCTTGCTAGAGAGCAGGACTGAAGCACAGAGGTAGCAGAGTGGTTTGGGAAGTTAAAGGAGAAAATCAAAGAAACAGAACAGCCCTAAGAAGCAAGCCCACCATAGTGGCATAGCCAGCGCTGGACCATTCTAGCAGGAGGATGGTGGTGGAGGAGGATTCTTCACTGTGGTGACACCATCTCCCTGTCGATTGCGTAGAAAGTTAGGCTATGGCAATTTCCTCAATATCATGCAAGAAACCCCTAGCGTGATACCACACAAATGTCTGCAGGAGAACACACTACTGGATGGTCTTCTCATCAGCCTAGTCTTCCAGACAAGCTCCCACAGACTGATTTACATGTTTTCTTACTGTTTGGGAGGCTAGTTTTTGAACAGAGAAAATTCCAGAATCCAGCAGCATTTTGACTTCAAGTTTACAGGTATTAGTGTCTGTCAGTCGGGCTTTTCTCCTAACCATGCCAAAATACAGCGAGTGCAGTAAAAGTGTATATCATGTTTCCCTACTCTAAATGGTAACTGAGGACATGTAGAATAACTTGAGAAAGAAGGGCTGTGTCAGAAAATGGAAAAAAGCAAGGGAAGTGTGTTTAATATGCTACAAGTCAAAGAGAAGTGCAGAGAGCCCAGGACAGGGTGGAGGGTACTGCCTGTGAGGAACCTCTCTCTGTAGAAGTCAGTACCAAACTGGTGAGTATGCAGCGGGGCTGCAGGGTATGAGGACAGAGCCAGGTGAGACAGGGAGGACCAGTGGTTGCCTTGCCCAAAGACCCCAAGTCATTCCCTGTGTGAGGGCCTATACCAGCCACATGGTAACAGAGGGAAAGGGAGAATTTGCAGGGTCAAGGGAGTTCCTGGGACATCTTTTCTACTGATCATGGTGGAAATCAGCCATGAAATGCTCTGGCAGCAAATGGTGAACTGACGTAGCATTCATGACCTGCATCCCATGAGGGACAAGAACTTGGATGAACTCACAAGCAGTACCTGGGTAGCAGAAGAACAGACGGTGCTTTCCTGGCAGGACACAAGCAGCAATGGTTTGGAAGATAGTATAAAAGATGAACTTATCAATGAATCAAAGCCAGAGTTCACTTGATTAAAGCAAAATATGTGTGTACTTCATGCTAAAGTGAGATTTTCTAAGCTAATAATTGTATTTGAGTTTCATTTAATGTTTGATAGTGATAAATTCAGAGCCACAGGGACCGTTCTCTTTTGTGACAGCTGTCCAGATTTAGGTCTTGATTGTCTCATCCCATCCCACAGCCAAAGCATGTAACAAGCTCTTCCAGTCCTCCCCCACTACAGGTTTCATGCATGGGACCACTGGATGAACAGGGCCCACATAAAGACTCTTCTGCTGCAACTCTCATCCCTGCCTCCCTTAAGTATGAAAGGTGGCTCATCCTCCCAGCCATCATCTCCTCCTGCACATATCACCTCCTCTGGAAATGATGGTGCTTAATGCTTTCTTTCTCATAAACACGGAAGACATGCCCTATTCTTTGGCTTAAACTCATTTGGAATACCGGAAGAGGAGAATATCAACTGTGATTTATTTTCCCCACTTAAGAGGTGTGAAATATATGACATTTCAATGAAAAATAAATAATAAAAATATTTTTAAAAAAATATGGGTGTGTACCCCTGCCTTCTTCCTATGTGACTTTCAAACAGTTATTAACTGAAGTAAATCTCCCAGTAGTGCTGAAGCAAAAGATGCACAGTGATCCATATGTGGTACAGTACATTCTGTTAGTATTCAATAGCTCAGATGATACAGCCTCTGGAAGCAAAACAAAGTATAAATAAGAGCTAACCAGGCACGTTGCACTGCCTATCTGATATTTCACAAGAACTTGGCAAGAAGGATATTTGATTTATCAGTGCAAATGGGTTGGTTAAATGTTTCTTAATGAACTCAGTTAATCCAGGCATTGGCTGAAAGGGTCCAACATCAGACTTTCTAAATAGCTTTCATTGAAAGTGAAGAGTGAACTTCCATGATCTCTTTCAACGTACCTTTCAACGTACCATGACCTCTTTCATTGCACCTTTGAATGTAAGGTACATTGACTCTTCAGACTAAAAGCTATTAAGGAAGGACTATTATTTATTATTTGATCCAGGTGTACTTGAGGGGACCTATAGATCAAGTGAGGGTGAAGGCCTGCCTAAAACTATTTCAGCCTTAATAAAAGAAAATTTGGAAAAGGGGTCGGGGGGGAAGGAACACCACCACCCTTTTTTTGCATAATAAAGTGTTTTTCTTAAGTCTGAATCAAGTTTCCCCACTCTCTAGCCCCATACTGGATTCATCCTTATGATATTGTGGTTTGTGCCACTATTGGAGGTGGAGTAATTTGTTTTGCTTTCCATAGGTACATCTGAATATATTTAGCTGACTGCAGTCTGCTGCCTTTGGGAGAATGAGCCATGAAGGCAGAAAATCATCAGCCCAAACACTAACTGTAGGTCCTGAATTTTGAATGGCTCACAGACTTGGAGGCGAAGAGGAGGCTCTAGGTAAAACATGAGCCCAGAAAAGCAGCTTCAAGCAGCACAGGTCTGTCGTCATTCCCTGAAGGAGATGTGTCAGATGCAGAGGTCTCAGAGTGGTGCTAGCAGGAAACCTCAGCACAAAAACCTGGTCAGTAAGCAAGAACTATTTGGCAGTAGCAGGTAGGCAGGGCTAAAAGAAAATATGTGGCAGAATAAAAGCAGGATGAGGGCAGGATGCTGCCTGTGAGCAGCAGGTCTCTCGGAGGAGGGCAGTGTCTCCACTTCCCAGAACCTGCAGGGCACTGTGGACTGCAGAGGAGGAGGAAGTAGGGAGAGATACTGGTAGGTGCCTGGTGAAGGAGTCCCATTTAATTCCACAGCCACACTGTGCTACTGGGAAGTGAGGGATTTCCAAAGGTCAAGGAGGCACTTTTGAGGCATTTCCCCTTCTGCCACAAAGAGAAATAAATCTTGGTTGATACAAAGAGCAATTGAAAGTAACGAACAAAGTTCGATGAGATAAAGCATGTATTTATAAAGACAAATACAGTTATCTGGATAATTTATAACCATGGTATATAAATTTTAAAAGAATTTTAAACCACTTGCCTCAGCCATTGTTTTCTTCATTTAATTTTTATATTGACAAATATGGAAATTTGTCACACATTGCTGTCATGGATATATAGTCTCACTCAGTGTGATAATCTGACAAGTAATAATCTGATAAATTGCTTAGGGCTGTGCTGGGTTAAGTAATTTTTTTGAAAAAAATAAAAGAAAAAATAATCAAAAAAGCAATACATATTCCTTTCTTTATATGCTTCTCCTCTCACCTCTCTCCATCTTTTTTCTTCAACATTCTGCTTGCAAAAAAATATGGGCCTGTTCTTATATCTCAAAAATTAAAATAACTGGCTCCAGAGCCAATGTGTCTGCATCCTAGATGATTGCCTACATACCCACTAGAGTTAATGGAGTCAGACAGGCATGTCTTGGGGGGTGGGTGGGTTTGAATTGTAGGTGAGATTAACTACACCCATAAATGCTCATTTATAATCATTCCACTGATAACTATATGACTAAACCCACCAATATTTCTATTTTCGGTTCTAAAGGTAGAATTAAACACCTAACGGGAACCAAGTGACCGTACCTCTGAGGGTAACCTCTGCGGTTAACTACTTTCTTCTCCATTCATTTTAGTCTGGAGACTGCAGAATGTCGCTGCTGGAAGTAAGCTGTAAAGAAAGGTAGACCAAGTCACACACCCACAGCCAATGGTCTACAGCAGAAAAAACCTTTAAGGAACCCTGCCTAAGAATTTTCTTCCAATATTGTCTTGCATTGCTCTGGGAGAGCTTGGAGTGATGTCAACAGGCTGCTGTTCTACCTCTAGTTACACAGAGGAAGGCCTTCCTAGCAGTGCATCAACATCAGACCAATCAGTTATGTCACAAATATTTGCTTTCCTTATCCTTCTTTTTGCTCCCTGAGGACTCCAAACATATTTTTATTTCCCAAACCAAAACTGTGAATAAGAAGAAGCCCCAGTGACAGGTGGTACTGCACAAATACATTGCTACATATGTATCACATTTTTCCACTCTTAAAAGAGAAGAAATACCCACAAGGACCCACAGACCCGGGGTCCTACAGATGCCGCAAGGTAATCTCCATCATGACCGGACATTTCTGGAGCTCTGCACATCACTGCTATGGACCTAGAGATTTGTTTGCTCCATATAGAAAAGTCCTGTGTCATTGTGTAATCACAGATCGACCCAATGCTCCCAGCCTGAGCAAGAGACCTGGGTGGAGGGAGCACAGAGCAAGGATAACTGGAGGGGAAGGACGACTCGTTCCCCTCACTACCCAGAGACACAAGTCACCTTAACTGTAATTTCAAGAGCTGTGCTCCAGAGATCTGTAACCTCTGTGACCAGGCTATTTGGTAGGAGTCCCTAAGATGGCAGAAATGAGCTAGAGGTGGTCTGATACATTCCTCTGCTCCTTTTCTACTGCTGGCTGGCTTATCCCCAATCCACAGAGAGCTATGGAGGTTCAAATTGTTGTGATACACAAAACAATCCCTCCAGATCGCTGCTCACCAAGAAAAGTTTTGTGCTGGAGATAGTGAGGTGCTGCAAATCTGCTGCTTTCTCAGATGCTCTGCAGAGCCTCTTCCTTCCCAGGCCTCTGGCTGAGCACATTATTTGCCCCAGTGATGGCGATGTGTTGTACAACCTAATGGGCCACGTGCAATGTGATTACATCAGTGGAGGAGGGTCACACGGACCATGTCTGACATATCTGAGCCTGCAACATCAGGGTATATGTAACATGTATGGCAAGGCTACAGAAATTTGGGCAAATCTGTGTGATGTTCATTTAGAGCTTGTGCTAAACATCATACACTCCTTGCCAGAGAAATTGTACAAAGATTGATCATTTTGTGCCCATTGAAGCTGAATGCCTACACAGATGTTGTAACACCTAAGATTCAGAAATTTTTCTTTCTGTCCTGCACGCTGCTTCTCAAACAAGTCAGACAGCAATTTATCCTTCAGGCCAGTTCTCAGTGCCACCATCTAATGCCAAACAACTCTTTGTCTCCTGCTCAATTTAAGAATTACACCCTTAATCTCATGGATTAACCAATTAATCCCACCAAGAATTATGCAACTGAAATTCTTGCTACGGTCCCTCGCACAAACTCAGGCTTCTCCTCATCCCCATCAGGGCTGTGACTGGAGGGGTGAGGAAAGCCTTGTCCTCTCTCCCAAACTCCACCTTTTTAACACTTTGACTGTCAATATAGAGTATGTTGCAAGCAGCCAGAAGTGTGTGCCATACACATTCACATACTCACACACTTCCAGCCACTATCAGACAGGCTTTAGCATAGATGGGGCATCACTCTGACCCAGGCTTGGCTGCTGGCTATTCTTACACTCCTTCTGCACACATTTCCAGCTGTGTGTTGCTATACAATTTAGGATGTGTTTAATTAATCTAATGACAGAGTTGATGGGGGGGGGGGGGGGGGCAGAATCATAACTCTCCAGCAGGAAGTAAATTCTGGTTTTGTATTGTAGTTTTCATCCAAATCCACCAACATTTTTTTCAAAACAAACAAACCAACCCTGATTGTTATCACAGTTGTGTTTCAGTAAAGAAAACCACCCGGTTTTATTCCCAAAGGTCACGTACTCGTGTGTTAACATTAAAAATGCTTTTTAAAATTAAACAGAAGCAAAGTCCCCGCAGTACAGTTGTGGAGGTAGTTTATGGGAGGTGACTGGGTTCCTGCCCACCACTGACGCTTTCTGCTTGCAAGAGGAGAAATAATGTGGAACAGTGTTTGAAAATAGCATCATTATTAAACAGTCCATTGAAAGGCGGGTAGATGCCCTGTGGCAAAAAAAACCCCCACAAATAAACAAACAAAACCCACCATTGGGTGAATCCGCTGTGTTAACTGATGCTGTGTTATATTGAGAAATTAACAGCTTCTGGTGCTTGGCTAGTTTGTTAATAATTTCTGATTAGAATGGGAGGATGCAGAAGAGAGAATGTTCTTTTGCTATTCAGTCCCACCAGTGATTGTGTAAGGTGTTCAGGTTCCTCCAATTGTTATGAGATCCCAGTGCCCTCTCCTGGCTGGTACTGGCCATGCTGGGATTTTCATCTGCCATGAATCAGGGATTTGCAGAGGTCCAAGATCTTGCTTTTTCAATCTTTGGTTTTGGTTTTTTTTTTTAATGCCAATTAATGCCAGTATCACCATACCATCCAGGCTCCTTGAAAGCAGCTGGGCTCCTATATGTTCATCTTCTTGCCTCAAACTCACAAACTATCTCTCCCCATTTGTCTTGCTTGGAGAAATAAAGATTGTTCCCTTCTAACAGCTGGACTTGGAGGGGATCACCAGGGTCCAACACGTTGCCAATAGCCTGCAGGAGATCAGGGTCTAACTCTAGAACCATGATGTAAATATGGCTGAAGAAGTCCTCCTCTGGGGCTTTGGTCCCAAAGTAAACAGAGTCGTAATCCTGCATGTCAACATGAGAAGGCACTGCTGCAAGCTGGCAGCCTCTGATTCCCTTTGGAGAGAGGAGAGAAAAAGCGATGCTTATCCACATCCTGCTGCTGAGGCATGATTTGGCCAAGTGCTGGCCTGTTACCCCAGAGAGGTACCTCCCTGCTGAACTTATGGCTGGCTCACATTGTTATTCAGAAGCATTCAGTGTCAGAAACCATCATCTGCCTGCTCTTAGCATGAAGCACCACATGATTTTCCCTCAGTGTGGAAAGCCGTGGGATGCTCTGGAACTCGCGTGTGCCACATGCTGTCTCAGTGTTGTTGCAGCGGTGGCAGCAGGCTGCTGGGCTGACAGTGGGTGTCACACACAGCATGCGGTAGGTAATGTGGGGCTGTGCTAATCTCACTGCAGCAGTCTGACATGCTGTCTTTTAGTTTAGGCCTTATTTTTTAAGACCAGAGGTATTCTGCTGTAGACAAGTCTCTATCTTTGCTTTCCATACCCTGCACTCAGATTTTAGGAGATATTTTCCATGAAAAGCACAGATAAAGACAAGCAAAAATCTTTATAGCTGTCCATTAGGTTCAAGACTTCCTCAAGCAGGCAACTCTTCAGGACTCTGTTTCATGACCATACCTTAGAAAACACTTGCTGAAATTTACCATATTTTAGTACTTAAAAACTTTTAATGAGGACACCAGACAAAGGCAAATGTGGCAAATGGAGCCATTCCAGGACAAGTTATCTGACAGCAGAGTATTAACTCCATTATTATATTGTTGGTACCTGAACAACTCTCCTTCTGCTCTTCCTCCTCCCACTGAGAATTTGGAACAAACTTTGGGCAGATTATGTGAGAAGCCTCCGTCTGAATGTTCTTCCAAAATTTTTGAAGAGGCAGATTGCACTGGGGATGCGCACGCAGGAAGCCACAGACCTCCCACGACACTGGGTCCGCTCCACCAAGACCTACGTGGAGCTCTGCAGAAGCCCGGCTCCCTGTTGCTCTCCCACCATAACAGAGTCTTTCTGAGACAGCATAGCAATGCCTGAGGGACCGTGTCTGCTCTCCTACTGCAAGCAATCACCACAGCAATATATGGCTCTGTGCTGGCTCATTAATCCTCCTCAGACATAGTCCGTGGTGCAGAAGACTCTTGGGTCTTGATTAGACACAAAAAAAAATTGTCTAACTGGTTCTAACACAGTCCTACCCAAGACAGTTTTAACTCCCCACAAAATGTCAGCCAAAGCACAAAAGGGCACTTGCATAAAATTGTCTCCCCTTTCCTCTTCACCTGCTCCTCCCACACAAATTTTATCTTTAGCAACACAACTATTCCAGCAAAAAAAAATCAATGTTGGCCTTGATTGAGTCTGTGAACTAAAGGCTGGGGTAGGAGCAACCCCTATGGATATTACTAATCACTTACAAGTGGGACTGAATATCCAGTTACAAAGCTGTGCAAACAAGGAGTGCAAGTGAATATTATTACCTGACTGCTTGTTCTTCCTGTTTGATTGTCTCTAATATGGCAGAAAACGTGGGTCTCCTGGTGGGGTTGGGATTCCACCAGGTTTTCATGCACCAAATCGGTCTGGTGAGGTTTGGAAAGCCAAAATCAGCAGCAATACTTGCTAACTCTGTGAACTTTAGAACTTGTTTTTATTTATCCAAACAACAGAAACAATGTCACATTAGCTTTCTGAGAACTGGTGCCTGGATGTGCAACTTTGCCCCGCAATGAACTTGCTAGCAGTAAAAATGGCCAAGCTTGCACTGAATTGCATAATTGCATAACAAACAGTAATTTTTACATATTCATTGAAGTTAGTAGGAATAAATAGTTCCTTGAAAAGCAGTTTTGTATGGCTATTGTGTAAATTCTTTAGCAATGTGTTTAGGTTTACACTGCAGCCTTTCATTACTGAAGGTGATAAACTGTGTTTCTTCTCTCTGCAGAGGGAATCTATCTCCAGAAAAGTTGCAGGAGCCTAATGTCATTGAGTCTGGTACACAGCCATCATACCCCATCAACAGGTTCAAAAGTCACTGTGGTGGAAGAAGGCACCAGGATGTTGACAAACCGATGGACAGAGACCGCACAGAACGATCAGATAGGTCTTCTGCCCTCAGGACCAGACTAAAAGCATAAGCAGGGAAGGAGAGAGATTCCCCTGAAGCCTGAACACAGCTTTCATACGGGAAAATGTAGATGAAGAAGAGATTATGGGTAAAATGGACTTTCCTGTCTAAGAAGGGAGTCCCATGGCCAGCATTGCTGGTGCTACTCTCAGAACGTTGTGGAATATTTTTCAGTCCAAATAGTGACTGAATTACAGAGGAAATGATGACCTCCTGATAAAGGCAACATCAACTCTTTGGGTAGGAGTGGGGCTTTCTTTCCACATATGAAAGAGAAAAATTGGAAAATGGCTCTTCCCATCCCTAGCAATGTCAGAGTTATAGAGAGGCTGATACTGAGTTTCCCCACAAAATACCCTTACCATCCTTACCTCCCTGCTGTTCAGTCAGTGGCAAGGTTTCAGTGGCTTGTACACGTGCAGGTTGGTAAACTGTGCCATTACAGCTTCCCATATGATAATCCCAAAGCTAAAGATGTCTGATGCTGGGGAACAGAATCCATCACTTCTCACTTCTGGGGCAGCCCTACTGAAGAAATGAACAAGTTATTGGTGCAATATGTTTCTGTATACGATAGAGCTGGGCCCAAGGCAAAGCAGAGTGATCCATATTTTTCACAGTGGATCCAGAGACTTGAGTTCACACTTTGCATTGGTGGCTATGGCTAAGTGTCTAAGTAAGAGAAGAGGAGTGACAATGGTGCACCATGGGACATATACCTGAGCTAGTGAAGAGAAAGAGGGCACAAGGCACAGCAGCATTTTTCTCCATGTGCAGAGTTACAAGAGAATTCAATTTTTGCCAGAATGTCCAAATTTTCTGCTGGATAAAAAGCCACAAGACAGTTTCTCTGAAGCAAAGATACAACCATGTTCTGCTGTTTGGAGAGGTACAAGATAGAATATGGAAAGCACAACTGCTGTGGAACTGCTTCTATCATCGCCCTTTTTCAGGAATGCCAGAGAATAGTGGTGATGACCCATGGAAGACCCACAGTATTAAAAGCATAAAATTCATATCAGAATTCACATCATACTTATGGCAGATATTTCTCTCTGGTTTTCTTCACTTACTCACATCCAGACCCTCAAAAGCCAAAACCTTCCTACAGCTGCATCACATCTGCCCTCTCTTATCTCCCCTCCAGATCTGAACACACAGCTGTCCCCCACTGGCACTCTATGCATGGGAAGTCAGGCCACAGACATTGCTCACTGGGTGACACAGAGCCCTAGCAAAGGTCTCACAAATCATTCCTACTGCACTCACCAGTGTGGTGGTCATGGGGAAGTCATGCGTGATTGCTTTTACTGGCAGTATGTTCTCATGCTGTAGTGCATGAAGGGCCATCTTGGTCATATGGTTCATTCTGAATGACACCAACTCATGCAAACCATCATCCTGTAAGAGAGCCTGAAAATCAACCACCAGTAGCAGCAAGATGCCACCATCTTTGCGGAGAAAAGGACAGAATTTGAGTCTTACTAGTCATGGCAACGAAGAGCCAAGATCTTCTTTCAATAACCTTAGTGAAATCCAACTGGCTTTAAAGGAATAACTGGAGAATTACAGTCTTTGTAATGGAAGAAAGTTGCAGTTACTGGTCCTATAAATTTAATTAGATTTGTGAAAGGCTGAAGAGTGAAAGAACAGTTTGATATTTAACTGAATTTACATTAGGAAGAAACAAGTGAAATTTTCCAGCTTTAAGTGCCCCAAAGTTTGGAAAACCAAAAACACATATCCAAAATATATTCTGAAATTTTATTGGCTTAGCAAGATTTGATCTGAAAAGATAATTTGTTACTTATACAAAACTTGTTACCTATAGGAAACCCAGTTTTAAACATATTTTTTGTTAGTCAGTTTACTCATAGTGAAAATGCTCATCTTGAAAGTCCCAGAGACAGATGAATTTCGGCAGGTCAAACTATACCGAAAGGAATAAATAAAAATATAAAGAAGTGTCATAGGAAAGCCACAGATATGTTACTTTTCCCATCATATTTCTTTTCCAACTGTCAAAGGATTTTGCCTTATTCCCCTCACTCCTTTTGAACTGGCTTCTCCAGTTAAAACGTACCTTTATAAATGATGAAGCCATAAACAACTAATGCAGTTTGACTTGACCATGTCTACAGCACAGACGGAGAATTTGTACTTGTTTGACTGCCAGCATAATCTTTAAAGATTCCGCCAGACTGAGTTAAAAAATTGCCAGTGATGATAAATCTACCACCAGTCCTACTTTTATCTGAATTTTTCTGTCTCTAGCTACTGGATCTTGACATGATTTTGTCTTCAAGGTTTAAGTATTTCTATTGATAAAACAGATAAGGTTTTAGAAGAGATGAGGTGATAACAATGAAACTAAAACACTACCTTTCACTCAACAATATCTTCATACTTCTCTGGAGATATGTTGGGTGGATCATTCTTCTTGAAGTTGCCTGAAGAAACAGCAAGACAAAAATACAAGGAAGCCTATTTCTCCTCATACGTATACCAGCTGTATGTTGACATACTGGCATAGATGTCTGAAAAGTTGCTCCTAATTTATCTCTACCAAAGGAAGACCTGCATCAGTCCTCAGATTTTTTTAATAAAGTGTGCTTAACTTTCCACCAGAATGTGCTCTTGCAAAAAAATGGTTCCCCAGGAAAGTAACTGTGCAGAGCAATCTCCCACCAACAGGACAAGCTCCCTCCTCCCCTCTGTGGTGCTCCCATTTCCAGCACAGCATGTTCTGCCAGCCAAAGGTGAAGGAAATGGGCATGGGGAAACTCAAAACCCACGCAGTGAGGTTGTGCTGTGTGTTTCTGAAAACAGATGAAGATTTTAGACAACCACTTGCTTGCAACACCCTTTATTCTCATTATTTCTGAGGTCTTTCAGGAATTGATCTCAAGATTTCAGGGTTTATAAGACCTTGAATTCTTAGTGTTGTCCCATCACCCATGCTCAGTCCCACTGAGTCTCCTTCAGCAGTTTCCTACATGCTGTGTTAACTGCTGAAGCACAGATTCCCGTTTCATGATTGATAACACCTCTTCTGGGAGATTTTTCACAGAAACTGTTGGAGCCAAGCTGAACCTTCATCCAGGCTGTGGATGAGCTGCTAACTTATCTCCAAACTTGCATTTCTGCATCCCCATCTGCAGAACTCTGGAAAACCTTATGGGAAGATCTTTTGTCATTAGATGCTTGGATCAACTCATACATCTGAATATGATCGCAATCAGATCAGTCACTTCAGCAAAGCCCCTGAGATTTCTGTGGGTTACCCAAATGCAGGCCAACCAGCTCTGCCACTGCTCTCTTCAGACCCTCCTGTTTCCAGTACATGCATTTTGCAAAGCCTCCTGCATCCTCCTATTACATCTGTTGATTTCCTCTTGAGACACAAGTACTGTTAAGAAAGTTTTCTTACCAGAGACATTTGTCATACATGCTTTGAGAAAACTAGTTCATACCTTTGCTGTCAAGGTAGCCCTGTGAAACAAAAGGGAGAAGAAACATAACTAAATCTTGACCATTCTTAGTTATTATCTCTGCTTATTTCCTTCTAGGCAGACAGAAATACCAATACTTCCACTTTTAAATCAGGTAGCACTCATTAGCCTTTCAGATCTAAAGACGCCAGGAAAATCATGTTTCAGCAGTGCAGATCCTGAGATGGAGAAAGCTTCCAGATGGCCTTTCATTCCCCAGATAAGAAAAGCCTGCTGTGAAATGCTACTGCTAGAACAGCTTGAACATACTGAAACAAGCCAGGCTTAAGTAGGATCCCAATGGTGTAAATCCATTGCTTTTAGGTTAAAATTAAGAAACCCCCGCATTTTTCTTCATGTCTGAAACCAACCTAATTTTCTGGAGTCCACTATCAAATCTGTTAAATGGGTACTTTTACTTTGGGCCAAATGCAGTGGCCAAGTGAAAAATAAGGCAACGCTTACATACTTCCCATAAACACATGGCACCAGCAAGTCTACTTGTGATCTTTTGTTTCCACAAGGCCAGAGAAACCAGATCTCTTGTTTCAAACCTGGCCAAGCACAGCTTTCCTACCATTTGAAGTTCAGCAGTGACCAGGCAAGCTCTGAACTAAGTCAGACTGTTCAAAGCTTCACATAAACACTTTGTGAGACCTGACTATCAGAGTATCAGGCTGGCTTTCTCAGCGTGCATATCTGTTTTTCAACAAACATGTCTTGCACATAGATTACCCTGCAATTATTAAGATAATTATTCAGGCTGATTATTGATTACTGATTATTGCTCATTACTACTAACCATTAGTATATATAACGTGAGTGGTAGCAGCCAGTGCCATAGACACCATGCTCTAGAAAATGCAAAAAAGATATTTACTAAGTTGGCGGATCTGAAAAAGTTACTAAGCATCTTTGATAAGCTTAAGAAAGGAAAAGGAAAAAAGCTGGAGTTTGTATTTGATACTACCCAAGCCCTGAGGGTAGGAATAGACCTTCCTTTGCTGTCAAGGCTGCAGCATCTTTGAGGCAAATGATATGGCTCAGCTTATTGCTGAACTGAAACAAACAAAAAAAAAACCTGGCTAAGAGCTGCAGGCTGCAACCAAAGAAAACTGTATGATAGATAAAGTATCTGACAGTCATTTAAGTGGGATGAGTCACTCACATACTTCAGTCCCCCTCCTCCTCGAGATGGTGGCTTTTTTATATTGCCGTGCTTCCAGCTCAGATGAAAGGACTCAGAGACTCTGCTGCCAAGTCTTCAGGAAGTCCAGTGTACCACTCCCTATAGGGATTTCTCCTGAAATGGGTCCTGAAGAGGCAGAGAGTGGGGAGGAGGAACTACATGTGACAGCTGTCAGTCTGCACATGATGTTAGTCACTTCATGTATGTGAGGAAGGTGCTCAAACAAGGTACTGAAAAGTGAATAAAGAGCTCTACAGACAAGCACCAAGTTGGGAAAGAAATGACTTGTCAGTGACCCATATAAAATGATGTTCTCAGTCTAGTTTCCACCACTGACACAAACTGCAGTAATTGCATTGATCATAAGATGTTCCTCTGCTGCGTCTGTGCAGCTCTGCTGAACTGGCTGGCCAGACTCCCCAGAAACCTGCTGTATACTGGTATATGCAGGCAGCCAAAAGCCTGAATTAACTTTAGAGAGAACCTTGATTAAGTTAAATATTTCCAGTATCAGAGGCTAACCTCTATTAATTAAAATGTCTTACAACTCCTCAATCGAAGTGCTGTAGCAGCGACCACCAGGCAGCATAAACCACCATGGGCATGTTCCCATGCTCTGAGTGAGCACCGTGAATAATTACAGGAAATGTCTAGGCCCCTCCAAAGACAGACAAGTTTGTCTGTGAAGAGGAGACTCAAAAACACTCCCAGATGTGGGAACAGATGGATCCATCAGTGTGCTCTGTAACCAGGGAATTGGACCAGAAGTTGGGAAGTATTTCTTTACAGATATCTGGGTGGTAACTTGCATGTCCTTGAGGATATCGACATGCATCTGTGCAAAACACACCCAGGAAACAATGTTCTGTTGTTTTCAGTCACATCTAACAATCCACATTTCTCCTAGTAACTGAAAAGCTACAGAACAGGACATAACAAGGTAGGCCATTTTGTTTTCATCATCATGGTAAGATGTATCACTTCTACATTTTCAGGTATGCTTGCTACTTTGCCTCAGTTTCCTTTTCCAACTGTTAGCCATGCTGCAGCTGGAAGGAGTTTTCCCAGTGGCCGCCCTCTTACTAAGATCAAGGTTTATTAATATGAAGCTCAAAATTAAATAGTGAAACTATCCAACTGCCTCCTGCTCTTCTGTCCCAGTTTCTGGTGCACAGGACTTTTTCATGGTCTTCTATCCCCTCCCCACCTGGCAGTTCTCTCCAATTTCTCCAGACAACTCCCTCAAACTGTGGCCAAGGCCAGCACGTTTTGTGTAGAACAGCTGATTTGCCTTGCTTTGTCATACCACACCTCCCCTCTTCAGTCTCTGCATTTCTCTTTGTGCCAGACCACATCACACAGCTTCTGGACAGAAAAGAGGACTAATTACAGGAATAACTGTACAATATGCATCCAGATATCACTGAATTTTGGAGAATATCCCATCACACACAGGCTCTGGTCCTAACCACCACATATACCCCGGCCAAAGCAGTCAATCTTTAGTTCCAGTCCTCATGCAACTGCTCTGACTTGGCAATGTAACAAGGTCAGGCAGAGATCTTATTCTGCCGCAGGCAAATCAAGAACATTACAGGTGACACATTAGTTTCTACAAGTGTGTTTGTTTAGGCATATGTGAAAGATAACCGTGGTATGTGAGAGCAGATACACACATCATTTCTGAGAATAAAGACTTCGAACCCAAGCCATGGTGGTTTCCTGTGTGTTGCGTCACTGAGCCCAGTCTGGAATGAGAAAATATTAGTAAGGGTGAAGACCCTGAGAGCATCAAGAAGATCCCAGGAGTTCCAGAGCATCTCTTACCATATTGAATCCCACTTCTCACTTTCCCCTAGAAAACATGATTTAATTATTGGCCTGGAAATACAGGTAACATGAGGGAGCATTAATTGCTTTTTCTCATAGTTTTTTCTTTCTGAATGTTGTTTCCAGTCAAGTAAGGATAAAGGAAAGAAGAAATCTGCAGACACAAGATCTGCCATTTATGGAAAGGAAAAGACACTTCAGGAACAACACCTGCCAAACAGATCTAGCAGTAGATAAGTCTGAGGAGGTGAACACACATTATTAGCAGTAACTAATAACCCATCTGCAGCTAGGAGGTTTAAAAAGAAAGAGAAGGATAGCCTGTACCAACAAGTGCCTATCTAATTACAATGGGATCTCTAGCTGAACCTGCCAATGAGTCTTGCCTGGTGACATTCTTCCCAAGCACTTTTGTCTTGCAGTTATCAAATGAACACAACAGCAGCTTGGATTTGGGGAACTGAGCCAAACAATGCAGTTCATCCCACAGGGAGCATGTCAGGAAGGAGGAGGAAAAAAACATCAAAGCCAGAGAGAAATTAATCTTTTCTATAAAAATCACAGGGGAGTTCAGCTTTACTGCCTCCACAAGAAAGAAAAGTGACATTCCTTACCACATGGTGTTTGCAGATGTCTGCTCCTTCCCTTTCTTATATCTTGAATATGGATTTTATAGACAGAACAGAACATCCTTCCTGGTTTCTCCCATTGCCATTTTCTTTTCTTTCCTTCTTCCCTGTAAAAATCCGAATCCCTCTTATGTCAGCAGCTGCTTGGGAAAGCAGTGGAAAACGCTGGTGTTGCTAGCAAATTCACCATAGGCTTAGACCCTGGGATGTGTAGTAAAGTATTCAGGGCATGCCTCTCTCTTGAGGCATGGTTTTTGCTCTTATTTCAAACTTTTTCACCCAGTCTTGGCATCAGTCCAGCTAATTATTGGAAGAGGCGGAGATAGGAACTTAGCACTCATACGTGAAGAAGCTCAGTGCCTTGTTTCTTCCCACAATAGGTAAATAAATCATGGCAGGCCCACTTGCCATCTGGTGATGCTCCCTTGGTTTCAGCAGAGGTCTTCCAAGAAGGAAGCCTATGAACATTTGAGTTTACTGACTTCCCACATAATTTTTTATTGTTTTGTTTAATGAGGTGATAACTCAGCTATGTAATTACAGATTGAGCCTAATCACCAAGTACTGGATTTTAAACACTGCAAAACTAAAGTTAAAAGGCTGCTGGATGTACAGTTTTAGTTGTACTCACCAGAGAAGCTGAATTTGAAGCTGGATAGAGACCTACCAAAGCCCGGATGTTAAAACTAGGATATTAGGTTCCAGCTCAACTCTTACAAGGAAATATTTGAACAACAGCTCACTTAATATTTCTCTCACTGCACTGAAGGTATTCAAGCATTGTCCACCATTTGTATACGTACAAACAGGAAGTTTGTTCAGTAACACAGGTAATTGCTGTGTGGATTGCAAAGCAAAATCATCTTTCTAGTGCAGGATGCAATCCATGAGGTCAACAGTAGAGGACAGCTCCAAAGGAGGCACTAAAATCCCACGAGCTGATACATTGCTGTCCTACTAATCTGACTGTTTCCTCTAAACCGGGTAGTGACTATCATCTCATGCCCTGAAGCTTGGATCAGTAGACAGTCAGAGATGGACTTGAGCTAGAAAATCCATCTCTCTTTGGATTTAGAGGCAGAATTACCCAAAGCCCATGACAGTTCAGATCTAAGCTCTTCATCCATGTTTCTGCTTTGTTTGTTATTCAGTTAAATTCAGTTAATCTTATCCAGCCTTTTGCCTTGACATTACCTAGATACACTACTCTCTGCAAGTCAAGAAAACACACCTCCCTTAAATGAAAAAAGTGAGTTTGGCCCCTGACCCATGGCACCAAAGGCTGTTGCTAGTTAAAATGGTAGAGATGTTGAGTCCTCTGTTGAAGCTGAAAGGACTTAATCCAACTTGATTTTTCCTGCTCTCACTGACATCGGTGTAAATGCAGGCCTTATGAAACTTATTGCAATTATCCTCAGACCCATGTAGTGCTTAGGAACTCTAATCACATACACTTTTCTCTGTCACCTAAAATGCTGAACTCTTAATGTTTTGGCCTTGCCTGGCTCAGAGAGATCTGTCTTTTTTTTTATACGAAATAGAAAAAACTGAAGCTCTGAAAGGTCTGCTTTCCAGGCACTCGTGCCAGATGATAACCTGAAAAGCATCTAATCTCCTCCTGGGAAAACTCAAGAGCAGGAGAAGTGTTGGATAAGATGATATCCCCTCCAGACCAAGAGCTGGGATGTGAACACCCTGTTCAGAATCGCCCACAGATTTGTCACCATCACGCCTCAAGTAGAAATGAACCTGGCACACAAAACCACAAGTACTGAGTATGTCAAGGCAACAGCCATGTCTGATATTGCCAAATACATGGCAACAGCCCAGTTATGACATTTGTGCTTAGTATCAGTAAGGGCTGTCCTCTAACAGTGCTGCTAGGAGAGCCCATGTGCCAGGAGGTAGCCAGCAGGAACAGTGAGAAAGCCTCAGGCAAGCAGATCTGCTGTACAGCGACTTGCGCACAGAGGGACCTTCTGCATGGCCTTCCATCAACGGGTGCTCTAATGTAAAGGCAGAGGTACTGAGTACAAGGCAGCGCACCATACCCAAGTGGCAGACTTTGCGTGTTTGAAGTCTGCTTTAGTACAGCAAAGGATGGATGAGGACTCATTAAAAAAAATAAATAATCAGTGGTACGGTGTTGGGCCTAGCAATCAGAAGTGTGATTGAACAAGATTACCAGCTCTGTTGGAGAAGATGACTAGTAGGAGAAACCAGGGCTCATCTTGCTGGTACCAGTAATGTCCAAGGCTGGAAAGAGATTTATTTTAATATAAAATTGCTGCCCTCTAGTGCTTTGGAAACAAATCTGCCCACGATTATTAGCCATAAACAGATGTGAGGTAAGGGAAGCATGCCATTTCCTGGAATGAACAGGAAAGGATCAAAATAGTCAGCCATATCTATAAAGGCAAAAATTAAAGACAGTTCTGACTGGGTATAAATCCATATAGCCATCAATTATTTCAAATTAGCTGTATCAATTCAGAGCACCCCTAGAATTTTGCCCATTTTTGTTCCCAGTATCAACAGACTATCAACAAATAGATCTTCTACCTTCCCTGTACTGTATCCTGAGGCAAAGGCTTTCATCAAGAGACTGGTAGTTGCTGAAGATAAGGTGGCAATAGCCAATGATCCACAACACCTAAAATTGCTTTTGACTCTAAAACTGACATGGTACAGGGATACTTTAATATATTATAGATATTAAATTATCATAGATATTAAATTATCTTCTGACCTCAATGATAACTTCCGGTCAGCAATTAGAACATCCCTCATGGTCTCCAAAATATGCTTCACATACCTCTGCCTTTGCTGTGCTTGTTCTGTGGCTAAAGAAAGCTCATTAAAATAAACTATGTGCAAAATAATCTCTACTGACATCTGCTTAAAAAAAAACAAACAAAAAACCAAACACAAACCCACAAAAGAACAAACATTTACACCACTCTCTTGCTTCTGATTTTAGAAGTGATAGCACAGGTCTGTGAGAAGCAGCTCAAAACTACTACTTCAGCTACCTTTCCCCCTTGCCCTTCTGAAGCAATTTCTTGCATATCCATTCAATTAAAAAAAAAAAAATTGTTGTGTTAGAACTCACCTCACAGAAATGAAAACTGTGCATCTCCAGTCTCTGAGGAGATCTGTCAGAAGAAGCAACACCTTCTTCAGCATCCCTGTCTCACTGTATAGGACAATTAACCTTCCCAGTGTTTGCCAGATAAAGGCATATTCAGACTGGAATTTAATTCTTCAACTGGTAAAGCTCTTCTCTCCTACCATTGCTGAAGACAATCAGCATCTTATCCATTATTTTATCCATTTATCTGGACAACTCCAGTATCAGCTTTTGCTTTGCAAGGAAACTCTAGCAGTAAGGGAAGGAAATTCAGGACTTGTGGTCAGATCACAGAACTGACACCCTTGTTTTTCTGAGTTTGGCCTCTAATTTTCTGAGTGGTTATGGATAAATCTCTATAGACTACATTTTCCCTCTGTCTGTATAGTTGACATGTATTCTGTGATATCTACTAGGACAGTAGACACCTCCTTTTGAGATGGCAGTAATTTCTCACAGTCATGAAAAGGCCTGGCTAACCTTTTATTAAGTCTTTTAGACTCTGCTCTCCAGCCAAAACCCAAACACAGGTGACAACTTTCTTCTGACCTGACATTCCTCATGTATGTGATGGTTTACCCCATTATCTGCACTTTCAGTCATGTCACCTGCCTGTGTCCTTATGATAGATTTGTATCCCTGTATGCATGTACCTGTGTGTATGTGAATTAAGACAAGTGGGTAAGCAGCCAGTGCCTGCCTCCCCCTGTATGCTGGGTGCACCAGTGATGGCAGCACCTGCTTGAGTGCCTGTGTCTCCGCCCCTGGCAGGATCCTGGAGACAAGGCTTCCTGGATGTGCCCATCCTGCTTCCCCATGCTCTCTGCCGAGGGAGGCCACTGCTTGTGTCAGCTGCAATGTTCAAACTTGCTTCCTACCACCTATCCGTTTAGTGGAGAAAACAGACTTGGGGAGGCAACAGCAGCTGAATTTGAATGTCAAAGCAGTGCAGTGAAGAGGTTGCTGATAAACCACAGAAACACCCCAGTGTCCTCCAGTAACTGGAACTAGTAAGGCTGGGCCAGTGGATGAGACATGTATCCAGTCTAGATCTCTTGAGCTGCTGGTTGCAAGCAAACCACCTGTTGTTTTGATTTTACAAGTCAGAGACCTAAATCTATGGACAAACTGCAGACATATAGTTGCAAGCAGGAGGAAATGCAGCCTATGAAATAATGACTGAAATAGCCATTGAATCATGGCTGTTGTCAACTGCCCACATGCTGTACGCACAGTGGTAATGGATAAGAGATTTAAAGAAAGTTTTACAGCAAAAGGCTCCAGGAAATGAATCTACTCAGTTTACCAAAAGAAAGGGGAAGGATGTAGTAGGGAACTGGTCAGAGAAGGATCTTCAGTCACACAAAGCTACTGCAAGAAGCTGTCTGTTGCAAGAAGCAAAACCTGAGTGCACACAGAACTAGAAATACAGCACATTATTTCACGGCAAAATGGATTCACCAGCGAGACAAGCGGCTCGAGCACCCAGGGTGAACAGTGTACATCGGTAAATCGTGAGTGATGTTTCTGCAGAAGATAGTTTCCTAGATCAAGCACCCCTCTATTGAACTTTAAGAGGTAAATGCTTCAGGGAAATCCAAAGACCTTGTTATGCGGAGATCAGTCTAAGCAATCATAGCCAGGTCTCCTGGCTGTAAAAAAACCCATGACTCAGTAAACCTCTACCATGTCTGGTTGTGCAATATTTATTCCTGTTTATAGTACAAATAAAGCTAAGCACTTTGTGCTACTACCTCAGTGTGTGCAATTACTTCCTAGATACTATGTAGCTACTACTGTGGCAGGAAAGCTCAGTTGCTGATTAAAACTTGCTAGTTAGAAACAGGTCTGGACTCTATTCCATGTTCTGCCCTACATGGAACAGAGCAAATAATTCTGAGTGGCCAAGCCTGAACGTGTTGTCTGCTCTCTAGCAGAGAGAAATCAACGTGTTGCAGGTCAACAACTTTCTCACAATCTTTCTATAAAGGAAGCATCTCAAATCAGAGCTGATCTGCTGGATTTCATTGCTCTTGTTCTGTTTCCACACCTGTAGAATGGGGATTGACTGCAAAAAAAATGGGTAGCTTACTTCATATGGGATGACTATGAAGTGTGTGTCCTCTGTTTCCAGGGGCAGTGAGTGATACTATTGCAAGGGATATTTGGGGGTTGGGAAAGGGAATGTCCCAATAGGAGTTTACAGTGGTAAACTCACCCTGCAAAGAGAGGAAAGCATGGGAGGTCAGTGATGATAGCTGGGCTGACTGCAGAGGGCTAAATCCTCACTGTCACCGATGAACCCTCAAGGCTTCCTTTTCTCCTTAAGGAGAGAATTTTTTGAATCTGCTTGGGGAGAAAATATTAGTCTCTCTCCAGTATTTGTGACAGTCCTTTAGGACAACCCTTCCCAGTTTATTTCTCACTAGCACTAATGGTGTTTTACAGCTGGAGTGTCCTCTCCTGTGACCAAATGCCAAGAGGAAGGGCTGAGATGCCAGAGCCTCCCAAGTTACTGCCAGGACTTTCTGAATGGGCTGTCTCCCAGTTCAACCTTCTAGTCAATTGAGAATCACTGCAATTGGATTCCACAGCCTCTGCTGCAGTTGAATCAGATTGCTAATATCAGCCTTCAAAACTGCACAGCCAATTCCCCAAACCTCCCATCAACCCTATGTGTATTCTAGGTCCACAGGCTAAAGCAAAGGGAACAGATGCAAGAGAACAGCTATCAGCCTCTCTTCCTATGTTTTGTTTTCTAGACAGATACTTGTCTATGCAGACCATTACCATATGAAAGCTGAGGCAACAGGACATGGGCTTTACACAGGGGAAGGACAAGATTTAGAGCTGGCATGTTGGATATATTGCATCAGCTTGTTGCATTTTTTGCCTTTTGCATTTAAGTTGCGCCGGTTTTGTTCCCTCCCTCACCTATTATGGTCTCTGATCTCCTGGTCCCACTCCAGTGTCACTACACAGTTCATGCCTCAGCTCCTACAGTCATCACTTCTCATGGGTTGCAGTAAAAGGAAGACGCACAAGTCTTAAATGTACTTCCTCAATAACAGGAAGCGGTCTTACCTTCCACATTTTTGCTGAAACTCTTTAGCTGGGGGGAGAAAAAGGGAATCAGTCTGCTGTGAAGGGTCTAAAATCAGTTTCCATGCCCATGTTTCATATGAAACAGAAAGGATGTATATTTAAGTAGTACCCTTTTCCAAATAACACATGAATGATAGAAATAACTATATTTCTCAAAGTGCAGGAGCTTCATTTCTCTACACAGCACATTGTGCTTATTCCTACCAGGTTTTTGAGACATACGGCATTAGATATTAAGTTAAGAAACAAAAGCTAGATGTTCTTATTCAGTTTTGTTTTATTAAGAAGCTTTCTTATCTATTGAGGAAACACACTGCAGGCTGGCCAAAGCCAGTACAAGGAACAAATTCGGCGAAAAATAAACAAAAATTGTTATTAACAAAACTACGAGTCTTAAATTTCCCAAACCTCATTTTTGCTTACATTATCTCAGTGACTCTCTCAACTTTAACCAAAGCCCAAGTACTTGAACCTAATCACCTCTAAACAAGAGGCAAAACTCAGTTGTTTCTAACTAAGGTGGAACACCAATTTAACCCTTCTCCACAACTTTTATCATTATACAAAGTAGCCTCTTCATCACCCACAAAACAGAAGAAACTAGCAGCCTCAGCAATGAAACAGAAATTGAGCATAAGCACTGCTAGGTCTGTATGTGTTGCCATTGTGCTAAGCAAAACAATTGTTTGTACATATGAATGACATCAAAGTCTGCTGGTAGAGGCTAAAACAAACCTTTTCAGCTTTATGTAGAAAATATATAGGTTTATCTAGGTAGAAAATTTTCTTCTCCTGTGAATCAGGCTATCTCATTTCACATGAGCTTGGTAAGAAAGTGATAAAATCCATCAGCTATGTTAAGAAAATGTGGAACTAGATGATCTTTAAGGCCGCTTACAACCCAAACCATTCTATGATGCATCCTGATTAGGACATTCACAGTTGTAGTGAAAATATTTAACATTTGTTTTAATCAGATTAAAAACAATGCATAAACTTTAAAGATTATATTTTTATATGTCATCAGTGTCACCTACTAAAAATAGGAAGGATTTTAAAGATGTGACTTGCTTATTGCTTATGATACTGTTTTCATTGAATAAGATAAGTGAATCTGTGATTATTTTGTTTTCACCAGGAGAGGAAAAGCTAACAGAAACATGAATACCGATTTTAAGATTAATTGAAAAAATCTTGGAAAAATAAACTTTTAACAAATTTGACCTAGAGGGTTGTCAACTAGACTTTGTTTGCAAGATCAGTCATGATTCGATTTGTTTTGAAGGTCCGAATAGAGTATGGGTCAGCTCTAATGGAGAGGGTGGGTTTCTTATTTCATCCATTTCTGAAAGTTCATTGTAAAGAAGCATCTGTAACAGGAAAGGATCATTAGCTTTACATGCCTCCAAACTCTCCTGTTATCTGCTCACACAGCAACGCTGTTGGGAATGCGATCTGGGGAAAGGTAGTAGTAAGGGAGCTTTTTGTTCTTGTTGCGCTCAGTGATGGTGTTGACAATCTCATCCAGATTCTTGCGGAATGTTGCCATAGCCTCTTTCACCGGTTTCTCCACAAAGTGTTCATCTGGGTATGTGCCCAGAAACAGCTAATTGAAAAACACCAAGAAATCATACTTTGAGAAAACAAAAGCTATTCTGTTTCAACATTATGTCGTTCAGCAGAACAACACCTAGAGCCTCACAAATGCTACTATTAAAATAGTACTATCAATATTTCAGCTAGCCTACATTTGCACTGCCAATGAAAGACGCTGTGCCATCCTCCCTCCACCGCTGGCTGCTTCTTTGCATCCCTGCATCTTTCTGTAGTGCTGGTTCAGGTGTCTACATGGCACTTCCTCCACCTGCAGGGAGCTGATCCACTGAAAAATAAGCACTTTTATTCAGGCTAGTGGTCAGCCAGATCAGCTTCCCAAGCCAGATCTCTGTGTGGCCACTTAAACATTTGCACTGCTAAAGAAAAGAACAGCATGGGAGGGGAATTAACAGCCAGGGATGAAAAACAAAGACAATTGCTTCTTTCAGTGACAGTGGAAATTTCTGTTGACTTAAAACTGTTCTTCAAAGTTCAACCTGTTGGTTGCTTTAGTCAGCTTGGACTCTACAGGTGCCCTGAATACCAACCACATTGCCAACATGCATACTGGCATATTACCTGCTTTAGGTAACTATTTCCCATTATACTACCCATGCTTACTAGCTTCTCAGCTCAAATCTGCTTTCCTCTTAAGGAGAAACTTTATTTGAACTAGCCTCTGTCCATCATATTCCATTTAAGGATTTCAAAACACATCCTCCAGACACAGCCCTTGTGTGAGACAACCAAGTACCTACAACCTCATTTTACATGAGGGAAACGTCTACAGACCGTGTTTGCAAAGCCTCCTGTAGGCTTGTTTTGGTTTTGCTCCACATCAGCCAGGCACAAGCCACAGCTGTAGTGCATATGGCACTGGGGCAGATTTTCCAAAGGGACAGGACATGGGGACACAGTGGTGCTGTAGCTTCTCCACAAGCACTGCTAGGGCAAGGAGTGGAGAAAACCCTTGTGCCTCTGCAACTTTTCCTCCCACACCAGCACCCTTACTCAGCAACACCATGCTTGAATCTAGAAAATTTCATTTTGGCTGAAACCAGCCTCAGACTAAAAATACAACTTCTCACTCAGAGGTGGTTTGTATCTGGCAAAACAAGGGCAAACCCACACCACTGATATATCTCCACAGAAAGGCAAACATGGTCAAGTCAAGCACAGAGCAGCACTACAGTCTTGTGAGTCTGTGTGCTCTTGCCATGGCCCTTGTGGTCTCACCAATATCTTCACTACCTCGAGAAGGGAGGTCAACTTACTTCATTGTCCTGGAATTGGCTCAAGGCCCAGACAGCTCCAAGATGCCAACAAGAACGTCCCCTGTCTGGCAGACTCTCCACAATTTGTTCAATGGTGACTGTCCCCTTTTCTGTCGGAGGAGGGCGGCGCATTGTTGGTGGGGCATTGGGAATCCAGGAACACCAGTCATACTGCACAACAAAGCAAGAGAGCATGGTGAAAAGCTACAGTGCCTGTTTTTTAGGAACAGTGCAAAGAAAATCAGGAGTCTTGCCACCAGGGAGTTTGCTTCTGTACTATGAGTATCTCAGAAAGAGAAGATACTAACTAATGGACAGAGAGATGCTCTAGAGAAGGACTGAAGGAGACAAGAAAGTCCCTACTGTCTTTCTCAGGATCTCACAAGGGAGAGAGTTGTGTTGTCTAAATGGGAGTAGTTATGCTGCTAACCACAGGCATGTGCCACACAGCCCAGATTCACCAGCCAGGCTAAGGACTTACCTATCTTATTAAACAAAGATCTCTTCTGATAATCTGAGGCAACCTCTGATAAAAAAACCTAAAGTTGATATAATTTCCTTTTCTCCAGTTGCTCTTTTCTGCAAAATTTGCTTTAAGAACATGCCCACAGTACTGTGGTCAGGCAGTAAGAGAGGCAAAGGATGCTGGTGCCTCATGGAATATGTCACGTGGATGTGGCTGCGGTGAGTGCCAGACTGGGAACTCAGAATCACTTCTGGCCTGCTTCAATGTTGTAAGATGGCGATGTCTCATTTTGCCTCAGATATGAACCTGAGTTTTGCCACCATCTGAGATGTTGCACTTACCATAACCTTTTCTTTTCCAAGCACTTTTTTACCTTCATACATATCCCCTGCCCTTATCCTACTCTCAGCCCTCCCTCTCTGCCATTTTTTTCCCATGGCTGAAGACCCTTTTGCTGATGGGCTGAATATCCTCTGCATGCCAAATTACCTCTCTCATTCTCTGGAGGCTCTCTGCTAGACTCTAGTATTCTGGGCAATATTAAGAGATGGTTCCTTAGCGGTACTTGTCAGACAGGATTTCCTAAGGGGGAGGCTGGGAGATACCTCAGTCACTTGTAATGACGGGTTGGAAGTGAATAGTCACAGAGGTTCCTGGTCATGGATGTGGCACAGGAAGAGTGTGTGTTCATTTGACACCTGGCTCTAGACCTGCTCCAGGGCTCCTGAGCTGCAGGGGCGGACAGGAGGGTCAGCATGGAGAGTGATGTGGGATGTGTTTGGGAATAATCACCATAGGAAAGATGGTCGCTCTGCTTATCTGTGAGATCATCCATGCCTGAAGCCAGAACATGTGCCAAAAAAAAGCTCACAGAATCATAGAATATCTCAAGTTGGAAGGGACCCATAGGGATCATCGAGTCCAACTCCCTGCTCCTCGCATGACTACCTGAAACTAAACGATATGACTAAGAGCATTGTCCAGACACTCCTTGAACTCTGACAGGCTTGGCACTGTGACCACTTCCCTGGGGAGCCTGTTCGAGTGACTGACTGCCCACTCAGCGAAGAAGCACTCTGCAATACAGACTGACAAAGAGATTTGCTTCTGGCTGTGAAGTCTGCTTTCCAAAACGCCTTGATGTTGGAAGAAACAGCACTTGAAAGGCAAGCTGTTACTACAGTTTCAGAGTAGATATATGTCAGTAAAGGTGGACGGGGTAATACAGGCTATCAGTACATGTCACATTAAACATCATAGAGGAAGCTCAAAGAGTTGCCAATTGGCTCACAAACTCAACAAATGAGCAGTCATGCCCTTTCCATGCATTGGGAATGTTAAGCACATTGGTGCTTTTGAAAACTTGACCATACATGACCAAAGCCTAGATCCTCATGGATGCACTGCTTCAAATTTCTGTGTATGTCAGTGGCAGTTAAGTATCCAGATATCATTGAAGATCTGGAGTCCTGTCCCACTGACTTCAATGACACTTTACCTTGTAGAGGCTTGTCTGTGCTGCTGCAGAAAGTAGAAGCAGAGGTCCTGCAGACATGCAAGGCAGCTTTCAACTAGTGAACTCAGGACCCTTGGTAAATGCTCTGTTAGGCCAGCTAGATCGCTGTGCTGCTGGGACTGGACTGATGGAAATAGCCAGCTGCACCAACTCGAAGACAGATGGCGTATGCAGCTACATGAACTGCAGTCACAGCTCTGAGCTGCGCTGCACGTGTTCCCTAAGCCACATCTGAAAAGGGGATGTATGCTGCTTCAGCACAGGCACGCTGCCAAGTTAGCACAGCTTACAACAGCAACGCATGGTAATCACCGTGCATGCACTCACAGCAAATGCAAAGAAAAGCCACTTAGCATAACTCATTGCATTTCGTTGCAGAATGTGCCACAGACTACCAGCGCATATCATATCCAGGAAGTTCAGGTGATGCCTGGAAAGCATGGTAGCTAGACTGTGCACCTGAACCCTTCAACATTTTTGAAAGGGGTCTTAGCAACACATTTAAATGTTTAAAAATATTATTCCCCATAATAAAATCATTAAAACTAAAATATACAAGTTAGAAGCCCTACATTTGAGGTTTGGTACATAATTAGGACTCAAAATGCTTTTCTCAGCTTTCAAAATACTTCAGTTTCCACAGGCTTCATGGGGATTTGCAGATGGGTCTGCAGTTACCTTGACAAAAAGAGTAATGTAATGTCTGTATATCTACTAAAAAACATTTCTCACACCTCCCAGCCCAGAAAGAACAGCAGTCTTCCCAGAAATTCCTACCTGACCAAAATTCACAGCTGCATGCTGGGCTGATGTGGTGAATATTATCACTGTGAGATATTCTGCTAGCTTCTCTCGTGTCCTGATCGTCTTAGGAAACCCTAAACGAGGGAGAAGAAAAGCTTAAGTAACCCAGCTATGAAGTTACCCAGTTACCCAGTAGTAGTCAGCTACTCAAAAGGCATGAGTTAGAGGGCTGTGCAGCAGTCACTGAAGGGCAAGGCATTCTCTTTCTGAATCTTGCTGTGTGGTCTAACAGGAGCTACTCAACCTCTCTATGTCTTGGCTGTCCAGTCATAAAAACAGAGTGATCCTGCCTTACCTCATACAGGTTTGTGAGGCAATCACCACTGTTTGCAAAGTACGTGACATACCTTAAGGGAAAGGCAAAGTATAATGACACCTTTAAAAAATACTGTAACCCTGTCCTCTCAACCCTACCTACCCTGCAGCAAGGAACCCAGACAGTCCACAGGGCAGGGACCTCAGATGCTCCCTTTTTCTTCAGTCTGCAGTGCAAGCAGGAAAGATTCATGCCAAGGAGCAAATGACCATGTGCTTGCATTTAGAAAAGTTCGAGGCTCAGCGATCAAGTGCACTGCAAGACAGAGTTCAGGGAGAGCTTACTTGCTGGAATGGGAAGTGAGGAAATGAGAACTTCTGAAAGAGAAACAACAGAATGAGGAAGAGAAATAGTTGCATCAAGCCGTCTTTGAAGGGGAATAATCAAATGGAGCTATACAAAGAAAGAAGGGATTAGTCAGGGGCTAGGGAAATATTTTGCTACCAAAGCACCCCCAAGCCTTTATCTCTCCTATCCCCACTACATCACAGTCCTGTGCTGTACTCCCTGTCCCAGCCCAATGTGACCATAGGTCCCAGGATACCTAGAGACCTGTCAGCATCTGGGGTGAGCTGTCCCTGCTCAGGCTTCCTGTGCCAGCTGCTTCACATCTCCACCAGCAACCTGATGCACATGTGAACTCAGAGAGGGGAAAGAGGCACATGGTAGCTGTGGCCAGCTACCAAGCCCCAAGAGGAGAGGATGCACCATCTCCTCCTGTGTTCTGCTATCCTAAGCACACTGTGCTCATCTTTAAAGGGCTTAGCATGCTCCCACTCAGAGCAGCCCTCCCAGGGCAGGAATGGAGACTGGAAGGGGACTCCCACGTGCAACAGCCTCCCCCATATATCCTCCTTCCATTCTTTACAGGCCCAGCCAAGTACCACGGCTCTCTGCCCCAGCCCTTGAAGTGGCAGCAGTGCAGACAGCATGCTGCAGGCCTGGCAGGTTTCCCACCTATAGTGGCAGTCCTGCCACCAGTGGTGCTTGTGGCATCCCACCCCAGCTGTAACCCTGGAAAGGCTCAGTACTTGTCCCATATCAAGATGCTTAGGTCAACCATGAAGTTCCTACTACCAGCCCATTTCTAAGCTTTTCCTAAGAGACAACTAGACAAACAAAAATGATAGCAACTAGATGTCCTTTGCTTGTCCAGGCAGGTAGAGCCCAGGATGCTGTTATACACCAGCACATACTGGTAACAAGTGGAAACATCACAGTTTTGCCTGGAGGTCTCACACACAAACGTGTGCATGCAATGCCAAAGCCATCTGCCCCAGATCACTGGTCAACAGGTGTTTCCAGTTGTAAATCGGTCAGGACAGTATGAAGAATCCCCACCCACTTGTATAAATCCCTGAAAGCCTGCTTGGACAAAATTTAAGCAGAGGAAAAAAATGTTTAGGGAAAGGCAGAAGAACGTTAAACCAGGTGGGAGAATAGAGCTGTGTTATGGGTGAGAGCTCCCACAGCCAAGTAATTGTTTGCAAGAAATGAGAGGCAGTGAGAGGAGACAGAGCAAATGAAAATATTTATTGGAAATACTTATGAGTATCTTCTCTTGAAGAGAACAGAACAGCTCAACGACAACACAGATGCTGAACAAATGTGAAGTGCAGCAAGATACTCTTGAGGGGGTTCTTACTTGTTCTTATTTGGTGCAAGGTTTGGAGGAGAGGATTCAAGGCGGTCTCGCTGCTCTTTGTGATTTCTACCAGTCTGTCTAGCGATTCCAACAGCACATACAGATAGACCCTCCCCTAGCGCTTAAAGCACGAGCAGACACAATCTAAGGACCAATCCCCAGTGTACAGAGAGATTACAAGAGTTGCCCAAGCTCATGGTGAGAATCTGTGGCAGAGGAAGGAGCTGTCTCCTGAGGGAGGGAGGGCGGGCTTAATCCAGGGTCTCACCCATAAACCTGAGCATCTTTCGGCCGAGAAGGGAGAGGGTCTCCAACAGTTCAAGGCATGCGGTGCATGCAGCATTGCTGTCAGCAGGGACTTGACAAGCTGCAGACCTGGCTGGGCCATCACACCTTACCTGAGGCCTTCACACCTCTCATCCCATAGACGTAAATGTCTTTGACAAAGGCCTGTAGCTCCACGTCCTCACACACCACCTCGTCACTCTCATAGTAGATGTGAATCACATCCTCTGCAAAACTGCAGACACAGGAAGAAATGAACAAGACAAAATGAAAAGGAGAAAGGAAGCCTGCCATTCCCTGAAGACCTTCTACTGACCTTGCAGAGGAGGCAGATGCTGTACAGGGAAAGAGAGAATCATAGAATCTTAAGGTTGGAAAAGACTCCAAGACCACCAAGTACAACCATAGACCCACCACCACCATGTCTACTAAACCATGTCCCAAAGTGCCACGTCTACACGTTTTTTGAACAGCTCCAGGGATGGTGACTCCACCACCTCTCTAGGCAGCCTGTTCCAATGCCTGACCACTCTTTTGGTGAAGAAAACTTTTCCTAATATCTAATCTAAACCTCCCCTGACGCAACTTGAGACCATTTCCTCTTGTCCTTTTGCTAGTTAATTGGGAGAAGAGACCAACACCCATCTCACTACAACCTCTACAACTTTGAGGTAGTTGTAGAGAGCAATAAGGTCAACAGCAGGTCTCAACACCCTCCTACCTCCTTCCCACAAGCAGTGGGAATGCACAGAGGCAACTTTGATTCATTTCTGACTGCAGCATCACTTCGTCCCCCAACAAAAAGATGCTGAACCACACGGAATGACCTCAACAGTCCTGTGTGCTTTATCCTTTTATTTGATGTTTTGCTTCTGCTCAGACCTTTGTCATCACATCTACATCCTTTTCTTCACTTAATACAGACTCCCTCTGGCATATCCACATGGCTCTCACACTGGGAACAGGGGGTCCCAAACCGTGACACCAGCACCATCCCCTGTATGTGGGATACCCCAAAGCTGCTCCTGAATACCATTCAAATAGTTGATCCCCTCCTACCACATATCTTTTTCACAAAACCCAAGTGGCACACTTCAAAACGAGGGTGGCCCAAGAAACTTCTCTTGGGGAGAAGAGGTCTAGAACCTACACCACTGCATACAGCAGACATCTCCCTGTTCAGTTCTTGTTCTCAAAATCTCTTTCTATAAAAGCTTCCCAGGCTAACTCACCTCAGAAAGAAAGGCTCTTAATATACTAAGAGAACATAAAAACTTCTTAAAGCAGTAAAAATAGGTAAGCCTGATTTCCAGAAGATTTGCATTTGATGACTGAATGACTGGTTAACTGAGCTATGCTGAGGTATTCTGTTAGCTCTGCAGGTACCTATAATCTCTGGCTAAATATTTTAACAACAGCCCATAGGGTGAAATGTTTGACTACAGAAGCTGACTGATGGGATTAAGAATTGTTACCCAATACAGATTTCTCCCCTAATAAGCTATAAATTTATTGCAATTTGGAAACCTTTACAAATCTGTCAGTGTGGTTTTGGTTTCTATTAGCCAACCAAGTCAAGAGTTGCTATCGAGGCAGACAAACAACTGTATAAACACCAAGAGTTTAAGTAATTTTGGCTTCAGAGGAAGCCAAAGGAAAAGAAAAATTCTGCAACATGCAGCAATAAAGCTGCCCTGCATGACCTCTGCCTCCATCACCTGGCACCTGTGCCAAATGCATACAGAAGTGTTACACAATGACAGTATTTTAGACCCCCTTCGGTGTAAATACTAACTAGTATATGAAGTGTGGATGAGGCCTTTTGGGTTAGAATATCTTTGGGTTGCAATATCTATTTGCAGTTAGATCAGAAATAAGAAGCTGAGTATCACAGAAGGGGTTTAAAAATTCGCCATGTGAGCCACATTGTTTCTACTGGGACAACCTTGTCAGCTTTCTCAAGTCTTCACCACGTGTGAAGCAATGCTGGGAATAGAAGTTATTTCATCAAAAGAGTGGAGGCTGACACCCCTGCAGAGTGTAGGAGATTCATGGTGACTACACACATGCATGACCCTGGGTTCATGGGTCAGGATAGCACACACTTGAAAAGGTACTACCCACACCATTTATAACCAAATTATTCACCTACGAAATCTCTCGGTCAAATTTGAGGTAGTGTAACATCTTCCTCCAGCTAGGTTAACACCCACAGTCAAACTAAATTGAGTTGACTAAGTACTATCTGGTATTTGAAAAGGCATATCTCAATCAGCAAAGAAAACACAGGAAAGAGAAGAGGGACAAAAAACCGGACTACGTCAAGAAAACAACCACAGAAAAGTTATAACTTCCTTTCCTCTCAAATGGGCACTAACAATTGCAGGAAATATTGCAAGATAACCCCTTGCCAAAATACAGAGAAAACACAAGAAACAAAGATGTACCCAACACCTAAAACATTACGCTTGTATTATAAACCCCCTACTTTGGGTACACAAAAGATCTGATTTTTAATGAACTTGCTTTTCAAAAGCCACGTGACCAGAAACAGCTGTATATTCAGCAAGCAGCTTATGCCATGCAAAAATATGTTGTTTGCTAAATGGAATGCCACTGTAGAATAAAAACCATATGAATCATTCCATTCTAAGGCAGTGTGTCATATCTGAAAAGGAGCCACATTTGTATAGTCAAGCAGCCTTTCAGTACCTCTCCTGACTCAGAGTTGCTGCCCTTCCTGACAAAACTTGGGCCTGACAATTTTAAGGCATTTTAAGAAAGGTTTTGCTTGAATCATTTAATGCCTAATTTATTGAGTTTCAAAACACAACTCACATGCAAGCCAAGCTTACATTTCCACTTCACAAAAACTAATGAGGTCACGCAGCTGACTTAGAGAGCTGGGCTCTCTCTTGGTTTGTGCATAGCTAAAAAAAAAAAAAAAAAAAGCTAATTAAATCCCCTTGGCAAGGCTAAATTCTGTGAAATCCTATAGAATTGTATATACTTATAAAGGGGCCTCTGAAATACAGAACACAAGAAAACAGGGTTGAAAAAAAGTAGGAATTAATAGTCTTTCAAAGATGTGTGCTTGACTACATATTTTTCCTCAGATGAGATATGCTAGATGGAAAAGGCACCACATGACTAAACAGCCCAGGTGCTGTTCACAAGGCTGTGATGAAGAGCAAAGTGAGCAGAGAGAAAATGAAGTTGTGTTTCTGTGACAGTGACTTTATTAGCCATTTCTAGAACCACAGTCTCTTACTTCTTTATAGCCTCCCAGACTTTAATGCCGTCATCCCGGTAATAGTAGTAGGGGATATCCTCTTTGCTGTCCATCCCTTTAGCTTTGATCTCCTCAGGGAAGCAGAGGGAGCTATAAGTCAGATCCTTCATTGCTTTCTGCACCATTTGTACATGTCCTCCTCCACCTGTAGCATTTGCCTGCAGGAAAAATGGCAAGACAGGAACAGTGGGAGATTATGTTCACTTTGTGCCAAGACTGGCTTTCCAAATTTACAAGAGATTGTATTCAAAACACTGGTGAATCTGTTTTTCAAGGAGAAAACCACATCTCCACACAAACAAGTACCGCACTGCATAGGTCTACTGCAACTGTGCATTTTGACTTCTGAGATTTCACACCTTTTCCATGAATGACTGTTAATATCCACATTTTCTCCATAGGTACAGCACCTGCTTATAATGGAGTACAGCAATAAAGTACAGCAATATAAAAGCACTTCCTGCCAGCCCTGTGCTCCAGAACCAGCATGCGTGTGAAAGAAGGCAGCCAGGAGTGTGTTAGAACAGGGCTTTTGCTAAACCACCTACTGCTGCTACAGAGCAGGTTAGGAGAAAGTGTTTAGGGATGCAGGCTACCATTAGCCACCCTGGAACTTAAGCCAGGAGATCAATCCCGCTGGGTGGCTACTGATGAGGACTGGCCAGGGTTTCAGTATACGTTACATTTAGAAAACACAGCATGCCCACAACAAGCAGCAGTGCAAAACTCTTCAGATAATCACTGCACAAAAGTTCCCAAATGATACTTTTCTAGCACATGATGCTAGTTTTGTAGCAGTAGTCAGCTTATGCTTACTGTCCTCCGGCTGGGTGTTCATCTACATAGGAACCAACAGATTCTGGACCTCCAGGATCCCTGCTGGGGTATCTTAGCCACACATCCATCCCACATGCATGGGGTACAGACGTTATGCTTCTGTGCCTGACAGGTCTCCACAATCAGCAGTGGATTACAGAAGACAAGGAAGGTGCCTGGGTTTACGCTCTCTTTTCTCCTTGGGTGAAAAACTCTGGAGTATAGAAGCTATTTTTGGTCTGGTGTCAGAGGTGTAAGGGGGATAAAGTTGTCCTGAAACACAAGCACCCCTCTTTGAAAGACTTTCTGAAACCTCCCCAAACTTCTCATTTGCTGATAACGTGTTGTCACAGAGACAGCTGCATGCCAACCTGCTGTGATTTCTAGATGCAGCATGCCATTTCTGGGGGAGCCAAGGAGAGAAGAGCTGGGTACATGTTAAACACCAGTGCAGTCAGATTTAGATGTTCAGATTTGACCTAAGAGCTGCATCGCAGTCCATGATATATGGCTATGTTTCACTGACTCAGATGAAACTGAGTTTTAATCCTAGCAGATCTGCAGATCTGCTGTTTATGGCAATTCAAGAAGACAGGCTGGAATCTACACCCACTATTTGTGGGCTTAGAAATCTATCTTATCTACACGTCTTTCTCTGATGCAAATTTCCTTTTGCAATCAGAAATTCTTTTGCTCACCACCCTGCTCCAAGATGAATAACTGAGTACTTAAAAGAAATTGGGGACTTAACTGTGTGCATACATGTGCAGGGATGTACGTGCATATTATGTTACCTTGCACTCCTATACTCATAGCTGATGTGGCTTTGGGCTAAGTGAGATACTGACTCAGTACTGACATTGGCCAGTTCTGAATCGGCTACTTAGAGTAAAAGATAACATTTTTAGCAGAACAAGGCATCAGTTCTGTGTGCCAGTTTCTCAGGTAATATTAGTTATGTTTGCCCTTTAGTAGAAAGGTCAAGAAACAAGGCAATATGTGATGGTTAAAGGATAAAAACACATATGGAACCATGAAGAATAATGAAGATTTGCAAAGGGAATTACTTACCTTGTCAAAAAGGCCACATTCACAGATAAGCTGTTCTCGGGCTTTGGTATTGATGGCTATTGTGAACCGCATGTGTGGCACCAAGAGCTGTGAAATAGGACAAACAATGAAAGAAGGCAAATTCTCTGATTGAATTCAACAGCAACCAGGTATAAAGTTTGAAGTCCTGGAAGACCTGGTGGCTTAGCTGTACATTGACTTGCAGGGCAGTCAGCCAAACGATCTCAGCTGAGCTATCACCAGGACTCCTTTATGGTTTGTCAAACTAATGTGATAACCTCCCTGACCCACATACATTCCTTCAGGTAAGAACCAACCTTGAAGAGGGGATGTACAGCAGGCAGCTGCCGGAACATAGCTATGCTAAACACCTCTGAGACTAAGTGTGTCCGCAAGAGATGGGTCACTGTCTGGTGGATATGGAAATCAGATGAGCGAACCCAAATTTTAGCTAGCAGCCAGTCATATGTGGCATCTGAAGGAAGGAATACGGGATTGTCTGGCCCAGGCTTTTGACCAAGCTGAAAGATATAAAAAGAGTAGGAAACCCCAAATCATTCATGTTTAAGATGAGACAACAAGCAAAGGGTCCCTTTAAAGACCCTGACAGTAAGCCCACCTGGATTGCAATGGGTACAATTTTATTCTCCAGATTCTTGTACAGCAGACAGATAGGTGCAGCCAGGTACTGTATTGTGCATGGGTCTGTTTTATTGGCATCCACACCATCCAGAAGCTCGTAGTCCACAATGAAAATGTTTCCTTGCTGGGGGTGGGGAGGAAAAAAAAAAAAAAAAAAAAAAAAGCAGCATGATGTGTTTTAACGGAGTGCAAGCAGTAAGGCTTGGAACAAAGGCTGGGAAGTCCTGGCCAGAGGCTGGCTTGTGCCCTGTCATTACGAGCAGCTGCTGGCCTTCCCTTGCTCATGATGGCTCAGGGATGGTAACACTGAGAGAGCAAGCATCTTTACACAAACTACATGCCTTGTGTCCACTGAGTCTGACAGCAACTCTTTCAACAAAGAGCACCTATGTATTGGGCATTCGTGCAGTGACACTACGATGCAAGTTCCACGCTGCCAGCTGAAGAGACCTCTGTGCTTGTTGTACAAACAAAAGCAAGGCACAGCCCTTGCAACCATCCTTCAGCATGTTAGTTCAATTCTGTGGGTGACAACAGGATAAGACCTACCAGGAAAGGGAGAGGCACTTTTCCCCTCTGAGGCAATCCCTAACCTTTCAGAGGAAACCACTGAAAAAGGGCCCTTCACCCCCCAGTGACATCTCTTGACCTGGAGAAATGCATGGCCTGCAGCTCCAGGACAGTAGGAGAAAACAGTTCACAGAAGTGTTGCCAGTCTGAAGAGACAAGCAGCTTTGCCATGACCAACCATAAGCCCAAAAACAGGAGGTGTGGCTGAAGGCAGTTAGAACAGGGTTTGGATGTTACAGGATATGAGAAGGAACATATGGAGTCCAGTCTAACTTGGAACCGTACCTTCACTTCCTCCTCCAGGGTCAGGTTCCTCTCCAGACTGCATTCTACCATATCCGTAGTCACAGGCAACTTCTTGGGTATCTCTGCGCATCTCTGGATCAGCACAGGATTGCATCCATTCAGGAACTGGTAGCCAAACATAAAATCTTCCTTCCAGTGCTGCATCACATATTCTAAAGAAAAAACAGGCCTGCAGCATCAATATCCTACTGCATTGTAGGATTCCTCCTTTCCTCCCCACCTTTTGCTACAGTGCACTGCAACTTTGACTAAAGAAAGTAGCAAGAAAGGGATTCAAAAGGTGCCATAGAATTTTAAGAAAAATCACTTAAGTTAAATGGACAATGTAATCTGTTTTTCCCTTTGAGAAGAATTAAATCGATAATAATTTGTTTCTCCATGTACAGAGGCAGAGGTAATGAGGAGTAAAATATTCCAGTCCCATGAAAAATGCTCTCTCCATCTGCAGACCACCTTCTCAGGTCTTCCATGATGTTTTTAAATATCACTCTTCAAATTCTCAGGGTATGCAGTACAGAGGGACGAGTCCAAAAAAGATGGTACAGGCAGGTGAAGGGAAATACAGAGCAACATGGGTAGGGAAAAAACAGCAGTGGCTGGAGCAGTTCTCTTAGCTGGAGCTGGGTGAGGGACACCTGGGGAAGGGTTTTGACTTTGACTCAGTAAAACTGCTCATTCGTTGTTTTGCTTGTTTAACATGTTTTTCCCTCTGTTTATTTTTCAATTGCTAATATAAACCCTGATTAACATATCTTCTTAATAAAAAGTTAGTTTTGGGTACTTCATCTCTTTACTATTACATATGTAGTACTACTGGATGTTTTCCACAATTGCGGTGTTATGTTTCATAATGTCATGTCGCTACCTCAGCCTACAAATTCAGAGTCAGAAAAAACATGATTAATGTGAAAAATCCCATGGTATCTTCAGGGGAAAAATGAAGCAAGTAAAGTTTTCCACTATTGCCTATTTTCAGACAAGGCAGAAGTTTTTCTGAAAGCAATTTATTTTTCTACAAAAGGTGAAAGGATGAAAAAGATAGGCCTGAAGGAATGCAGTGATAATTATAAAAAATAATCTCAAAACTCACAATGCTTTCTAACACAGCAAAAAAAAGTTAAGTTTACTTAAAGTTGACATTTACATCATCTCTGTCAATTGCATAATGAGCCTGGAGCTATATCTGAAGTCTACACCAAGCAAAAAATGACTCATCACCTTGGACAGAAACTGCATGACTGAAAAATGCTTTGAATCTCCTTCTCCATTAGCCCTGTTTCTGCCAACGCTTGCAAATAAGCAGATTCAGAGTTGTATTAATATAACTGAGACCAATGCTTAATGTTTAAAACTCACAGAATTGGAGCTTGAGTATGTAAATGTTATCAATGAAATTAATTGTGGTTTACATCTAATTACTGTGTTAAAAGTACTTTAGGAAGCAATCTTATTAAATGTAACAAATTGCTGTAATTAGTTTTTAATAGCTCTGGCCAGCTTGTGTGCTTTATTTTATACCCAAGACCGCGGAAATTACTCTTATTTCTGTTAACTGGTCCTTAGGCAGCCTGAAGAGGAGCAAAACTTCAGAGCAGGAGGGAAAAGTATTTTCCTTTGCAGAGTCTGAACATGCCATTCACATACATTGGAGGAACCACATGCTAGCCAGCTTATAGTATCTGTGTATCTATTATATCCAATAATACAGTAAAATAAAGTAAAACAATGTAACCACGGATGACAGTAGAAGGTTGGCTCTGACTCACAAAACAAAGGCTTCCCAGCCCTGCTTTACAGAAAGGGTACCATGAACTTCAAAAGCCATGTCTATCTGTAATTCTTTTATGTAACTGCTAAGATTTCCATATTGAAAAGGCTTAAAGAAAAGATGTATTTTGTCTTTGACATCTTAATACTGCATCAATGGAGTTTTTAACAGTATGAACAATACTGCAGAAACTGAATGGCCTTGAATATAAAAGTGAAACTCACACTCTGAGAGAGGCATTTTTGTCTTCCAGTAAGAAGATGTGAGTATGATATGACAAGCACAGCAAGACATTTAATGCAGTACGCGCAACTAATTCTGACATGTTTTTGAAGAGAGATGACATTTTGGATAAATGCTGCAAGCCTTTTCAGGCCTAACTTGCACTGATTTCCAGTAAGAACCACAGTTCCTTGTGGTCTGATAGCCCATCTTGGCTGCAGCAGGACCAGGTGAAGAAGTTACAGCTCCCAGGGCATTCCCAGCTCTGCAACCCATCCCCAGACTTGCTGGCCTAACAGCATGCACTTTCATGCCTGAAAGAAGTTCTGTCAAAATGACCGGCTAGGAAAAATTTGCCACTGAAAAGCATTTGAGCTGCTCTGTGTCACCAAAGCAAATGGCCCATGCAAACTGCCTGAAGGGAGCTACAGGTGAGGTTACAACAGCAGAACTGAGGCAGTGGTACCCTCCCCGTGTCGGGACAGGGATGAGAAGCTGGGACCGTCAGCAGCACTGCAACCAGGACTGAGCACATGGCTGGGACGTTAGCCAACAGCCTTTGATCTAGTCTGTGTAAGAGACCAGAGGGGTCACCCTAGTACTTGCTTTTAGCAGAGAACATTTCCAAACATGCCTCTTTGCAGATTTTCCATGTATTTAGATGGCTGAAGTGGGAGATATATGATCAAACTTTCAAAAATGCCTTAACAGCTAATATGCTCTGAAAAGCACTCCCACGAAGCTATGTCTAGGTTTAGATGTGAAATACTTACGAAAATTTGTCCTATAGGACTTGCACATATCTGAAAATATGTTTCTAAAGGCCAGTAGGGACTACAATGCCCAGCTGTCTGGACCTCCAGTGTAGCTCAGGACAGAGAATGTCACTGAGCAATTCCCAGTAATTTTAGTTTGTGTGAGATCATAGCTTCACTTTTTGGTTTTGTGGGCTGTTGGTGTGATCAGCAGTCTGAGGTTATAGTTTGTTTATTTATGAAAAAAACATAGGAGAGCAGAAGTATGGGTCAGCCACTTCCATCCTAATCAGATATGTTCACGACAACTAATTAGTCATTCTACGATGCAATCATGAGCAAATGCTGATAAACCCACCAGAGATTGTGTTGCTGATTCTGACAAAGATCCTCTCAAAATCTGCAAAATCACTCCAGGAAGACTGGAACATGTGCATGAAACGGTTGACATAAAGATTCTCCATCCTAAAAACAAAATGAAACACAACATCTCTGAAAAAAATCAGCTCCAGGTTCCTCAATACCTTTCCCCATTCTTTTCCACCCTTTTATATACCTACACACAATAAATTTTTCAGTGCTGGAATGTGAGATGGTGACCCTACAGAATTAAATTTGCTGGCTTTACCTTTACACACAAGGCTGAAAGGCACCTCAGGAGCCCAATCCCTGCTACTGCATTTATCGAACTCCATTCTAGAGCCGTTCTCAGCAGCCTACAATTGCTGTACTTTAAGACTTACTTCATATAAAAACTATAGTCAGAAAAACTAGTGCTTCACACATCATTGGTTGTTAGCATATGCTCAGAGTGCTAAAATCACTATTAGCACCAATTCAGAGAGCTGCATGGTGACACGAAGAAACTGAGTAATTTGCATAAAGTGCAAACACAACCCAGGATCAGTGCAGCCAGTATTCCGAAACAGAGAACAGCTCCTCTAAGTGTTTACGTGACCAAGGCCAGACTGGATCCCTACAATGCAAGGCCTGAGTTTTTAAAAGCTTTCTATTTCCTTGGGCAGCTGGTTAAAGTTGATGCTCACTCATCTCTAACCTCAGTAACCAAGTCACTTGGTTGCAGACAGCACATGAGCGGGGGGTGGGGCTGGGTGCCAGAAACGTCTGACAAAGTGCTAATTCAGGAAAGTATTCTGACTACAACACAGTCAAGCAAGTTCACCTCATATGAGATGACAAGTCCTGAATTGTTACATAAATGCTAAACTGTTGTTATGAAATAGAAATAATTTATTTTGACTAGAAAGCAAATAATGAATTTGAAAAATTACGCAAAGAAAAGCACGCACATGACACAAAGATAATTTGGGCAGATAACAGAGTAAAGAAAAGTCACAGTGTTGCAGGAAATCCTCCAGAACAGAATTTGAGGGACAAAGGATCCCAGGAGTGTAGATTTATAATCAATAAACTTAGACTGAGGCACCTTAAAAAGAACTGGATTAGAAGTGACTGAAGAGAACCAAAAGCCTGGAAAAACAGCAAGTGGTTATCTGGAGGAAGGCTCTAGACAAGCATGACCATAACCCAGACAAGGGAGCTACTTCTGCACTGCGCCCAGACAGGGTGCGTGGGGAACGCACTGTTTCTGCTGCTGCAGATGGCAGTCAAGAGGTGCCTGGCAGCATGTTAGGAAGTAAAACTTGGACAATTGTCTAGTCTGAAACAGGAGATGACCTCTCCAGAGGTCTCTTCATACCTGACAGGGACACAGAATAATTGTACTAGGATCAACAGGAGCATAACTACTGGGCAGGGCTTTCTGGATAGATACCAGGTGTCTATGACCTTCAAGACGAAGCATGACCATGACCAGAAAGTTAAATCACTTTAAACAACGTAACTCAGTAGCTGGAGAGACTGTCTCGTTTGAGACTTTCCAGTAAAGGTCCTGTAGAGCCTCTGCCCTCTTTCAGAACTGCTCTGAGATTAGGAAACACTTGGCACATGAATCAGTATGCAACACTCCTCTCCTGCCCAGGGTGTTCGTCCTACCTAGGGCTATCAGCCTGATCAGAAAAAGCAATAGCAACAGCACCTGGGATCTAGGCACAAACCTGCTGTGGTCTGACCCGCTGAATGCCATGCATACATTCATTTTCAGATGTTTCAAAGATTACTTCTTAAAGGAAGCAGTCTTTCACATTTCCTATCTTGGAACAAAATTCCAAAGGACTTAGGAAATAAAAATCTGTTTTCCCCAAGAAATCAGGTACTTCTCAGATTTATGGCATATACTAGAAACCAGAGCAATGAAAAAATGGCAGAGAATTGCTTGTAGAACTTAATCTGCCCAAATGCAACACTGGTCCAAAATAGCTACGCAAGCCTGTGTTTCTGGCATAGAATTGAGGGTGAGGGTTTCCGTTTGCTAGATAGTGTAGATCACATCAGCACAGGAAATCTTCAGGATTACCCCCACCTACACATGATTAATCCTGTAAATTTACAGAATTATCTACTGCCAACAGCATCTAAAGATCCAACCTTGCAATCTCTGAGACACATCTCCTTCTTTCTAAGTTCAGTTTTGCATGTCCCAAGCAAAAGGGCTTTCCCTTCCCTTCTTCCATTACTCCCTAAGTCTCATACAACTCTCACAGCTCTCACATTTTTCCTTAAATGTTATCCCTGCCCACTGTTACACCTTGCAACTCTACACCTGCCCTTGGATTTCCAGACACACCTCCCTATCCTCCTTCGTACTGCGCTCAAAGTGAAGGAAGACCCCATGCCTTCCCCCATGTATCTCCACTCCATGCATGCAGATAGTTGTGCCAAGTTCCCAAAGCACAACAGGGTAGCTAGATAAGGGCTATCAAACTCATTCTCCAAAGCTTTTCACAGTCCACCCAGCCAAAAGCATAGGTCTAGATTTTCAGCCAAATGTGCCAGGCAAGAAGTTATGCTGTTCCTTGGAAAAATTGCTTTTGTGTCATACCAGTTCTCCAGAATGTCTGCCTATCTGCAATAAATACTTCCCTACTTCATGGGAAGTATTCCCTACTTCCTACTTCGTGGGAAGGTGCTCTTACAGCCAATGACAAAAATAGATGCCCCTGCACTCTGTTGAATTGTTTGCAAGTTTTGCTTGGTTGCAACTCAGGATCTCTCACAATACGCTACAGAATGGCAAGATGAGATTGCTAGAAGGGGTATGTAGCCTCCAAATTGCATATGCCTTCTAATGGCAAACCGGTCATCTCTGGCTTTCAGATGCTGTTGCTCCTGCATCACTCAGATCTCCTAAATGAGCTGGGAAATGGCTGTTTTGCACCAGCTAACACCATGCTAGAAGCAACAGCTCTTGGAAAACACAGGATTTGTAAAAGTTTGGAATACCATGCCATTGCTAATGTAACAAGAGAAGATCCCAGTAACTTTGCACAGGGTTTGTGTATTTTCACACCTCTCTCCTTCCTTTAAGAGAGTTATTCCTTGCCTTTTCTGAGCTAGACTGTTTCCTGAAGCCGGGCCAAGAGAAGAGCTGCACACTGTTTGCTTTCTTCCCTTGCTTGGAACCTCTTTGTGGTTTTGCCACAGGTTTATTCACAACAGCACAACATAACAATGATGGTGAGTTTTTCCCTTCTTCCAGATGGTCTCAGCCCTGGCTCTGTTCCGTGGTGAACAGATTGTACTGTTGTCCCACCTGATTAAATCTCAGACCACTTCAGAGATATGCATGGGGTCTCCTCCCAGCACTTTCTGGGAGGTAAAAAAAGTGAAATTATCAAATTTGATAAATTCAAATTGGTAATTTATCAGTTTGCACACAGACAGAAGATAAACTAAGAATTAGAGACTGGCTGTGGTAATCTAGCATGCATTGTATTAAAGTCTTGACTACAGATCAAAACCGATCTTTTCTGGCCTTATAAAAAAATTGACTCGCCTTTTAAATAACACGATGTAAATTTCCACAGTTTCCTTGACTTATTTTTCTTGCAGGTATGGGTTCTAATACCTGTCTGTGGAAGAGGAACATCTGAGTCTAGGGTTTTCCAAGGACCTATGGTCAGGGCCCCAGATTCTTTAAAACTTCTTAAAGCTTTAAGAATCCACGGAATACTAATGAGCTGCTTGAGGAATAAGATATTTCATAAGATGAGAAGGGCCCTCAACTTCTGGCTCATATTAAAGATGAGAGATTTGGTTTTTTGGAAGTCTAAACATAGATATAAACTTGAGGCAATACATGTAAGCAAGCTCGGGGGGTAGGAAGCATCTGTCTGTCTTTTGTACCATTAATATAACTCTTTGTGTGACCCCACAGCCACTTCTCCAGTATAACAGCTAGTATTGCATTTAAAAGCTACAAGTGCACTGTTCCATCATTCTCCTAACATCCTAGTTTGCATGAAATAGAAAGCTAGAGACCCTGGTCTTCAAAGCTATTCAGCTGCCTTATTGCAATTAGCTCTGAAAGATCTAGGTCCACCTGTCCATATGCACTGCAGAAACACACCCATCACCCCGTTCACACCTGCTAGAGATTTATTCTGCTAAAAAAAAAAAAAAAGAAAAAAGATTTGCTGATGTTACAAAGCATCATTCCATTGAGAAAAGCAGATCCTAGTGTGGGGGAGAGAGGAGGAAGGGAGAAATCTACAGCAGAGCTACTACAATGAGAAAAAAAAATGTGTTCTTTGAAGTTTCCAATTTTCCAAATTATAAAACAAGCAGGTAGATTCTCTCAGAACAAGCCATGGGATTTGTCTCTGTGTTGGTAGTGAAATTCAGGTGCATAAATGTAACACCAAGAATGGTCTGACATGTAAGGTTTCAGTCACCATCAATTCCCCAGATGAACTCAGATAAGCAAGTGTTCACTCTTATTAGAAGCTGCAAGTTTCTCGGTATGGCTATTAAATTCCCTAGCTCTTGCCAACCTGTGCTTGATGACATAATCTCCATTTGATCACCCAAATAACAGGAGGAACACCTTTCCCAAATATGAAGAGACCAGCATATTAACAGAATCACAGATGTAGAAATTGTGGGTGATCTTAGACCAGTCTCGTCTCATCTCAGACTATTCACCATCTCACAGTATGATGGGATGTCTGAGATAATATGATATGACTTGGTCATGTGAGACAGCTCAGAAGGGGACTCAGGCCAGAGAGGTCCTATTTGGCTCATTAACCTTGTACTATTTCAAAGAGCTCTGCAGGACTGATTATTCACATTCATCCAATGGCCAAGACTCTGGGTTTTTTTCAATGACATGACGTGTGCAAGTGGGTGGACAGTGACTTTGTTGCCCCAGGCAGATTACACTTAGATGTGGTTAATTGATGAGCTGCCCAGAACAGCTTTTCTTCAGCAGAGTCTCAAGGGTGCATTGATACCATCTTCTTTTGGTATGTGGCCGAAATGCTTAATTATTGCAAACAGGGGAGAGAGGTATCTCTAGGGGGCGACCCTGAGAACTAAGTCAAAAGCCTAAAGTATCAGGTGCCAGTAGCTCTTCCTATGCTTTTCACCAGTGCCTCCTCTACCCGTCCACAGCCAAAACAGCGTCTAATAAGAATGCAGAGGCTCAGTCAGTTCCCACTGTGAAAAGCTTAAAATATCGATAGTCAAAAACCCCAAACCTTCAATTCTTTCCTACTTTGACTGACTGCAAATCCCTCTGGGAGAAAAGAATCAAATTTTGAGATTTCGATGAAACCTAAAAGGTGATTAGATCCTTACCCTGCCCCAAAAGAGATTTTGCAAAACTCCTAAAGTTACACAAACACTTACGCTTTAGAGTAGTTCAGAATGAAGTCAATTCCTTTCTCATTGTCAAACTGGATGTCACGAGGCAGATCACTGTGAGAATGGGCATCGATGCTCAGGGGAAAGCCTGGATGCCACTCCTTCCAGCTGAGAAAACAAGAGAGGTTGGATTAATCATATAACCCTACCAGCACAAGACCTGTGTCATTCCTTTACCTACACAGCTTCTGTGGCTCAACTCTATAAAATAAATTTGCAGCCAACTCATTTGGGCCAAAAATAGTAACTTATACCACATCAATACCTACCAGTAACCTACAGAATCCTGAAATACAGTGGAAGGCATCTACTTGGCCACCTACCTTCACAAAACTTGAAGTAACTTAATATCTGTGACATTTCCAAACACTTATCTCATTTGGTTGAAATTGGCAGTAACTTCCAATGTATTGGGAGAGGAAAGCACAGAGCCACAGACAGCTGCCCAATGAGCACTCATTCTTGGGGCTACATTTTTGCAGAACTGAGATAGAGCAGCTAAAAGTACTCAGACATGTAGTTAGGCTCCTCCAAAAGGCAACTCGCCAAGAGACACAGATAGTCTTGATTCAGGTCCTCAGAAGAGCCTTACCTCCTAATGGTCATGGCACATATTCTCTGCCATGTATGTTCTTGCACTCTGCCCCTTTTTACTTCAAAACAAAAGAAGGAGATTTGTAATGAATACTGTTTCGATGTATTTCCAAATTGCCTGCCATACACAGACTGCATTGTGTGTTATCAGTTATGCATCCAAATCGTAAATAGCTATTTCCCTAGAATTATAAATGGTTTTGCCTTCCTTTTGCATAGGTAAGTAAAATTTTGTGCCACACCTTGTTTTGAACTATATTTTCTTCTGCTCTGTTTCCCATAATTTGTAAGCAAGATACTTTCTTAGTCAAATGATATCAACCACACATACACCAAGCTTCAATCCATCAATTCTGAATGGCCCCTCTGTCCTTCTGATCCTTACTCTTCTGATAAGGAGATGCAAGTGCAAGAAACTTTTGTTATTTTAACAGATAATGTGTCTCTAGGAAAAGGAAATGTCTATTGCCTTCTGGAGTTAGCCAGTGATAAAAGATAGCACTTTCCCATTGTGACTTCTGTTAGGAAAAAATGTCTATGACAGTATAAAGGTGGGTATCACAACAGTGTTTTAATAGCACGTTCCAGTCCACTCAAAGAGGGACAGATCTTCCACTACACCCCAGTGCAGGAAACAATGCTGAAGCAGCTAAAAAGCTCTGCTAAGAGCCGACATGTTCAGATCATGTTCCAAAACTGGAGTAAAGCTTGTAAAAGGCAAATGAAATCTGCCTTCGTATCTTCCTTGAAAACACAACCGTGTGCCAGTGGGCCCACACAGAGATTGTAGCACTGAATTCCCACTTCAGCCTTCCAGATAGGCTCATCTGGGATTCAAGTATCTCGTAATAACACTAGCACCAGGATGATCATCACTTACAGTGAATTCCATCTAAGTAAAAAAAAATACATGGCCAACATGGTCACTTACGCTTTCTCTTATCCAGCAGTCCAGTAATTAGAGCAATATGATAATCTGAACATACTCTGCCAAACTCTGACCTGATGAGAACAGGCCCTCAACCTTCTGGGGAGCTATGGGAAACTCACCGGTATGTTTTTTGACGGATCTCAAGCTCTTTGCGTCTGTGCTGCTTGAGAATCTGGGTCTTGTCATCCCGGGGAAGCTTTGCTGTGAAACAGAGGAAAGAGACAGGGTTATGAGGTTCCTCTACCTATCACTACCCAGGTCTTGAGAAGGAGAACAAAGTTTCCAAACCTTCAAAATTCTGATCTATGCCTTTACAGAGTTTCTGTGGGAAATGCTTACATGATCCAATTTAGTACCTCAAGTAGAAACACAGGTCCCTAGAGAATCTGTGGAAGGAGAGAAGCTCCTAACTTGGTGCCTCCAAGGGTCGATTAGCTCAAGCTAGGAACATATGTCTCCACTGTATATAAAACCCACATGTGTAGACACTTGCCGTACATATCTAGTGTTAAAGGGTCTGAATGGGGTCAGGGGAATTAATTTTACATTTCAGTATCTAATGGAATTTTCATCAATAAGATATCACAACATTGTTCCAGCTAATCTTCTTTGCTAAAAGACATCTCCAGGAAACACCTCCTATCCTCTCTCCTTGAGCTGTGCTCTCCCCTGTCATCTTGGGATATTAATCATATATTCTTATCATGAGAATAGAAAGAAAAAACAGTGAGGCTTCATTTCCAGACAGCTTGCTCTTCTGACCATGTATTCACTATACAATTAAATAACACAGAAACTGCCTTAGTGATCAGAGAACAGGCAAGGTACGTGACTCACTTTACATACACAAATGGGAAGGCAGATTAAGCCAGCAGGAGTTTCATGGAAATAGCTGTTTGGGGTTTGGAGTTGGAAATATCAGAGGTAATATGACTGATAACATAAATAGCTAACAGTTTCCAGCTGGTTGTGTTCAAGTTACCAATAGGGTTTCATTTGCTTTTGTCCTTACTCTGAAAGCCACACAAAGCTGCTTTCCATGGAAGTTTTGCAGCTGTTATAAATCAAATTATGAAAAATTGAAAGTTCCTCTGGAGACCAAATAAACCGACACATAGTTGTGATTACAGGACAAAAGGCTTCAAATGCAAAATTCCTCAGCCAGGAGTAGCCAAAAACTTAATGGAAAGATAAACATTTATTTCCTACCACTTCATACATTGTTTCAGCTGTTTTCAGGCACTCATGCTGCAGACCACTACAGCAGCCAACCTACCCTAGGAAGCACAGAGGGGAACAAGCAAACATCAGTGACATGTCTGCCCCAACCCTGATCACAGCAGGCAGGTAGTCAGAGACAGTTAAAACACAACTTTCAGGTCCAATAGGCCACTCTGAACAGAGCACAGAAGTACTGTAACATTTTTCTCAGTTGGTCACCACTAGTTGAAGCAGTCATATCTATCTCACCCTGCCTTCTCCTGGACTTGAGAGCATGCAAAGAGAAGGGGTGAAAAGTGAAGCTGCTGTTTCAAGCCAGTCCTTGCACCTGCTGAGCAGCCTGCTTTGGGATTTTATTTCACTCTCAAGAAAACAAGACATTTCACAGGCAACTAAGCCTGGGCCACTTAGGGGCTTACTATGAAACAAAGATGGGACACTAATACTAATTAGATTAAAAGGGCTTACAGCAGACAAAAATTTGGCATTAGGTCAGCCTTCAAATTCAAGACCAGTGTAACAAGTGTAAGGAGTCTTCCTTGCATGTGCCTACCAAAATATCCCAACTCAACTGCCAGTGCCCAGCCCAACAAACTGCTCCGAAAGCAGTCCAAGTCAGCAGGGAAAGCCCATTCCCTAGGATGCAGAAGGGGAGTGGCAGTGGGTCTCCTTGTTGGAAGGATTGAGAGATATATGGGGAAAAGGGAAGGAGAGGTGGAAGAATTCTGGATGTTCTGCAGGAAACCAGGTATCTAGTGGCTCTCACCTCTTCCATCTCGAAGGACAACCTCTTTTTCATCTGTAATCCAACGGTAACATGGGAACTCCAAATAGTCACCCATTGGTGTTTTTACAGTGACATACTTAAGGTACCAGTCATCCTGGTACCAATATTTTCGTTTCTCAATTTTTATTAGCTGAATTTCTCCAAGGTCTTCTTCCACAGTCACATCATAGGAGTCAACCTACAGAGCAGAATACAGTCATTGATCCACTGCACATACAGGAAGCACAACCAGCGCTACACAAGCGTATCTGGCCTTTCCTGATATGGCACGGGTACAACAGAATTTTCCAGCTTCTTTCCAGAAAGACCTATTACTGGACTGCAATGTAACAGAAAGACGAATAAAAAAACAAATAAGAACATGCAAAACACTCCAAAAATGGAGAAATTCTTTTTTTATGCAACTGACATGGTTCAGCCCCAGCCGGCAGCTGAGCACCACGTGCCGCTCGCTCACCCCTCCCCCGGCGGGATGGGGAGGAGAATGGGAAAACCAAAGGCAAAGCCTGGCGGGTTGGGGTAAGGAGAGGGCAAGGGAGAGGGAAACAACAACAACAGGCTGATAACAGGTATTCACAATGGGTGATAACAGAAAGCAATTTACCGATCCGGTGACCGACCGACCAATCTGATGCTCAGACTGTCCAGGAGCCACAGGGAACCCGCCCCTCCCCGACTAGCCCCCTTTTGTGGTGAGCATGACGTCACATGGTATGGAATAGCCCCTGGCCAGCTTGGCTCATCTGTCCTGGCTCCTTGTGAAAATTATCCTAGCCAGAACCAGGACAGCAACCTAAAAATTATTACTCTTTGAAATGTTTGCAAGTCTGAGAAAAACGTGCAGACCATGAAACCTTTTACTGCTCTCCTAGCAATAGCTGAAAGAGGCATTGCCAGGGCACATCACTGGAATGGAAAAATGATCATGAGATTTACACATTGGATTAGGAATCTAAAGACCTGTGTGTATTAGTCATATGTGCTGACTAAGGACAGTATCCAGATCATCTAAATCTTCTTTGTCTTGTGCTTCCTGTGGCTGGTTCTCTTCAGTTCTCCATTTTTAACATGAGGACAATGGTACATTTTATATTTGTACAGTTCAGATTTGGACAATAATACATTTTATGTTTGTATGGCTCAGATGTACAAAGAAATTTAAGTAGCTAACTGAAAACAAGTTTCACAAGAACCCCGTCTAGCTCTGGAGGCACTTCATCTTTCACAGAGAACAAGCCAGCATGTGGAAACATGGTTTAGCTCCTTCCTCAGTTTGGAGTTAACTCAAAGGCCTGACTCCTGCAATGTGGAGGGACCTCAGCCCAGACTTGTACAGTAGCTAGTCTGTTTCGTCATTTCCCATGCTAAGTGTCTGGTCACAGGGTCGTTACACTGAGCTAGTACTGAAGTCTAGGACCCCCTATACCTGCTCCTTCAGGAGTGCTCTCATCAGTGGCCTATGGGGACAGACCCCTGAAACCTTGAGTTATTGACCATGCAATGATCCAGGTGAGGAGCAGACCAGTCCTGGTGCCGCCCCTACACCACACGTTGCTGAGGTGCAAGGGCTGCAGCTCTGAATGTGGTCAGGCTGAGGAAGGAACTGAATACCATTCTTTACCTTTCTTGATGACTGCTCCAGCAGGGCTACAAAAGAAGTAGCAGTGAGTAATTTATTCTCCTTCCCTTTGAATTACAATGGCTTTGATTACCAACATCAGCATTTCTTCCATGTGTTCTGTTCTCAGCCCACATGTATGGTTTGGACTCTCAGGGCTTCACCATCAGATGGCTTGAAATGGATGTGGAGCTGCTTGGCCCACTAGGATGAGTATATCTGTGAGCACATGTAACAGCAAACTTTAGCTGTTAAGTGGTCTAGCTACTGAGGTATGAAGGCTACAGGGAACTAGTCACCTAGACACAAGATGATGACTTTGGCCACCAAGGTCAGGCACTGGTTCACTGTGTAAATCGCCTCTCCCACAACACTGCTTTCAGTGCCGTAGTTACATGGCCAGGCCTGGGAGAAGGACAGTTGTGAACATGGTGCTCCCCTCAGCACTTCTTGCTCATGCTAAGCACCCCCCACTCAGCTCAACAGCTGTTATGAATGCTGACTTAAGTGCCTTGCTAAATTGCCTAACAGATTTAGGACAGTGAACACTTATCCCAGAGATGGGTCCTTCAGTTCCCTCATGGGGCTAGCTTCTCAGGGATGCATGCAGTCTCTTACTGCATGTGGGGACAGCACCCAGCAAATGACAGTTCTGGTGGCGCTTGCACTACTAGGCAATACCAGCATAGGAAGAAATGAGTATTCGTTTCAAATATGACCAGTAAGACGCCATGTGGTGCTAGGCCATTCAGGAACAGGAATTGACTCTCACTTTCCAAGAGTGTAAACAGCTCAGGGCAAACGGGAGTAGCCAAGTGCTCATCGTAACAAAGCTGAATGGCAACCACAGGAGTAGCAGCCAAAGCCTGCTCTGCTCAGATGATCCTGCTAAGCTTCGTGTGGTTACAAGTAGATTCATTCTCTTACGTTTTTTCTCAACACAGTCAAGAATCTTAGAAATCAACCAGCTGCTGATGTCAAAAGGATGAGGCACTGCAGCACATTGATGCAGTGCCTGTAGAAACTCACCTGCCTGTGTGAGCTTTGTCATTTGGCTCCTGACCTAAACACCACACTCTGCTTGTTCTTTTCAGGAGCACTTTCTTAGCCTTCCCCAGGCATTTGATACATTTGATATATGCCCACTGTTACTGTCTTACTTGCTAGGGAAAGGCTAATTCACATAAGGACCAAAACTGAAAAATGAGGAAAGACTAAATAAAAAAAAAAAAAAAAAAAAAGACTCATAGCAACTTGCACCTACAGGATTGGAAGAACACACATAAGAAGGATCTCTTGGCATCCCTTTTTCTCCCATTTTAACCCAAGTTTCCCACATTATTGATGCAAAGTACCCTTTTCTATGAACTATGCATGAATTACCAGCTGTGATGATCATTTTGGGATAAAGATATCTATCTGTCCACCAAAGTTTGGCATGCCATATCTCAGTTCTCTCATAATCCATTATATAAAAATACCAGCTTTCATAAAGTTTGTCACATCTAATAGATTCATAGAAGCCAGAGAAAAATAAAAAACCCTTTAGGCTTTGAAGTCCATCCTGCAGAGAATGAAACATTGTCCTTGCCTGTCTTTCCCAAAGATGTTCTTCAACTTTGCAACTGTCAGGCCACGATTGCTATACTGCAACTCATATGAGGCTCTTTCATACTAACAAGGATATTGGAATTTCTTGTAATACGCAGCCTAATTTAATTTTAGGCCTCAATACTTAAAATGGGCATGGATGGTGCTTAGTTTGATTTGCTGAGACTTAACAGACTAATCTTAGTCTGAGCTATATTCTCCCCATGCTTATTAAAGCAAAAGACATTGAACTGCTTCTTTTAAAAAGGAAGCCCCATCATGTCTTAAATAAAAATGTGCAATGTTTATGTCAATATAACACCCGTACACACCAGGTGGTAACAAACAGCTTCACAAATAGCATGGCAGTCCTTGGCAAGCTTGGGATGACAGCATCTGCCTGCTAGCATGTGAGCTGAGAGATGAAAAATCACAGAGCTGAGATTTCAACCAACTTTTTTTTTTTTTTTTTTTTTTTTAGCAACCTGGTCTAGTGGAGGATGTCCCTGCCCTTGACAGGGGGGTTAGAAGGTCCCTTCCAACCCAAACCATTCTATGACTCTATGATATTAAACCGATGCTTGCTACTTTTCCTTGCATCTCCATAGCAGAAAAGAAATAGCACAATCAGCACAAAGAATTCTGGATGATGGCTAGAAAATGTGAATAACATGCTCAATGCTCAACATGCTTCAAATCTTTCCAGAAATAGGCAGCACTTAATTTCTATTTCATCTTATTTTCCCTGCAATTCCTGGTTTTCTCAGTAAAAACAGGGTCAATAAACTTTACCAGGCTCGGGTTTCACACTGAGTCAGTACTTCTGCAATTTCATATGTCTTTCCAGGACCAGACGGCACTTTGCAGAAGAGTCCTTTGTCACAGGCTGCCATACCATGTGTCTCAAACTCAGCCACTTCCTGCTTGTGCACATTTTTATGCAATCACAACACAAAATGAATTCTCTCTTTCAATTTTACCGTGATCTTGTTGCATTTGACAGTCAGGAGCTGGAAGTAGCCACCTTGCAGAGAGAGAGTCCAAAGGAATCCACAAACATATGTGAATTATTACCCATTTGTGTTCATCACTATAAAGGGAATTTAGACATGTAAATACTAATGCAATAACCTACAGAAGTAAATGATAAACTGCATCTGGATCAGATTTCCTTTGTATTCAGCTACTTGGGATTTTTATGCTCCATCTTCTTACTCATTTCCAGTTCCAGACCTAGTCGTGTACAGAGGAAGAGTAAGGTGACCAAAGACACTGTTTGGATAAGGTAAACATGCTGCATAATTTTTAGCTCAAGTCCTCACGAAAACCCATTGCTGCCAAGTGATTAGTATACAGTTCTTATAATGTCACACCTATATATATACACAGACATATATATACACACACACACACTTCCCCCCCCCCCCCCCCCCAAATTTAATTTAAAGAGCAATGTGAATCAGATCCAAAGAGTTGAGAGAAATGTCACATTGACAGCCAATCTTTGGAAGAAACTCATTCCTCTGGTAACAGTCTCTTTGCTAGTATTACAAGAGCCCTAAAATCATTCCACAAGTCACTGTTGATGTAATGCAAAAAGGACATCCAATTAGCCTAAATGTTCCTAAAAGTTTTTAATCTTTTTATTGACCATCACAGTTCTCATTTTAAAGGCACTTCTGAAATTGAGAGTTCCCTACTGATGTCTTACCAGTTTTCGCTGCCTCCAAACCAGTGATGCCATGGGCTCACCTGAGATGACAATTTTGCTAATGTAGTAAAGGTGTGGCAGGTTACAAAGATGGTACAAGGTCCAGGTAAGAATTGATAGTTGGTTGCTCAAGGTTTCTAGGCATTTGTTGTACGAGGTCTCCTGGTAATCATATGGCAAGCCTGATGACTGCATGGTGAGACAGAGATGCTAGGAGTTTTTATGTAGTTTGAGTTCAGAGTGAGAACAGAATTAATAAAGACTAATGGACTGTCCAAACTCCCATAGCATCCTGTTCAAGGAATTTAATCTCATGCAAAAGCTATGCTCTCTCTTTTTCAGGAGAGATTCCTACTGACTAGCCTAATATTGCAAAAAGGACAACACAGACAACCCCTCTTTCTATAAGCACAAAGCTCTAAGTGGAAAAAACCCTGTATTTCCCTTCTGGAAATACTTGTGAGTGTATTTCTTTCAGCAAAAGTAAAACGCAGATGAAGGGATAACAGGAAGAAAAGAGAGAACTGACACCGTAACATTTGCTTTGAAATTGCTCAGCACCAACAGGAACTTACTCAAAAGATACTGAGTAAAGAAAAGCAGCAATGACTTTCTACACTGCCTGTGTCCAGTACTTGGCGTAAGTCAGACAAAAACTATAACTGAGCTACCAATTGTGAAAATCTCTTTGGGTTTTTCCACGTCCCTTTCCCTCAATCAACATTTGGCACGCAAATCTCCTACTCAGAACTGGCCCAAGCCCTCATTCACCATATCTAGTAATATGCACAATTTGCATTAATTCAAATGAAGATATTACCAGGATAATGGTACTACTGAGCCTGGCCCAACATTTAGAAAAGAAACAGAAAAATAGACAAAGCCTTACAAGATAATACTGTAAAATTCTGGTCAGCTACTAAAATAGTGCATTTTTTTGCAAATGTGTTCAAAATTGAATTGCTTTGCAGAAAAAGAAAATTACAGAGATGCTATTGAAAGAAACACTAAAGGCAGAACTATGAAACCAGTTGCTACATTTTACAAGCCAACCAACCTGAAAGTCTTTTGTCCTGCTTCAGTTTGTTGGGGTTTTTTTGGTTCCATATTGATATTTTTCTTTTCTTTCATTCTTTCTTTGCACAACACATTAGTAAGACTCATAATGTTTTGGGTACAATGTTACCTGAACAGGTGCCTGGAGAAACACATTGCATTCCCCAAGAAAACATCCTCAACAACAAAACTTAGCACATCATACTGCAAGGGTTCAATGAGCCAGACACTTCATGGAACAGAGTTATTCTTATTCTCCACGATAAATACATGCTGGAAAAACTGACTGCACATTTGTAGTATGAAACACATAACAATTAACAGAAATCATTAATTTGGATAGGAGAAAAAGTCCTCATCTGGATTTAAAGAACCTTTGCACTTGGAAACAACTTTGATAAAAAATACCCAACAAAACCCAAACAGTCCCTGCCTCAGAAAGCTTACTTAGCTAACAATGCATTCTATGTAAAATGCTAGGAACTGGGTGAAGACTTTGAAATATGCCTTAAAGCTATCTTCCCAAGGAGATGTAAGTACTCCTTTTAGGTGCACGCATCCTCTGCTGTAGTGCTACTAACATCCACAAACCTCCGTTCATTGCTTCCTCACCCAGCGGGTCCAATGCTCGCAGGTACCTCTGCTCCTGCTGGACCTGGTCCCACAGCAGTTCAAGAGTTGCTGCTGAGCTTATACTTACTGCTCACATCATGGTATATTCTCCCTGTGACAGGATCCAATCTAAGTGGGTGTTTAGTTCTACTGGGCTCTCCATCACAGCCATCTCTCAAAGACAGAGAAACCCTCTTTTGTAGATCAGAGGTAAGCGCAAACTGCCTGGTCACTGCAGACTCTGGTGCTTATCTCCTCAGCTGGGCAGGGCTCAGGCCTCCTAGGGAAGCACCCTAACCCTAAGTTTGTAGGACAGTCTGAGGTCTTCTTCAACCTCTCTTGCTAATGTTGTTAAGCTTCACTTAAAATGTGTGACTATTCACAGGATAAGAGAGAAAGAATGGAATGGATGTCTATTTGGGAGATTCAGATAACAAGGTTCTAAGCTATGAATGTTTAATCATGAAGGAAAGTAACTTCAACAGCAGCAGCTGGTAAGTCCCCACACTTGAATTTGCTAGAGCATCTCCTTAGAACATCAGCTATAAATATCCAGGGAACATATCTACAGATGCCATCAACGCTTATTCAAAATGCTGACTTCTGGTAACCATATCTGCAATGTCTAACGCAGAAGATATCAGACATCTAACTCAGGCTCTGAACCCCATGGTTAAAAAAACACACCCAAAGGCAAAACAGCACCATGACAGCGAAGTCTCACTTGTATATGCAGCAGTAGGTCTAATTTCCAAGGTGACTTATGAACCCTTCATTAAAACTTTCAAAGTTGCTTAAATGTCATCAGACCTTTCAGAAACTGTGAGTTAGGTTTCCAAACAGACATTTTGAGAGGGGAAAAAAAATTACCTGAGTCTATTATTTCCACAATGGACAATAAGCAAATAAATAAATGCCATTCTAAAACAGTGCTCAGAGTATAAGTGATTACAGATGGATAGCCTGGATACTGTGATAAGAGCACAGAGAGGACAGGGCACAACACAGCAGAAATCAAGGTTAGAAAGAATAGTATAGCTGATAGCCTGGTCCCAATTTCATTCTCACATTTGCATGTTTATGCTGTTTTCCAACTTTCACTGAAGTTGCCCTACACATTTCCTTTGGCAGGCGTCGTAATTCCCACTGCAAGCTCTTACCTCTTTGTTTAATTCCTCGGAGATATCAGGGCTCTGACTACTAGTAAATACTGACCCTAAACATCACATATTGGCAGGAAGTACACTTTTTTTTTTTGTATTTATAAGAAAAATACGAGGAAATCTGAAAGCTCATTTTAAGCCAGAATCAAAGGGCTCCATCCCTCCCCACAACTGACTGAGGGCAGCCAGGGCTGTGAATGATGGGCGGCCGGGGATGGCAGCGGGCACCTCGGTCCCGGTGTCCCGCTCCGGAGCGCCGGCACACGGGGATGAGAGTTTTAAAAAAGCACAGCCCTGCCACAGTCGCCCGGGGCGCCGGGCCAGGCAGCAGGCGAAGCGCCGCCGAAGGCTCCACCGCCCCCCGTCCTCCGGGTCCGATCCGAGGCACCGCGAAGGCAGATGCGCGACGGCGCGTACGCGGTGGAGCCCGCCGGGGCGGGCCCGGGCTGCCGCGGGGTGCGGGCGTCCCTCGCCCGTCTCGACTCACCGCGCCGCGCTCGAAGTCGTTGTAGAAGGGTTTGTCCAGGAGGTGCCTCTCGCTGCAGCCTGCCGTGCCCTCCAGGCTCAGGTACACGTAGTCGTCAGTACCGGCGAACCACTGGCTGCCCGTGGCCACCGTGACCGTGTAGGACGGCATGGTCCCACCGACGCGGTTCGGCTCAGCTCAGCTCTGCACAGCCCCACCGACCCGACCGGCCGCTGCCGAGCGGCGCTCTTGCCCTATCCCGGACCCTGCCCAGCCCCTCCTCCTCCTCCTCCGCCACGGCACGGCGCGGCTCGGCCCCGCCCGCCCCTTCCCCAGCGCCCGACACACCTACCCGGTACCCTGCACAGCCGTCCGGCAGCCCTCCCCGGCGCCCCCAGGCAGCCTGTGCTGCACAGCTGCCCCGCACTGCTCCCTGCACCCCTGTCCCGGCACAGCTGCCCCGCACCCCGTGCACTGCAGCCCTGTCCCACACCCTGCACACAGCCCTCACAGTGCACCTGCCCTCCCACTCTGTACCAGCTCCACGCCAGCACGCTTTACACAGCCCTGCGCACAGTGCTTTACTCTTGACAGCCTTCCACAGTTATTGCACAATCCAACACAGCGCTCAGAGCTCTCGGCACGCAGCTCTGCGGTGCAATCGAGCAATCCTGCACAGCTCACCCTCACACAGCTCGGTGTGCCTCACCACCCCTACGCTCACAGGATTTCTTCCATGCACCCCTCAAACTGCTCTGCGCTCTGGAACCTCACCTCCTAATGATCCCAGTTTGCAGGCATACACACGGTGTGTGCCCAAACCCTATGTGTATACTACAAAGATTCATCACACTACCACGATTTACCCACACACATACATTGCATGTATCCTGTTCTCTTTATTGTCCAGTGTTACTCACCCTATACTCACAACATACTGCACCTTCATTATATACACACCAAATCTGCAAATCCATGTATAAATCACCCTTTTCTCAGGTCTAGACCCCATATGCATTATTGCTGGTATGCTTTATTCCCTGCATTCCTCTAAGCTTGTCAAACGCTCTGTTGTCTTTGCACAACTGTGTTTAATACTGTCAGCATATCTACACATCAGAGCTGTACATACACAACCACATTTCCACAAAGTGCTCTAAAAATCCCACAATTTCACAGTCCCCACCCTGAGTACACCAAGCACCAAATACCAGCTATCATCAAGATGCTATCATTAAGACACCAAAAGAGCTGTCTGTGCTTCTTCCACAGCCAAGCCAACTCCAGAGAAAATGACCCCATAGCAGTGACACTGCACACTTGGCACTTCAGCACCAAGACCACTAATGCTATTCTCCTGCTTTTTTGTCGGGCAACCAAATACTACATGCTGTCATACCTGTTACCTCACTGATGATCTTCCTTCATGCTGCTGCCAGCAGCAGCTGCACAATACTGCGCTGAAAGGAGCCAAGCTAGAGTTTCTGCAGATCCCAGTGTCCTTCCACCATTGCCCTGTGATGGACCGAGCTCCTCATTTTCACGCTGTTCGGCAGTTAGCCTGGCTGGTCTCTGTGCTCTTGTGAATTTCTAGTGACAGGAACACAGAGCAAGCTAAATTAAAACCACCTCAAAAGTGCTTTATTCATGGTATGCTTGCACCTCAGGTGCTGTGCTCATATGCTAACTAATCAGTCATACTTTGGTAGCATTTTCTTTCTGAGGCACACACTACACATAGTCTGTCTCCTCACATGTGAACCTGGGTGGGCATTATAAACCACCAACCTTCAAATATAGAGGAAGGGAGCAATTAAAGTCAACAGTTGGAAGCTATTGCTGCCTCTGCCTGCTTCTGTTCTGGCCAGCCCAGCTGCAAAGTGCCTCGTGCCTCACTCCAGTGTAGCTGCTGCGTCTTTGACTGCTGGGCAACACTGCAAGATATACTTATGGAGTCTCTGCTTCAGCTTCTAAAATGGCAGCTACACAAGATGCGTTGTGCCTTGTCCTACACACCGTGGCCAGTGGTGGCCACACAGCAATTGGGACAGCCTGCGATGCTCTGGAAAGGTTCCTGTTGTTCTTTCACAGAAGCATGATGATACTGGGCTACACTCACCCAGACAAGTCAGGGAAGGTCTCCTACATCTCTTCTGTACAAGTAGAAACTCAACCATTTGCTATACTGTGACTCAGATTTCAAGGCTCTCCCACATTCAGGGTATGTATTTACATATAGGCATATAAAAAATTCACTGTGCCTGCCTTTGCTCTACTCAAGTGCTCAGCATGAATGTCTAGTCTGCTGCTACTTTTTAAATAACACCCAGAAGTGCAAGATTGCTAACTCGCATGGCGCACCCGAGTAACTGCAGAATCCCAGCCCAGAGATCTGATCTCTGCTACTGAGATTTAACCAGTAAGGGATCCTGCCTGCTGCATTGCGATCGCTTCCATGGACAATGTTACCCCATAAAAGTGCACCATAAATTCATAAGTTGTTCCGTGGTTTCATCTTTGCTTTACATAAGATTTCAAAGAAACCATACATCAGTTTCCTTTTTTCATGAGTGCTGTCAGCCCTAAAGTTTCTAAATTTAGATTCACAGCCTTCCTTGAAAGATATATGTGAAACCCTTTTAACACATCAAGTACTTTAGAACCAGCTTTTGTCAGACACAAAAGGCCACCTTCTGAGCACCTTTATTTTTGCTGCAAATATGGAGCAAAGTGGTGTTCAAACCTTGATCGGTGGGTTTCCATGTTTCTTTGTGTTTCAGCTCCAATGCAGTGTTTGAACCCTGTCCCATTCCCCTGGGTCATCAGTTCTGTTTTCAGACCATTCAGGTCTCTTCTGTACAGAGGTGTGGCTGGGGAGTCTCCCTACAGCATTACAACTCCTCTTTTCAACTCATTAAAGAAAATACTAGATAAGCCCAGTCCTGTACATGAAATTTGTAGGAATGCATTTGTTACCTCTCACCAGCCCCTTCACAGCTATGTCTCTTTTTTAGTCTGTTCCTTTAGCACCTCTCACTTTCTTTGTGATTTCCACCTTCAAAGGTTTATTGAGAATATTTACTGTTGGTAGAATTTCAAATGCTTCATCAAAATCCTGCCAAGCAAAATGGCAGGGTATGCAAAAAAACCTCAACCATTTTATCAAGAGACTACATTATTTCACCTCTGAGGAGACCCACACTGTATGAGACCACAGCACTATTCTCTTCTGTGTTGTATCTGATGGCTGCTTGATGTCAAACAAGGGAACCATTCTTGGAAATAGCAGTTGGATCCCATAGCTGGATCCAAGGTAAGTGTCCTAAAGATTAGTCCATGGGATCAGACACAGACTTGCATTGCAGGGTTTCCCCTGGTCCCCCAACACCACCCTGGATTCCTCTTGGCATGATGGCTAAGATGCAAGAGGAAGATCATGCTGCACCCTGCACATAGCACATCTCCCAGGGATGGAGAGGGAGGCTCGAACCGCTCAGGCCAAGGAAGACCATGACACCAGGTCTCCAGCTTTCTTTATGAAACCACCAACCTACTTAAAGCACATGGCCATCCTCACCACTTCTGCCTGCTCTTCCAGCTCAGACACTACTGCCATGTCTAATCCTGAAGATTTTTGGCCAGCAACGGACTAAGTCGAGAACCCCCAGTTCCCTCTGGAGCTCAGATAGATAAAAATTGCCGCTATACCCAAGCCTCGGAGCCAGCAGGGTTTGTAATCGCCATGGGAATGAGACGCACTGCATGCATCTGGAGACTGAGTTCCTGCAGTGCAGGGTCTTGATCTCACTGAAAACACCCAGAAACGGGAAGTGTGAGAAGAGGGGGCACTGCCTGCCACCGCACTAGACGGCAGCCGTCTGGCTGGGCGTGGCTCGGCCCTTACCTGCACACAGCCCGACGAGAAACAGCCCGGCAGCTGAAGGGCATGGGTGGGCACTGAGTGGGGGCAGCTGGAGGGGAGCAGGGCATGGCCGGGGCTGTGCAGCTGCAGAGGGGAAGATGAGAATGCTGTTATGAGTGGAGTGCAATGTTACCTCCTTCACCAATGTGAAAAATAGAAAAAAACCTTTTTTTTTTTTTCTATTTTGCATTCTGTATTAAGACAGGGCTGTTGTTAGGTGGAGTGCAACATTACCTCCTTTGCCAGTATGAAAAATGCAAAACATGTCAGAGTAATCAATCTCTAATCACTATCAATAACTACCTTCACCTCTGGCAGTCCTTGCATGCACAGCTGCTCAGACCCAGTGCTAGTTTCTGGTGCCTGCTTGCAAAACCAGGCAGTCCTGCCCAGGGACCCACCTGATGTAGACAGTGAGCCTGGGCTTATTTCTCCCCAGGCTGCTTTCATGGGGAGTGAAGAACCGCTCCCTGCATCACCTCCACACTTGAGCCCCTCTGTATTTCACCCACCTCACTCCTCACTTGAAGATGGCTTCACAAGACAGTGGTAGGATCCGTGTGCTCACAAGCAGGGATTTGGGAAACTGAGCCCTTAAAACATAAGCAGCTGCTATTCCTGAGCTGGCTGTGTGTTAATAGGGGACTAGGACAGCCCCCTGCAAGGGGCACATCTACTCTGCTATGGATTTTGCTGCTTGTTATTCACAGCTCTTATTCTCCCACACTCAGCATCACTCAGACTTACTACATGGAAATTCACAGCAGAAGTCAGCTGCTGTCCCTCTTTATCTCCTTGTGACGCCAGTGAAAAACAAGGTTGTTCTGTGAAGATGTCGCATATCTTATAGCCCTCCTGAGGCTACAGGCAATTTGGGTGGGCAGATGGCTCTCTTGAAATATGCTAATAAAGGACTAGGAGTGGGGAGGAGTGACACAACATGGTAATTAACAAATGACAGAGGGGATCAGTAGAGCCTACAGAAATTTCCAAGCTACATAAATAATCCAGGGGGCATGAGCTTAATAGCTGGGAACATATGGGTGCTAATTGTGTATTGCTCAACCAGAATGGGAAGAAAAAGCTCCTTGTTCGTAGACCTCCCTCTGTCCCAGCTCAGAGGGTCCAGAAATTAACTCTACGATTGCAAAGCTCAGTACAGAGTGTCTTTGCTCTGCCATCCAGGCAGTGGCAATTCTGACACCAGCTGAATCTCTCAGAAACCCCAAATGGAATTACTATATCAACACTTATTACAATATATTTATACCTTTTGTGCAAAGGATCATCCACATTGCAAGGGGCTGCAAATCTCTCTCTGCCTCTGTGGATGTAGCTGTGCCACTCTGTCACTTTGCAAGATGAGAGAAAAGAGGAGGGAGACAGAGAAGGCAGCTTGCTTTCAGGCTTCCCCACCCCAAATCAGTGCTGGGAGGCTGCACAGGTAACATGCTAAAGAGGAGGAGAGAGCAGAGGCATGGGACAGGTAAGCCATAGACAAGGCAAGCACAAGGAATACAGCTGCATTAGTGGCTACTCTTTTGGTATTATTTGTTACCGCACACATTTGAGAACTGCAAAACTAGAACAGCCATGGGAGACTGAAGATTGGTGCAAAAGGCTTAAGGCCCAGCAGCAAAGGTAGAGTCCTGACAGAGGCTTGTGCAATGTCAGCTCTAATCTGAAGTCAAGCAGGTTTAAATTCATCCCTGAAATAATACCTTTAAGTTTTACGCCAGCTTGATTTGGTCCAGGGCTGCAAGAAAGTTACTCAATGGTTTGATTTAATTTCCATCTGATTTCTCTGGAGTGCATCAACTGCTTAGGTGCGACCATGAATGTAGCATAGTCCTGAAAGCACAGTTTCAGAATAAAATAAGCCATCATCTTGCTGGCATGAAGAACACTGGTTTAGCTAATCCCATTATCAGAATCAGTCCTCTTTTAATGCAGTACTTTCAAGAGCAAGAAGTTAAGCAAGAGAGCAAGACAAGTGGCAAGCCACACTGCGGAGACACCTCAGTTTATCTACAGGAAGGGAACAATGGTACTTTGTGAGTTAATTTGGGGTGCTCAGGGGTAAAGCAGATACGAAATACTACATTATGTCTCTAAGACAGCTGCACTTTTTCAGTTGGGATCAAGTCATCAGCCTGAGACACTTCCTATTGTCTCCCAACCACAAGGATAACTGTTTCCTTTGACAAAGGAAACTGCTGTCCCCAGCACCAGACCCTACGGCTCTAACAGTGATGAATTCTCCTGAGCCTGCTTGGCCTGCCTTGTTTGCAGGTGGCCTTTGAGACAGAGAGCATCAGAGCAAACCAGCACAGCAAGGGACTCCCAGCAAAAATGACTGGGAGGTTAATTTAAGAGAAGTCTTAAAATGTTAGGAATTGCAAGCCTGATTCCTTGAAGCTTGGGGATTTAACGAACACACCCTGAGTGGTGATCTCTCCCTTCTGCTCTGTGCGGTCTTCTGGTTGTTTTATTCAGTTATTTCAAACCCTCCTCTGATGTTAAAGCCTTTGAGAGAACTTCATTCAGCTTCTTAACACTCTAAAGCAAGGTCTCCTCTGTTTTCAGCTTTCAGTTCCTCTGCCACCAATCTTGCCTTTTCCCTAGAATACACTTTAAAAGAGTATTCTTAAAGTTTGCCATCACTTGACCCTGTCTGAGCAATGTTACAATTCCAATTATTCTACCCCACATAACGCACTGAACTTGCTCCATTTCCTTTACCCAGGGTGCTAATGATTTTTTTTTTAAAAACCTCCCCTGCCTCCTTTCTGAACTATATTCTCCTCTCTCTCTCTGTTTAGCCAAGATGAATGAATTTTTCCTCTGTTCATTTCTTGTTCTATAATAAGATATTTTTGCCTGGATATCTGATGTTATCCATCCATTCCAAGACTGTGAAAAAGCATCCTCTTCTGTCTGTATTGTGGTAACACAATACAATCCCCAATGTCATAGAACACCCTGCACATCAGAGACTGGACCCTAGAGGATGTACAGGAAAAATTGGTATGGCAGGTGGACACTGAGCTTTATTTGTGCAGTGTCACTTTTGTGTACTTCCTTGGTCATTCCTATGAATCGCATGCTGATTGTAATTTGGTTCCTCCTAGCACAACCCTCTTTGCCCAGCCTTGCCCAGAGGCAAGCTGAGTGACTGAGAAATAATGACAGTGGTGAAAGAGGAAGGGGGGAAGAGGAAGGAAATCTGGGTTGCACAAGTAGAATGAATGAAAAGTAGCAAATGCACCATGGTATGAGTAAGCAGGCTGGGGATAGGGAAATCTGAAATGGAGGGGGTCGGGGACAGGAGAGTGGTCCACAGGGTGGCTGCGGGAAGAGGGGGATTGCAGGAGGATGCACAGCCGCTGCAGGATGGGCTGAGCAGCAGTGCAGGCACAAGCCTGACTCTTGAGACTCTTGGGCTGGGTTTTCAGAGTCAGCAGCTGGAGTTACACCATTTGACACCTCTGTAGCCTCCAGAGGGCACTCAGGTGGATCTTACCAACCCTGGCTGCTGCCCTCCTGCCTCCCGACAGCCTCCCTCTGAAAGGCAAGTGCTGGTCCTCCCAGCCAGACACCAGTAACTACTCACCAGACAGCTCCAGTTCCTGGGGACCAGCTGAAAAATCCTGTTCCTGGAGTCACAGCTGTGCCATGTGCTGATGAGCCCCTGCTCTGCTCTGCCTCAGAGATGGACACACTTCACACAGTGACAGTAATACTCTTTCAGATGAAAATGAGGTTTACAAGAGGGAAGAAGTTAATTTATAATTAACTCGAGGTGCCTGAACTCAAGATGAGAGGCACTTTTTAACCAGCAGCCAGATGGCTCTACAGGCTCTGTTTCTTAAACTATCAGCTTTTCATCCCAGAGACTGTCAGTCAAACAGCAGGCCTTGGAAACTGTCTTACCATCTCTCCAGCAGGGTATTTTGTATAGAGGTCTTGCTGGTGGGTTTGCAAACTTTATGAAAATAGCTTCATTTACTACAAACAGACTTGCTTCACTAAGGCAATATAGGACAGAATCTTTTGTTTTGCATGCTAGGCACCTCTCTAGGGTTGCAGTATTAAGATTTCCTCCCCTTTCCTACCTAAAAGAAAATTAAAAACTAATCATTCCTTAAAAATAAATGAAAATATTTTCTTTGAGGCCCCTTGTGTCTGTTATAGACACAATTTTCCAGATCTATTTCACTCTTCGGCATTTATGCTTTTGTTACAAGCTTTCTCACAGCAGCGCAGGTAGCTGTTCTCTTTCACCTACTGGTGCTAGAAACCTATTCAAAAGAAACTGCCAAAGACTTCCCATTCTGAGGCTTGGTCCTGGCATGAAAACACACATAGCACTGCAATTGTGTTCATGCCATCAGCAGTGAAGGATAAATGAAGCCATCTATCACTCCACACTTACACAAAATTATTTTTCCTCTCAGAGGATAATCATAATAATAAGCATCTTCTGCTCTTCACCTCTGCATAGAAACTGATGCATGTGAGAATGCTGACTTCAGACATGAAGCATTTATAGCAACACTCAGTGCTGATTCCAGAAGCTCCGGATTTTAAGGCCCACAGGAATCCTCTCTCCCCATGTCCTGCATGGCACAAGCCAGAAAATTCTCCCCATGATTCCTGCATCTGAGCCCAAAGCACCTGCACAGTCCTATCTTCTCACTGCACTGGAGAAGTCGCCCACTTATTCTGATGGTTAACTATCCCTTTCATTATGAATCATTTTAACATCAAACTGGGATACTACTCTGCATTGGCCTGCTACACTGAAGAGCCATCAAGTTCCACATTTACTCCAGTGAAAGTAACTCACTTTGATCATCATGTTAATACTGCAGAGCTTCTCTTGCATGGGCCTCTAGGTTTTTCAAACAAAATGGATACTATAATGGTTTTGTTTTGTTCTCTTTTTTTATAGAAACACTTTATTGCTGCAGTCAATAACCCTGTGTATCACACACAAATAACCAATTACAGTTTAAGAAACTAAAAATAATTCTTCAAGTGGTAATACTGAGAAAATGAACATAGATGAAAGGATACAAAACTATACATTTAAGTTACTAGAAATTTACTAACTAAAAAATTCTGCAGAAGTGTGAAGTGTCTTGTATAAACTATACAACACATGCCAGTGTAAAGTTGTTTAACGTTATACAATTACCTATCTACAAATGTTTTACCTAAATACAAGATTAGCCACAATTTTTAAACAGTTTTCCATACAAAGACAAGTGCTTTCAGTACTTCATCAGAATATACAGACACTGCAATATCTCAAAACTAAAAAGTAATCACAAAATAAAAGGTCCTGCTTAGAAGTTTTCCTCGCATATCTAATATAACGCTGTGAAAATCCAGCCAGCAATATCCTTGCTTTTGTATTTGCCCTGTTTCACTCATATTTGAGAGGGACCCAACCCAGCGTCACTGACCTCCCTTTCATTGCTGGCCACGATCTCCACAGCAGACTACACCAGAAATCTGCATCTTAACACACTTCGGCTTTAGGAGAAATTTGGACCCAGGTCCCACTTTGTAGTAGATACTTACCCAGGCAAACACAGGGCAGAAGCAACCGGCTCCCGTGCATGGCCATATCCATGCATCACAAGTGGCACGCCAAGCGCCCCCCCTTCCTTACAGCACTACCACAAGTGGGACTGATGCTCTGACCAGTGGATTCGCTGAAGGCGGCTTGGACAGGGAGTTACCTGCTTACCAGGATTTCCCAGGTACAGCACAGAGGCCCAGCACTTCTCTAACCCCTTGCGGGCTCAGCGTAACCTTTGTCGAATCCCTCCTGCTGAAGCAAAGCCAATCTCAATGACATTCAACCAGAGGAAGCTGTCCTCAGGTCTGGCCATCTCTTCAGAACACAGGGCAACATTTTAAACACCATGCCAGCTCCCAAAATACAGGGTTACAGTTGAAGAAAGTCCTGAGAATTCATAGGAATTTAATGTCTCGTGATCCCTTAAATGAGATCAATGTTCTGCAGCACACACCTGTATTTCTAACACAATGCATGTTCATGACCTGGCAGATATACCAAATACGACGTCAGGAAGATTTTCTTGGCACAGCTGGCGCTTTTTTGGACAGGATTTAAGTCAATAGAAAGGGAGTCTGGTCAGATGTCTAGGGCATGGGATGTATCAGCAAAGGCTCTGGCAAGCTAGGGAAGGGATCGTGGTAGATGGTATTAAGCCTATATTCCCTTCTATTTAAGTTCTGGTCTCAGAGAAGTCCCACGTAACCCAAACTAACTTTGGCCAAAGAACAAGGACCAAAAAAAGTCAGACTTCTATTTCGGTCATTTCAAAAGCTGCCAGAAGGAAGTGTTGGAAAGCCTGACATTACAGGGGGTGGTCATTCCCCTTACTGACATCTGGGTGGGAAGGACAGAGCTCATCTGAGCTAGCATCAGTGCCTTGCATCTGGAAGCTGAAAACAAACCAACAGTATCTCCTTGAGGAGAAAGAAGGGAAAAGCACCATTCAGCCTTCTCACACCATCTGATGGCACCATGCAGAAGCAGAGAACTGCAGCTCCAGAAGCCCACTGTTAACACCAAGCAAGAATCAGCATGAGAAGTGTGACCAGCACAAATGAAAACCCCTGCAGCCCTTCCTGCTATGAACATTCCTAAGCAGTATAAAGAGTTTAAATATTGGGCCTCGATTTTCATTCGGAAAAGACCTGCTGGGAGAGGGAATGGTTAACAGCAACACCGGCTAGATCAGTTTAATCCGCAAATATTTTTCCCCAGATGATTTTGCTGGAGATGATTTTTCTTCCCAAGTTAAGATACACAGGGCCACAGCAAAAACTCCAGTATCCTGAACACACCGAACGCTACCTGGTACATGCCACATGGAGCTTCCAAAACACCAAATGAGATTTCACAATGTTTCACCAAGAATCACGTCTGACAGTGATTGAAGCAGGACCAGCAGGTTACAGTAGGCCGTATCAGCACTTGTCAGAACATCACTCAGACACCAGTGCCTCTCAGGTGCAAGCTGGAGAACAAGCAAGTTTCATACCAATCTTGTCCATTTTCATTTCAGCTACTTGCCACAGATCAGATGAGAACATGCACAGCATCAGTCGGCACCTGATTCTGTGCATCTTGCCGCTGTAACATGAGCATCTCGCAGCCATGCAAGCCTTGTGCACTTGGGCATTTCAGAAGAACATGATGAAGGTGTGCAAGACCTGATATTTAACCCACCTGAGTTTACCTAGTAAATCTTTTCACAGGACAAAATAGAAAACAAAGCAGACAGCATATTGTCTGGGTTCTCATAATAGAAGAGGGTCACCCACAGCAGGGTTCAGGAAAGGGCCCGAGTAATTGCACTTTAAGTTATGGCAGCCATAGGCAACAAACTCTACATGCATATGGTCATGAAGACTGCTGCCCCCATACTAGCAGGGTATGCAGGGTTTGTCTGCCTGTATTACATAAGCATGGGACATCCTGACGCATCTAGCGCAGTACACAAACCCATGCCAGTGCAGCTTTGCTAGGAATGCCTAGAGGTCTGGGTATTTTAAAACATCTTAAGAACAAGGTACCATGTTGTTCACGAAGATCACAGCCAGTAAACTGCAAGCAAGAGATCACGCAGAGGCACGCACGCGCACATGCACTTTTCCTCTAACAGCTCTTAGAAACCACTGGTGTGTGCTCTCTTACCATAGTCCCTTCTCTGCCTTCTTTTAAAATATTAATTTTAAAATAAATAAATATTACATTTTAAGGAAAAAAATCACCAATCTCTTACCATTACTCTTTGGGAAGTCTTAAAGCAACTATTGTTATTATGAAAAGAACTTGCCCAATTAAAGTTGTACTTGTAAAAGACAGAAGGTTTCACCTAACTCAGAAGTCCAGACAACTCCTACTAAGACCAACCAGAAGACTATAATTGACTCTACAGGGATTTAGATAGGGCTCAGGTAGGGAAAGTCAGCTTTCCAATGCAGACGCCACGTGTACTGACATTTTGTGGGGCTTGGTTTCTGCTCCAGTCACGCCAGGACTTTGGTTAAATGAGGGCTCGAAGCTGGACAGCGGCTCAGTGAAACAGATCAGTCAAGCGAATCAACAGCAGACACCCCAGGCTTTGGGCAACTCTGTCTAAAGCCCTGCAAACAGGTTTTAAAGCTGTCCCTCTCTTTCCATTAAGGCTGACCAATTAAAAAGCCAGTCCCCAATTCAAAAGCACAGACAAAACTATTCTCTGACCACATAATGCATCACATCAGGACTCAAACCAGGCAGGTATTTTTAAACTCATTCACTTAATGCAGTATTTACTTCCTAGACTTTGATCTCAGCATGTCCTCTGACAACATCAAATTCTTGGGTAATTCACACGTGACACAGCACTAAAGGAGGAAAACAAATTTCAGCTGTATTGACTAAGTATCTTTTTTTCCGTAACAGCTCACATTTTTACCAATATAGCAACAAACCTTTTGCTAATGGTTTGGAATGAAAGTTACATCAGGTATGTATGTGCAGGTGTGTTGATGGTCTGACCTGTTAAAAAAAAAAAAGAAGGCAAAACCAATCCCCAAACAGAGCACTGAAACCATTACGCATTGAAAACGAACACTGTACACATCTACTACTCCCCATACACAAGTCACAAGTGCAATATCCTTTGAAAAAAAATTGGTTCTCAAAGGAAACCCAAAGAGGCAGAGTTTTTTAGTGTTGTGTTTAGTAAGATAATGTGGGGCATGTGTTGGAAATCACAGGTTGGAATTTTTTTTTAATTTTTTTTTTTTTTATATAAGGCAAGAGGTTTACGTTCCAGAAGAATAGATGGGGTAAAGAATGAAGAAATGTTTTGAAAATGACACATTCTTTCAAGTTTCATTCTCATTTGACATACATATTACAAAATAAAGATTTTTAAAAGTGCTATATGCTTTGTAAGTCTCACCACAATATGTAAAGCAAAGTTTTACACCTGCTGCCTAAGACAAAATGTTAGTGGCAGTGTTAGCGGTAGATTAGACTCTAGCTCTCTCATTTCCCTCAATGTTTGGGACAACCTCCTTCTTCACATTTAAAAAACAAACAAACCCCACTCTACACATATTCCAGAATCATTTAGAGTCATCTTCAAAAGTAACAGACTCCATGAAGTTGAATACAGTTCACTAGCGGCTTGCTTGATACCAAACACAAGGCTCATTCTACCCAGTATCCTGTGGCTCTTTGATCAGCCAGTACAAGAGAAAACGTTGAGAGGTATGCAACCATGATGACATTGACAGATATGCCAAAGGTATTTAAAAAAAATTCCAACAAAAAACAAATGTAAAAAAATTCATCCGCCAGCCCTCAGCTGTTAGCCGATTTTAAAAAGGTAGAGCAGTTTGCAGTAAACAATGATATTTTAAATCTTCAAGGACATACAGAAACACCCCTCCCACCCAGCAATCAGACATGAAGGATTTCTGCAGCACAGTCTTCTGGCTCTGTGTAATGCGAAGAGTTTGTGTCTGAATGGTGAACCCCAAGCATTTCTTTACTTTCGAAGTTTGGCTCCATTAGTGCAGGTTTTTCAAAAATATTCTTTTTGCTAGTTTCCGGACAGTTTTGTACATATATTACTCGGTTATAAGCTTTAAGTCTCTTCCACAGCTGTACGTACACTTTGCATTGTACATACATGAACAGAAGTCCTCCAGTGAAACCAATAGCCACAACCACCAGCTTAGTCCAAAATGGCCACTCTAGAATTCCTGGAAGAAAGAAAGTTAAAAAAAAAAAGAAGAAAAAAAAAAGCACCAGGTCAATATTGGCTGGACTACATTGGATCTCCCAAAAACATCATTTAAGGAAACTGTCAGAGTTTGGGCCATCAAACTATTCTTATTTTGCCATTTTTCTCACTTAGCATTTTTTTTCCCGTTCAAGTCAAACACATGCAGACTTCTAAACTGTTGAGTTCATATATCACATTTATTGTCACCCACCAGAGGAAAAACAAAACAACTGATCCTCTGTGTCTGAGCACTTGTGCAGCACAATCACAGAGCCAAGGCAATAGTTTAGGTCATTTTACACCTGTTTTTAAAAGAAAATTGGATCAGATTATGAAAGGGATTCTATGACATGGTTTTCTCTTCATAGCAGGAGACTCAACTCAGTGACCCATGAAGCCACTCTGTAATCACACAGTACATCCAGTCACAGTCTTTAAACTCAAAAGGGAATGATTGTTACCATCTAGCTTGGTGTGTTCATCATGCAGACCAGACAATTTTATCTGCATCACACCCAGTAACTTGTAGTTGAACTAGAGCGTCTCTTCTGATACAAAACTGCAAGTGTTGGAGATGCTGAAGCATTCTGGCAGGCTTACCTTCTCTATTAAAAATGACTGCCATCACTTTTCCTGAATTTGTCTAGCTTGAACTTTTAGACATTGGATCTTGTTACATCTCTATCAAACACTTTTAAATGAGAGATTATTCATTTATACATCATCTGCTTACATAGGTCCTGTATCCACACAGTTTCTCTCCTCTTTAAAGATAAGTAGCATCAGAAGATGGATATGAAATCATGCTTAATCACTATCAGGTTTCTCAGAGAATAAAGTCATGGCCTCCCAAGTATTCAAAGTTTTTTACCAAGATAGAGGCCAGCGATCTTTGGAAATACATGGTAGCGTGGGAGGAATGAAAATATTTTAGTCCCAAAATACGAAAGATGCTGCAGTGTGACTACTGCTGAAATCCCACCCATGATTAATACCTGAACCTCTGATTCACAGGTAAGCTATCTGATGCCATTTGTAGGCAGTGATAGCATATGCTTGCCCCTATGCAGACATGAATGTATACACACACACGCTCCCCACAACCCCCCTAGCTCATTACAGCACTCCCATATTTAGAATCTAAATGCAGGGAACAAAGGCAGCACTGTAACAAGTACTAAATATTCACACTAATACTCCTATTCATGTTCATCTAATACATTTATTGGCTAAAATAACCTGAAGACAATAAATCTTTGAAAGCATGTCCTTTTCATTATCATATGGAAACCTTACTTTGAAAGGCCAACCATTTTCAGCTAACATGGAAGAGACGGGGTTGGATGGAACAGGAACGAAAAGATTTCATTCAAAGCAGCTTCCTGACTGAAGTCATGAACAATCAAACTACAGCCCAAATGAGAAACGACAGCAGAACTGTTCAGTTTGAAGTGTGATTCTGTTCTGAAGAGACTGTAACAGCTCTGTGGATTTGCAGGCTTACTGATGCTCAGCTACCTCCCTAGATGACGCTCTTCAATCACCAGCAAAACATTTTCCAACTGCGTGTCTAGTTGTCATGCAACGCTGTGTTAGCAAGGACAGCTTGCCTTCCAATGGCTCCCAGACTTGGTAGATACCCTGTCCCCACCTTCAGATACAGCTCAGCTGCCTGAGAAACAGTTCTGTGACAGCTAAAAATTTGCAGTCCAGCACACCGTGGTAAACAGATTTCAGTTTGATAAGTTTACAGTTGGCATTCTAAAGAAACCCTACTATTCAAGTTAAGACATCCCTGCAGTGGGGTGGCAGCCACTACATGAATTGCAGTGCACCTCATCTCAGTTGTGTGAACTGGAGTCCTAAGATCAACCTGAATTTCTCCTGCTTCAGGCACAAACACTCATAAAATTTCTCCAGTCTAACATGGCTCTCAGAGGAAACTTGCGCTAACCCACCTCAAGATGACCAAATAGAAAGAAAACCCTGTTGATTTACCTCAAAGATTTGGACTTTGGTTCCTCTTACTTCTTCTCTTTTAAAAAACTGTGCTGGTTTTGCCCAGTTAAAAGGTAGCCATAGCAGCAAACAAACGCTTATGTCCTTATCTGCTCAGTAAGTGTTCCAATTCAAAACTAAATTAGCTAAGGCAGTGCAATTTTGTGTCTGGCTACAGTGGATTAGCTCTTATATCTGTGCATTTCACAAGTACAAACTAAATTGACTTGGAATAGACTTAAAAAGCACTCACAGATTAATTTACACTGATTTAACTAAACCATTTTAGAACTGTGCTTTTAAACCAACCCAACCTCAGGCTAAAGCTAGTCTAAGTATAAACATTACCTGCACACTCATGCTCCTCATCCTCTCTGCAATCAAGATAAATAATTATTCCAAGATAGTAAGTGGGAAAATAGGCAAGTAACGTACCAGTAGTCTGTCCCTGTTTAATCTCTTCAGCGGTCCTGTCTATCAGGACATAGAGAGACCACACAACGCAGGTGATGGCAATGATATGGAATGTTACAGAGCACATAATCTTCCTCCTCTCACTGGCCGTCATCTGCAGCTTCTCCCACTGGCAAGAAACCCAGAAGCAGAGCAAGAGATTAGGTGTTTATTGTAGTAACTAGAGAGCGTAAAAAGAGAACATTGATAAGAACAAAAACCAGGCAGGAGACCAGTTTCCTCCTAATACAGATTTTAAGTGAGACAGCATCATCGCTCTGATTACAGCATGCATCTGATGGTGGGCAGCTCATCCTGCTGTGACAGGAGCCATCCTGGCACCAGAGGGGACCTCCAGTGCTCAGCTCTGGTCCGGAGCCTCAGCACAATGTCATCGCACCCTGCTTACCCAGGCAGGTGCACCTCCAGCACAGAAGGATCCTAATGCGAGGTCTTGCGCAGCGCAAGCAAGGCTGCTCCTTCGTGTGTCCCCCACTCAACGGTGGGTACCCACAGTCACCGCTGAGCATCGTGAGTGGCAAAGGGTACCCTCACTCAGGAAGGCATTCAATAAAACACTGCAATAAAAGTGGTACGTGATCCAATTGACCAGTGTGCGCAAGACATCTCACACTGAGCTCTGTTAGAGTCCCTCAGTGCACAGTCTGAGGGTGTTTCACTCTCAGCTCAAGGCTGTTTAGTCTCACCTCCTACCTCTGGGGGTTTCATTCAATCTTCACGTATATTTAACACTACTTACAGCAGCGACACCCATATTTTATTTTCAGTGTTTCAAGTGCACATAAATACATGTGCCCTAAGAATATACAGTCGAACTGGGATGACAGCTTCTGTAAGTGAGAGGACATAGCAAATTAAATCGCCAGACCTGCATCTATCAATAACGTTTATACAGCCCAAATAGAAACCACAAAGTCAGATTTCTGTCATTTAGGTTAGATAAAAAAAACTAGACAATTATTATAGATGCTTCTAATATACAAGGAACTGTTCACAAACGGCTTTTATTTTTTTTACCTGACACACCTGGAAGATTTCTTTAATTTTTACTTTTTTTTTTTGCAATTCCCCCTACGTATATGATGAAATCTTTTGCATGTGGGTTACACACTCCTCAGTGTATCTGCTTGGAACAGAGTTAAGATAGGGTTTTTTCACACTTTCACAATATATATGCTGGGGCACATAAGCTTCTCATACATACCTATGTGTTTCTAGAGAGATGCATTTCATGTCTCCTAGAATAATTTGTAGAAAAAGAGGACTTTGAACAGGAGGAATAATGTAGAAGAGAGTGAGGATGACCTGACTGGTATGACTGAGATCACCCATTATGTTGAATTATTGTTTCCACTGCTACAAGAATGGTTGAACCCTGAAACAGACTTTGTGATCCTTTCTGTCTTGCCAACAAACAATCTCTTTGGCCAGTCCAAGCCACACCTCCAGTCCTGTAGGCATCCAAATGTCATCATAGCACAAGAATTGAAGACTTTCAGCAATGATATGCTAGACTCGTGTCATGCTAGAAAGCTATATTCTTTCAATTTTCTTAGAAAAAGATTAGACAAAACATTCCCTTTGGATGTTGTGTTTTAAACAGAAAATTGCTCTTGCATCTAAACAAAGATGTTTTCTTTCAATAGAAAGTATAAGTTTATTTTGTTAAAATGTAATCATGTGAAATCTGTGAATGCTTTTACACAGCCACGAGGACTTGTGCTTTGACTAATTTCTATTTCTCTTTTCTGTTCCACAGCTTGAGCTCCTCTACTGGACAGTGTCTCCTGTGAACTGCTGGCTCTGCAGCCACCAAACCAATCCATGCCATCTCATCTCTTCAAGAGATATGACTGCACAGCAAAAGAGAAGATATTCTGCAAACTATGCACTAGCCCAGAGAGGAAACTAGAATCTGTAGGTCCCTGCTGCATTATTCCAATGACACAGCATGCGGCATTTCCCAATTAAAATAGTCAGCATTTCTGGGTTTTTGAAGTGTTGTTAAAACAAAAAATTCAGCAGAAAATTTAGATTTAATGTCTTCTTTTTTCCCATTTAAATTTTAAAACAAAGCATTCCTCTCTTGTCTCCCATCATCTCCACTTAAACTGTGATTTTCTTTTCTCATCCTCTTTCCTTAGTAACTTAGTGTTTGAACAGACCAATGCACTGTGCTGTGATACAACCTTAAGATGCTGATGATTTAATCCCATTTCTACCCTACAGACAAGCACAAGCCCTATTATCTGTCCCATCCTGTTCATAATCACCAGTTCCAGACAGTTTTCTCCCGACTGACAGGATACCATAAAGGCTGAGTTGAAGATACAGAGGCAGCTCATCTTCTGGCTGCAGCTGAACCTCTGCAAGACTCTAGATGTATTTGAGAGGTAAATTCCTTCTCCTTCTGTTTATGGCTCTGTCCCTACCTTCTGGCACGTGGTCTCTTTCCCACAGATGACTTGTTCAGATATAACTAATGATGCTGAATGACTCATTTTTGAAGCTGCCCAACAGCTTTTTCTCACAGGGCACAAATATTCAGAAAATGTTTCCCACCCACTCCAGGCAGACAAAGCACAGAAAAAACAGCAGCCAATCGCCAACTATAGCAACTCTTTTTACTTGGGATTCTCTAGAGTAATTTCTTTAATGTCCTATGTCTGGGCTATGCAAAGTAGTGTCTGTGCAGATAACAAAGCCTATGATGGCCAATATTGCAGTTCAGAGGCATTATGCTCTGTGCAAAGGGGCTACCGAGGCAAAATCAGCAGTTCTTAGAAGGCAACAATTCACCACAGTCATAAGAAGAGGTTGTCCTATCAACCAGACATGCTAAGCTATATACTTTGTAGACTGTACATCTCTGTAAAAAAATAAGAGGTATTTGCTTTGAAATCTGCTCTATTTTCTGCTAGGACTCACTTTCAGGAATTGAGCAAGTTCTCATAACAGCTTGCGGATGGCTGCAGTGCAGACTTCCCACCCTATGATTTAGGCTCATCTTAATTGAATTTAATGTTTCTCATTTATTCTAGTCCCAGACTGAGGTTATTGTTATTAACTTCTTCCACTTTGGTAGTCATGGCAAGATTTGTCTGTGCTAAGAATACCAGTGACTTCCATCTCAAAATCCTGATGGTAAGCACCAACTGAAATTGAAAGCCCAGAGGACGTGGGAGTACAGAAAGGATACTAGTGCAAAACTGGCCTTACAACACAAGTAACATTTAAGTACCCTGTCGTGGTTTAACCCGGCCAGCAGTTAAAACAACCACACAGCTGTTTGTTCACTCCCCCTCCCGCTCAATGGGATGGGGGAGAGAATTGTAAAAAGTAAAACTCATGGGTTGAGATAAAGACAGTTTAATAGGACAGAAAAGGAATAATAATAATAATAGAAGAATATACCAAACAAGTGATGCACAGCATAGTTGCTTACCACCCAGAAACAATGCTCAGCTAGTGGCTGAGCTGCCCTCTGTCCCAGCCAACTCCCCCAGCTATATACTGGACATGACATCATATGGTATGGAATATCCCTCTGGCCATTTTGGCTCAGCTGTCCTGGATGTGTCCCCTCCCACCTTCTCATTGGCAGGACAGTATGAGAAGCTGAGAAGTCCTTGACTACTTGGCAACGACTAAGAACATCAATGTGTTATCAACATTATTTTCATCCTAAATCCAAAACACAGCACTATACCAGCTGGTAGGAAGAAAATTAACTCTATCCCTGCCGAAACCAGGACATATCTATACTTTAAGTCACCAGATTTATGAAAGGTACTTTTCTATAAACCAGAAATACAGGTTCTAGCAAACTGAAGTACTAAAAACCTAGTCATTCACAGTCTAAGGAAAGGTAAAAATAAAACCATATTGATTGGTGAACCTTCTTCTACTTACACTGTAACATTTTCACCAAAATAGGCTTGCAAAAAAGCTACAAATTTTAACCAAATTACACTCAGAAAGTGTGATTTAAAGTTTAACCTGAAATCATCATATTTTCAAGAGAACTTAAAAGCCATGTGGATCTTGGAGCAGCAAACTAAAGCAGATAATAGTAATACAAACCTCCATATTTTAAAAAAAAGTGAATAGCTGCAGAGCAAATACCTTTGTGTATCAGCTCTAAAATGTAACTGTAAAGAAAAAAAATCAGGTTGCTGCATGCATATATGTAAATGTGTGTGTATGCACATTTATACACAGAGAGCTGCCAGGCTACAATAGCTAACTGTCAGAGCTGGATCCCACTGATTTGCCAGGCTGAGTGTCAATTTAAATCCTTTTGCACCTATACAAAACTGACGAGCCTTACTGAGGAGCCACAGAAACGTGATAAATACATGGGGTGGGGGGGTGCTGCGGGCTCATGGGCAGGGCCTGCCTGTTTTCAGAGCGGATCTCTGTTTAAGAAAGCATTTCCTTGGGGAAACAGGTCTTGTGCCTACCTTTCGCAAAGGCTTCAGTTTTGTCTCCATGATGAACTCATACTTGCACAGTTCACAGCATCGCGTATCTGAGCTCTTGATCCATTGCTGCAGGCAGGCTTGGTGCACAAAATGAAGACTTCCCGTGCAGTGACAGGGGGTAATCAAAGGGCTCTCATCATCTCCTTCACAGTGACATATCCTGAATCAGAAGCAAAGCTGCTCATTAGGAGAAGAGGAAGCAGAAAGGATGTGGAAGAGGCATGTAATATCTGTGATCACACACGGTCGTCCATTGAGGATCCTGAGACATACATATCAAAGAAATGCGTTCCATAAAGGAACTACAACTAAGGAACTCCCTTGCTGTGCAAGCACATACACAGGCACAAAATAATTGAGCACAGACACTGCTAACTAGACAGCTGCTTTCTAACAGATGAGGCGGACACATAGAGCCTGACAGAAATGCAGTATCCAAAACAAAAAACAGGGTAAGAAATGACAATGCTTCATCTAGAACAATAGCACTTAACTGAAAATAGCATTTAAACAGACAGACAGCACTTCCCAAGACAAAATATGCACAGAGAGGTACAGCTACTCATGGATCATGAGCTGAAACAGAAGGCAAAACAAAATTCCCAAACCAATGGTGAAACAGCTACCCCAGTATCATTAAGAGTTAATTTAGACAGCCTGGATTTTGCACAAGAGAAGTGATAATTTCTAGTGCCAATTGCTAAGAGACAGATCCACACTGCAAAGCTATGGCACTGAATCTCCCCAAAATACACCTACTCTAAATGGACTAATGGTTTTTCTCTCCAATTCTTACTTTGCAAGAGCTGCTAAGGAAGCATCAGGTCTGCAAAATTCCCCATTTCCCTCACAGCCTAACTGTGCAGATGGCAAGGACACCTGATATAGTGTTATTACCAGGTGCTGGCATTTGATTTCCAGGTTCAATTTATACACAACCCTTGGGTTGCATCAAACATCACTAAGAGCTTCTAACCACATGGAAGAGGTCACGAATTGAGAGGAGGATGGTAAGGGGCTCAGGGAATGAATAGAAGTTACTAAGCATATGTAAAGTACACCCTGGCATGCTGCCATCCCTGCCTGTTACCGAAATCTCTTACTGATGTGTAGCATCTTGCCTCTTCCGACCTTGCTGATAGCTGGCAAGTGGAAATGAAGGAGTGGGCTGATTATAACAGCATCTTGTTGATGACAAGCCAGTACAGAACTAGATTTTGCTGGTAATGAGAGGGGGAAATCAAATAATATTGGCAAGTAGCAACAAAGCCAGCTTCAGAAAGTGCTGTCAGGGAGGAGAAAGATTAGGATTGTAAAATGCTAGGTAGAGGGATGGGACATTTCCTCCTGTGCTTGGTGACTCCTGCTCCTCAGCCACATTTTGGAGTTGGAATGGGGCAGACCTGCAGACAAGTCACCATGAAGACAGTCCAGAGCTGGCTGTTCCCACCACGTCTGCACATGATTAATCCTCTGTAGTTGAAACAACGACACCCATCCTTTTTGGACCTCACACTATAGACATCACACATGCTCACCACTAACACCCAGCGCTCAGATCCCCCTTTTGATTAAGGCATCCAGAAAGCCCTTTACAAATAAAAGAGTGTAGTGCAACACAAACTGTGAGGAAAAGATGAAAAAAAATAATTTTAAGCTATATTGACCTGAACTCAGAAGCAGTTTTCAAACAGTCTGTTTTCCTCCTGACTCCCCACCCTCTGACCAACACAGCAGCGACTGTCAGGACAGCACACTGCTCATTAAAAGCTAAGACGTGTTCAGCTTGGCCTTTAATATGCGTAGCTGATTCTCTCATGATATTCCCAGTTTGGGCACTGGTAAGAGAAAAATACCATCTCAGAACCCCAAACCTGAAATAAATTGCAAGAGAATTTATTTGACTCCAAAGGAAATTTTTTTGCTTAGTAGCCTTGTTAAGTGCATCAGAGGGGTGCAGGAGAGCAAAGAGAAGGCTGCATGCTTCATATTGCACATATTAAAGCCAGGTGACAGGGCGAAAGAAAAAACAGAAACAGCACAAAGACAGGGGAAAGCAGAACGGTCACCACCGCACATGGGAAGGCTCAAAGGTAGGCGGTTCTCTGGTAAACCAACCTGCAGGTATCCCCCGATGTGGACACAGGGGAGAGAGGGGGGAATTTTTCTGAGAGGGGGGAAGGGCAGTCAAGGTCACTGTCCTTCTCAACTGAACAGAGCGGCGCCCGCTGCTCTTTTGTTTTCAATTTCACTGAGGTGTTGTCCTCAAAGACGTCATCATCTCCCATATCATCAGAGCAGAAGTCCATGCTTTCCACGAGCACGCTGGAGGATTTCTCAGCTTGGAAGTGATTGGAATAGCTCTCCAGTTCGTGGAACTTATGCAGGCTGCTGGTGCTGGAGGTGTGGGAGAAGGAAAAAAGGTAACGCAACAGTTTTTTGCTCCTTGAGGTGTCATGGTCCACTTTGTCCTCCAGCAAAGGGATACGTACAGCGCTGTGGTTGTCTGCTCCTCCCGATGCACTTGAGTAGTTGGAAAGGGAAGGGATATAGGAGTGCTTAGAATTGCTAAAAGAAAGAGGCCTGAGATTCGGCGGTTTCCTCTCTTTAAGATGAAATTTATTAATCCTTAAACACTGCTCTTGAGTCGGGGTCAATTTGCCTTCCGAGCGTGTTCGCTCCACATAGTCAAAGCACTCGCTGGTGCTCTGCGCCTTCTGGTCCACGTCATTGAGGGACTTGGAGAATTTCAGAGTGTGGGTGGGCTTTACATTCTTAGCAGACCTGAGTGCCTGGCCCCGATCCTGCCCACGGGAGTTTCTCTTTGCTGCATGTAATGTGTCCTGACAGATTACTGTCACAGTGACCCCTTGTGTCAGAGGGCTCTGGCAGTGAGGATTTTTCAAGACAACAGCAGACTGCACTGGACTGTGATGACAACACTCAGAAAACACTGCACTGGAACTGCATGCAGAACAGTGGAATAAAAGCACAGAAAGTAAAAAACAATTACATAAGAGAACACATATAATTAAAAGTGAAGAAACAAGAATTATGGCTAGTGTGGGAATGGCAAACATAGCGGGGCCAAACAGTCAGTGGGATTCAACGAAGCAGTGTTAGACAGCAGTCGAGTCAAACAAATGGGATGCTTCATATGGGAACCCCACATCACTTACTTCCCCATACACGTGCTTTTTCAGTTTTGTTTTTTTCTTAATTCGAACCTTGCACGAGCCTCACTGTAGCCATGCAAACAACACACTTTACCTGCAGATGTCCTGGTTGGATGGTGTAACAGAAGTCCGAGAGAAGCTGTGAGGGGCAGAGATAGAGGTTGGACTTCCAGCCTGTAGTGAAATTCAAACAAACAAACAAACAAAAAAAAAAGCAAGTCACAAGTCAGAAAAGCCTGGTATGCACAGCAATCACCTTCAGGGTTAAACAGCATGTGGAGTCAGGTATCACTCTACATCAGATATTCAAGGGCTAGTTGCAAGAAATTGGTTTTGTTGTCAAATGCTAGAAAGGGAGGTCACACAGCCTCATCCTTGGAAACGTAGTAATCAGATCAGAAAAGCTTTCCCCCAAGGTCAAATGCAGCCATCTCTGGAGCGGAACCTGCCAGCTGTCAAACACTGCACGTAACAATAGCTCAGGAAACAAGCAATGCTACAGTAATTAGAATAATTAGATGGAGGTGTGTGTATAGACTAGTCAGAATTTAGCTATCACATAATAGCTAATCCTTCCACTTATAATGATGACAAGAGATTAGAGGCTTGAGGTTTTTTTTCACAAGACAGAACCATCAGTAATTCAGTAACTCAAACACTATTTGGGGACTTATTTTCCGTACTAGCATACGCACACGAGCACCATCTGCCAAACCAGACCATTCCCTGAAGTACTCTTTGTACTTTGTGAGGCCTTTCACCCTGCTCTTACTCTGACAGGGCCTTCCACCTACTTGGAGAATAGGTGGAAGCAGTCACATTCGTAAGACCCAATGAGAGCACAGTGAGAAATTGAATAACTGAAGAATTCAGAATTCAGCTGAACTAACTTGTGTTGGGTTTGCGTGGCAAGGTTTTGGTAGCGGGGGGGCTACAGGGGTGGCTTCTGTGAGAAGCTGCTAGAAGCTTCCCCTGTGTCTGATAGACCCAATGCCAGCCGGCTCCAAGACGGACCCGCCGCTGGCCAAGGCCAAGCCAATCAGTGCCTCTGTGATAACATATTTAAGAAAGAGAAAAACACTTAGAGAGCGCTTTTGCAGCCAGAGAGAGGAGTGAGAAGATGTAAGAACATCTGCAGACACCAAGGTCAGTGGAGAAGGAGGGGCAGGAGGTGCTCCAGGCGCCGGAGCAGAGATCCCCCTGCAGCCCGTGGTGAAGAGCGTGGTGAAGCAGGCTGTCCCCCTGCAGCCCATGGAGGGAGGATGAGGGGGTGTAGAGATTCCACCTGCAGCCCGTGGAGGACCCCACACCGGAGCAGGTGGAGACACCTGAAGGAGGCTGCGGCCCCGTGGGAAGCCCACACTGGAGCAAGCTCCTGGCCGGACCTGTGGACCCGTGCAGAGAGAAGCCCATGCCGGAGCAGGTTTTCTGGCAGGACTTGTGACCCCGTGGGGGACCCCACGGTGGGGCAGTTTGCTCCTGAAGGTCTGCACCCCATGGGAGAGACCCACACTGGAGCAGTTCATGAAGGACTGTAGCCCGTGGGAGAGACTCACGTTGGAGAAGTTCATGAAGGACTGTCTCCTGTGAGAGGGACTCCATGCTGGACCAGGGGAATGATGAGAGAGGTCCTCCCCCTGAGGATGAAGAAGCGGCAGAAACAATGTGTGATGAACTGACCATAACCCCCATTCCCCATCCCCCTGTGCTGCTGGGGGGTCGGAGGTTGAAGCTGGGAGTGAAGTTGAGCCTGGGAAGATGGAAGGGGTGGGGGCAGGTGTTTTAAGATTTGATTTTATTTCTCATTCCTCTACTCTGTTTTGCTTGTGACAATAATTAGTGAGTGATCTCTCCCTATCCTTATCTCGACCCACAAGCTTTTCATTATACCTTTTCTCCCCTTTCTAGTGAATGAGGGGAGTGATAGAGCGGCTCTGGTAGGCCACCACAAAAAACAAAGCTAAGCTTTTGGCATATTTAACACTTAACAGACAAGCCTCTAAAATCAATCTAGCAAGAACAATCATTGTCTCAGAGTTGGGACTCAATGGGCTATTATGATAGGCTTTTTCTGCCGCTATATTCTGTGGGTCACTAACAGAAACCTCTCAACTCTTCCTAGAAGCTTTGACAAGGAGGAGACTTCCATTGCTAACTTTGTAATAGAGAGTCTTTAAACCTGGATCTCCCATGTTCCACAGCTTCTGGACAGGCTGTGCCACTCATCCACTGCCGCAAAACACTGCTCAAATTTCAAAATTCAAACAAAGGTATACAGCTCTTTTGATCTGCAAAGCAAAGCCTGAAACCCAGGAAGGAACGAAGCAACCAGCACAACAACAGAGGTGTCAACACCACACTGGGCTGCACAAAAACGAGCACAGCCAGCACAGACCTGGGCCAGGCAAGTGTACAAAGCCAGAGTAGGACAGACTTCAGGTCATGGAAGGTGTGTTGCCACAAAAGCATGCTGTGCCCAGCCCAGTACTTCAGCTTGAGACGCCAGAGCTAGCTCAGCCATCACTGCTTGGATGATCTTTGGTCATGGTGCAACACACACACACGCTCTATCTGTCTCAGTACTCTTCCATTCTATACTTATATTATACTCTATTTACTAAAAGCCCCTATGGTATATTTAAAAAAGGCTGCTGCAGGCTTTTACACTCTCATACCAAAAGCAAGGTTCCTTGTCACGCAATATACTCTTCTTTTTGAGAGAAGATGAGTATACTAGGATACACATGCGACTTTATAAATACAGATACTACTATCATTTTTCATATTACAGGACTCATCTGTTAAGGTTTTTTCCTTTAGCCAGCAGCACTACAGAGAACAATGTATTTGGCCTCACATTGGGATGTCTCAGGTGCACCAAGCCTGAAAAAACAGGTATCCGTTTACAGCTGGGTCTGCAAGAGTCAGGGGCAAACTCACACACCTCTTGATCCGTAGCAAGGCACTGTAACTTAATTCCCATCCCACTCAGCTAGGTACATGTATAGAATAAAAAAACCCAAGAGAATAACCTTGAGCCAGAAAGCAAACTGAACTATGTTATGACTGTGACAAAATACATTAAAGACTTAAAGATCAATTATTGGCTTTGTCCTGGAAACTATGAGTCTTTACATTTTACACCACTTGCAGATGCTAATAATATAGGATGCTGATCATACCGTAAGGTGAATTCAGGTATTACTTGGAAATTTGCTCTCTGTTTGATGCTTAACCTCTCCTAAAAGAAGGTACATCACTGAACTCAAATCTTATCTTTTAAAAAGAGTTTATGCAGTAATTACATTTTTTAAAGAAAGACCGACCAGTTAGTGAAAGACCTGACACCCTATAATCTGCTGCTATAATTATGCAAATGAAAATTAATAAGACTTAAATAATGAATTATTTAAAAAGACATATTTAACAATTTTCTGAAAACAAAATATTGAACTAGTAAAACAGCATGTTGCATTCTGTCATGGTAACAGAGCCATATATTGTTGGAACAGAAGTTACAAATCAATTAATAAATCTGTCTTAGGTTTTATGTTATGAGCAAATCACAGAAGGTAACCTGCTTAGAATGAATCCAGCCTTTCTACTTCTTCACTTTAGCAATGAAGCTTTAAAAAAACCCCAGACAATAGTATATATGACGTGACAGTCTAATGATCCAAAATTTCCCCTCTGAAACCATGCCACTAGTTTCTTGATCCAATTGCCTGGCACCAAGACAAGATCAAAGTCTTGCCACTTGGGAAATCAAAAGGCTGGGACAAACAAGAAACTGTGGAATTTCATTTGCATTTCAAGCTTACTAGTCTGTTTCTAGATGCCAGCACTGTTCAGGACAGCTTACAAAACCCCAACATCTGAGGCACATTGCCTTTTCCTCCTATCTTCCTGCTTCAAAACAGGAGGATCCTTTGCTCCATCTTCATCCATAATGCAAATGCAACCAAAATATGAACAGAAGTTAACACATTTGGAAAAGGCACTACAAAAGAACAACGAAACAGTGGAGGAAGTTACGCCCCACCCTCAGTTTAAGTTAACATAAGCTGTGGCTACCACCAAAAGCCATGGTTCAATGAGCCTCCAGCATCTCAGTCCACCCTCCTTTCCTCCCACGCTTTTCACTCGTGAAACTATTTATGCAGCTGCATTGCAAATCAGATTAGGATAGTGAGGTAAGGTAAAACTAACCACTTCTTTTACTGAGCTTGTTTAATACCAGTCACTTCCCTACCTTCAGCTGCTGGAGGAACACCAGTCAATTAGAGCAATGAGCCTCTAATGGGGACGCACAACTCACTGACAAGAGCACAGTAAAATGCAAGCTGCTGCCAAGAGCCCGAGAAGTTCTGCCAGTCCTAGAAGCAGAAGTGCATGCAGCTGACACTCACCAGTCTACACAGCTCGCCTGGGTTTACTAACTCAGATAAGCAGCTATCAGGCAGAGAGGTGCCACAGAAAAGGAGAAACACTGGCAGCCCTGGGCCAGAACAGGGCAAAGAAGAGACAATGTGGTGGGTGAATGCAACAGAGAGGTGGGTCCAGCTAGCTTGGAGGTCTGATGTTGCTCCTATGCAAGGCTCAGCTGGGAAGAGGCTGGGAAAAGAAGCAATCAAAGCCTTCACCACTCTGTAGCTTCTGGCACACACACCATCCTCAATGGCACAGCAGCAGCCTCCCAAGTAGCAGCACCTTTGGTTGGCTGGCTACTTACAATGGTGACAGCAACAGTAGGTTTTAAAGCACTCCTTGTCATAGGAGGTTTCTGCCATGCTCATTATGTGATGGGTAGCCCAAGCCTTGACAGCCTGAATTCAACCATTCTAACCCCAGAATCACTTACTGAATCTCTGTGGACTTTCATGCCCTTCACATGGAAGAATATCACCCCCAATGACAAGCCTTGGAGCTATGTGCTAGTGAGTTACCCTGCACAGCCAGACTGGTTGCCTAAAATAGCTCAGGACTAAAGGTCAATAGTTAGTTAATTGCATATATTGACATTCCCATCTAATGCAATTCAGTGAGGTCATGGTGTGGTCTTCTGCACTGGTATTTAGATGATCACAGCGACTCTGAAGGCAGCAATCCCTGGAAGCCTACAGCGCTCTGGCGGGTTGCCATCAGGAAGATATAAATATATATCTTTTTATATATATGTGTGTGTATGTGTGCAAGCATATATATATATATGTACATATGTATTTATATAATGTGCTGCCATAGCTGGTTGTTCTCATTCTGCCCCCACTGCATGAACAGTGTGATCTGTTCGTAAAAGAACTCAGCCTTTTCTGATTCCCTACTTGTGATTACATGCTGCACACCAAAAAACAAAAAGCCCACCCTGCCTCACAAAATAAATTCATCTTTGAAGTGAGCCATAGTGAACATGCCAATGGCTTGGGAATATTCCAAGATAATCTGCTTATTTGAGATGGCACTTCTGGGTACAGTTGCTGTCGTCTCACTCTGGGCTGTACTTCTTTACTAACAATTATATCTCATTTTAAAGAACAGGGCCTATCACATTCTAAGGACCTTAATAAATTATTCATTGAAGGTAAAAAGTTAGAAACAACTTGACTCCAGAAGAATTACTCCACTGATTTGAAGTTTGAAGGAAGCAAAGAAAGGTTTTCCCCCACACCTGCAAACTTAATCATTTCTAGGTGTCACATGAATAGAATCAATACTGTGGCTCTACTATTTGTGCTACAAAAACATCTAGAAGTCTCAGCTAAGGACCTGGAACTAACATACTAAGCACTATACACATTTAACAATGGAGCACACCTCTCCTTTGGGCAGACAAAGAGTTAGAGAAGAGAAGCACAATTTTAAGTCTTTTACTCTGGAGGAACTGCAGCACAAGGAACTTCAGACAAATACAAATTTAGCAATAGAGCAAGGAGCCAAACACTCCACAACCCAAATTTCGACCTGGCATTTTGATTATAGGTTTGCCTTTATTTTACACTGTGAAGAACCCATTTCAAAACTATGCTCTTCTGGGCTAAACAATATATGAAATAAGAGAGCAATAAAAATCCTGAAAGGTAGCTGCACTTACTGTCAAAAAGACAGATGCTAAAAGAAGTCTCAAACACCACTAGACCACTGCAGCAGTCTCTGTCTGCCTCTGTTCCCTGTAAGAACCACAGGAGCACAGTGATGGTCTCCACTGAGCCTACTCCAGCTACCACCAGTCCCTCTGGGGATTAAAGAGACACAGCTAATCATAGTAAGTGTTGGTTAAGTGGAGACATCTCCCACCACTGCCTCAGAGTTGTCCTGAACCAAGCACAACCAGTGATCGAGGCCCACTACCTTTAACTGGCCCCCGCCCCGGCCCCACGCAATCCCCCCTGCACTTTTTCAGCACGGATATCACAGTGCTGTGATCTGCAATGGGCCGCTGGGAGTTTTGTGTGTCTCGGTATTACCACATCACAACGATGAACATGGCAGAGGCACATGGGAAAGACAGAATCAGAGGGAGCGTTACCACGCCCTGTGTTTTAGAAGAACTCATTGCCAAAAAGCTGTTTTATCTCTCTCGTGCAGATCCCATTTAAATGTGTATTAAGAAGGCTGCTGATAGAAACGGACATTGCAGGTACTTATCTTGCATGGTGTGTCTCCAGAGGCAGCAAAAGCCCTAGGCTCTGCTCCCTCCTTAGTGTATACCACAGAAACCAACCACCTCATACCTGTTCCTCTGGCAGGATCTAAGTATAGACAGTGATCTAGGAAAGAAAATAACAGTGACGGAGGCCTTGTGAAAAAAGGCACCAAGTGCAAGGTGCTCCTTAACTAACCTGGCTAGTCTTCAGATAGGGAAAGGACATCTACGAAGAGTCCCAGGGGATCTGACTCTAATCATGCCACCCCTGCCATGTTCACCTCCCCTCCCTTTGACAGGGGCAGCCCCAGCCCTGTCTCATCCACAGTAGCAAAATTCATTTCTGCCTGCTGGGCTGAAAAGTCCTGAGCCCGAGCTGAAGGCAGGCAGGGAGGTCTCGATTAAACCCAAGGGACACATCCATCATTTCTCTTAAGCCACTGCAGAACAAATACAGTTGCTTTCCTCCAGCTATCCACCAGGATGCAACATGTTTGTGTTTTTATGCTTTCAGCAAGTGCTGTATTCCATGTACACATTGGCTGATGGCTCTCACTGAAGTGTTCTGCAGCTGTGAAGTCTCCAAAGCTCATCTGTGGAACAGACGTGGTTGTTCCACTGCACGCATGCCGAAGGAGGCCTCCAGCTGAACTAGCACACCCAGCCAGCAGTGCAATGAGACCAACCGGCCATGCCGAGTGTACTAACCTGACACTTGAGATAGCCAGAACAGGCCAGCTATGGACAGACTGGATGTTGTGAAGGGCAGATAGCCCTGCTGACAGGCTGCTTGTGAAAGCTCTTCCTAAATACCAACATGGCAGGATCAAACTTCAGTAACTTCTGGTCTTCACCATTAAATTGTCCCTACCAGACTCATACCATTTTGACTCCCAGCACATATTAAAATCAAGTGTCTTTATCTGGGATAAGATGCATTATTAGACTGGAGAGTGGATAAAAAAAACTGGGGGGAGGAAGGAGCAGTGCGAAGAAGACAAGGGAAAGAGGCATCTGAAATTTTCAGGATGATCAACTCCACCATATAATTTTGGCAACAATTCAATAGGAACCAGCAGTCAGCTGCTGGAAGAACTCTGTTCCATACTTTATATAATGTATATGACTATAATTAAAATTATGTCTAGAAGCTAGGAGCAAAGCTGAAGTCAGTTTCCCCTCATTCTTCCTAAAGAAATCTAAAGGAGGATTCTGGCATGAACTTTCTCTAGACATACCAGAGCTGAAGGCATTAGTGAAAGGAGGCTCTCTCTCCTTTCAAAATCTCCCCAAGCATAATTCAACCTGCCTATAGCACAGGATTAATGTTGACTAAACCTAGTAACAATTGCACAGGTTCTGCAGGGAGAAGGGGGGGGGGGGGAGCAATTTGACTTTAAAATCTTCCTCAAAATACCTTGAATGAGCTGAGAGAACAAAAGAGGAAAGGAAACTCCTGCAGTTCCTCCTTCACAGGGTGCCCTCATACCTATACGAAGTAAGAATCCAGGCTTAGGAGAGGGGATTTATCACAGCAGAGGGAGACTATCACACTCTTTACGAACACAACTGCACCGTGCCCCAGCATGTGATTCCTTGCTCTTGTGGGTGGGGAAAAGACCATACTTTAATCTTCACACTACAATTTTTCCTGTCTTTTCCTTTCCCCAATAGCTCGATAGAAGGATTTTTTTAATTTTTTTTTTTTCTTAAAGCAACTTCTGTCTCCCTACCCCCAGGCTTATGTACCTGAACAGAACACCTCCAAGCAGCAGTTCTTTTCAGTAAGCCTTGGTCATCTGATAGACTACAGGACAGCTAAGCTCTGTGACTGAAAAATCTGGACTGCTTTTCTACAGAAGAACGCTCACTGAATCCATCAAAGCTTCAGGCAACAGTGGACGTGTGTATTCATATGCTTTTCTAAATCTGTTCCAAGCTGATGAACAGCCTAAATGGATTTTAAATTTCATAGCAAGCTTAGGCTACCACTTCGAGTCTGCACTGGATGCCATTCAGCCCAAGAATAATTTAATACTTTATAGTGTGCTTCTGCTCAAAAGATAAAACTGTACAGGCCTTCAGAGAAGACCAAGCATTTACACTTTTTAAGGAGTGCACTTTTGATTCCTTTGCTGTGATCCCAGTATTAGCATTTTCAAAGTTTACCCCTTAGAGGGTCTGGAAAATAAGACTACAAAGTGCTTTCCCACTATGCTAAAATCATCCCTCCAGAGCAATGAGATGACAGGAACAGCACACAGATGACCCAAAGATATTTCCATACATCACATCATCAGTTTCAGAATATACCAGACACTTTAAAGCTAAACATTATCACTAATTTGAGGATAACTGTTTACAGACCAGCTTTGTTAGTGACCTTGTTTAATCTGCTTGTAAGCACAATTCCTTTATTCCTAAGAGCAGAGGGCATGAATTACCACCACTGTGAAAATCCCTTTTTTAGCTGCTCTCAGTGACTAGCTGTGTTTTAGGGTCGATTTAATCTATATTTAGAGGATGAAGCTTCTATGCTTCTATAAAGCTTAATTATTTCTCTATGTGGCTTGTATGATGAAGGCACTTACCAGTGAACGATGGCTTCTTGGCAAAAATGCTGGCTTAGGGTAAACAGTTGAGATGTGGATCTGGGCTGTACACCTCTGTGCCAATCGAGGGTGTTTCAAGAAGCATCACTGTGCTTGAATGGGGCAGTTGGGAATCGGGCTGTGCCCAAGTCCCGTCACTAACATCAATTCAACCTGACTTCAAGATTTACCTTTTTTTTTTTTTTTAATTTCAAAACAAACATAGAAAAGATTCCAGAAATTCAAATGTTTCACATGGAGCAAATTTAAAAGGAGCATTTGAAATACACACACCAAAAAAGCAAAGAAAAGCCTGGAGGAATGCCACATCCCCCAGCGTGCAACAGACTGTACAAAACCTAATGGCACCATATGAAGATCCTCCTACGTCTTATTCCCTACTCCTTTTTCTGCTGCTTCTGGCCTCCATCCCTAGCCATGTATTCAGGTGATTGTTTTTTCTTGGCCTGGCCACATGTACTAGCATCTCTTCAGCCTCTCTTAGCATCTGCCTCTTGGAGAACTGCCTTTTTGCCCCTTCCTCCTAAGACACGGCTCCACCTGGCCCCAACACTTGGGGTCTATGTTTGGAGAGGTCCTGCTACCTTTACCAGCTGATCTCATTTTCAGTGGCACCATCTGTTTGCCTCCCTCCTTGATCACTTTTAGCCATAGGGCATTGCTTTCCTTGGTCACATCGAGTAACACAGCATCCTCTCTTGGCTAGAGGCTGAGTTCTGACTCAATCCTCTCCACTCACACTGCATTGTGCAACTGAGAGCAGTGGAAAGATACACAGTAATAATCACAGTGGGTTCATAATGACATAGCAGCACCAGAAAGGCTTTGAATCAAGTGTCAGTGCCAAGCATTTGTAGCAGATTTGCTACGTTGCTACACTCTAAGCTAGATTTGGGTGGAAAAATAACAGCTGAAACAGTCATTTGCAGGAAACGTGATCATTATTTCTGTACGCGCACACACACACCCACCCCCACCCCCCCCCATATCTGGAAATGCAGCATATAATTGATTAAACTCAATTGTGGTTAAATAGCTTCTCTTAAAATGGTGTAGTATCAACAAGGTCTATGGATTTCAGAAAGGGCTATACAGGCAGCCAGGCATTTCCACACTTTTTCCTTTACATGTATTCAATCTGCCTTATTGGCCAGGTTGTTACGCTATTTTAAACAAAAATAAAAGGCACTTTCCTATTAAACCTCAGAACTAATGAAAAATTTTCCATGTACTTAAGCTTCCACGCAGCATCCCACTATAATCTTTCCTGTTTTGTCCTACAAATTGCTTGCAACAGCCAACCCACCTGTAGACTGCAAAATAAATTGAACTACTTGGATGTGCAAGGCAGCATTCGGATGTACGAGGCAAATCAGGGGACTGTTTTCACTGATGAGACTTCTACCTCTTTCCCTTGTTAGAAGCTATCTCCAGAGTGGAGTAAATGCACAGAACGGATCAGACACAGAGCCGACAGAGAAGCAGTAAGAGCATCAATACCTCTGGGAAGCTCATGTTTGCAACCAAGGAGTCTCACCCATTGAACTGGAAAAGCTGACTTTTGCTCCCCTTGAGAACTTTAGCTATTGCAACACACAGCAATCATGTTGAACGTTTCAGTGTTTCAAGATGAATGCAAACATTGATGTCTAACTTGCCAGCACTCCCAGGAGAGCTTTGCCAGAGTGCAACGTCCTTCCCACTGCACTGCCACACTACCAGTTCTCGATGAATTAAGAATGAACTGTGCAGCTTCATACGGGTACCACACTGCTGCTGCCAAAAGGCTTGTGCTGAATTTCAGACACTCTGGGAAAAGCACAATGACACTTTATGATAAAACTACCATCTCTGCTGAACAACGCCTGAAAATCCAATTAAGGATACCTAGGAAGAGAAGAGCCAGGGTAAGAAGGAACAGGCATAGTCCCATTTTAGAAAAGCACAGATGAGAAGTTATACTCACATGGTATTTATTTCAAAACCCTTTCTGTGAATGCACATTTTCAGTTACTGAATGCAAAACACAATCCCGCATCAGTCCATAACAACACCTTCAGCTTGGTCAATTCCTTGTGCACTGGACAGTTGCCCTGTTCATTATTTAAGACACCCAGTAATCTTGTCCTTCTATTCCAAAGTGCAAGTTGTCTGTGCCCATAGAAACTGTAAATTAAGTGCAGCCACTGTTTCCTCTGCTGGAGATATGCATGAATAGCTTCCTATATCCTCAAGTACCCAAAATAGAAAAAAGGGACTTGGGCTTGTCACAGCCATAATGACTCAGTCTCTCATTAAAAGTCACTATTACCAGCAACATCAACTGTGTTAACGAAGGGTTGAGGCTTATGTACCCCATGAAAAATACCAGTCAACCAGCCAGCCTTGCTTGCATGAAGGCTTTAAGCAATTGCACTTGTATTAAGCAAAAAAGGTGTCAGACTTCCAGCTAACTAAAAATCTTATTTGTAATGCAGAAGTAGGAGTAGGGTATGTATTGTAATAACTTATCTTGGACAGAAGATGCTTTTTTCCTAATGGCATAACAAAGCAATTGCGCTTTTGATGTGTCCACTGGCTACACTGAAGTGTGACTAGAATGGGTAGAGCATTACACTTCCCTTACAAGATCAGGGCCTGTAATAGCAAACATTTTAAAATACTTACATAGTCATGTGCTGACAACAATGCATTTCATGGTGCTAACAACAATCCAGTGTTGAAGTGACAATAAAATAATGTTTAACCATATATCAAATACATATTATGGGATGCATGTCTATACATACCTTACAGAGAACATTACATCAGATAGCTTATGGTATAAAAGAACATACTTGAGTGATGTTTTTGGAGTAATTTTCCCCCCAAGATAACATCTCAGGCATCTGTCATCTATCTTGCTCCTACTAAGCTAAGGAGGCTGGCAGTGTGAAAGAGAAAACCTACTGTAGCTTCCATTTCATTTGACCTGTAAAGACAGTCTGCAAAACACCAGAGAGTTCTAATGTTTCAGGAGTGACTATCAGTGACAGCATAAGAAGCATTTTCTACTGGTCACATTGTCACGTATATCACCCCAGTTTTGAAATGAAAGAAATCCCCGCATCCCCAAGTTTATCAAAGACTAAGTTACATCAAGGAACATACCTTTGAGATGTTAGAAGAGCGGCTCATGGAATGCCCCAAAGCCTTCTCATTCTGAAAGAGGAAGAACAGGATCACTGCAGCAACAAATCACAGTTATGAGCATATTTTAAAGCTGGTATTAGAAACCAAATTCCATGGAGAAAGTCTTACAGCTGTGGCTTTTAAGGATGTTGCTTCTATTGACAGCCTGATTTACAACAATCACTAAATTACTTTGTTGCTTAACAAGATATTACCTTGCAGAAAATCACATAGGCAAGACAAGTACAAACTGAGAAATACTAGAACAATGATTTCTTCTTGCTATGAATACTGCAAAGCCGTTTTCTCAGATGGCGTCTATTTTGGAAAGGATATATCTCAGCTCTGCCTCATCTACATCTAAAGGCAAACACTAAACCACTAAACTGAAAGCTCTTGCTTAAACACAAAACTATTACAGTGATGTCCGGAAACAATTGTGAATAACCACATGCAAGTCATGTCAGGAGATAAAGCAGTGAGGAAGCAGTCAGGAGAAGTAGTGAGGAACTTCCTATTTACCACAGAACTCAGAATTAAACTGGAAATATCATACAAGATGGAAATGCAGAAGCTGCAATTCTCAAAACTGAAATCAGTGACAACTGCATCTGTTACTTTTCAGAATGTAGGCCCTGACTGATAAGGATGACAATCTTATCTCCTACCAAAACAAACTGTAGGTTTTTGCATGAAGACATTTCATCCTTTAAGGGTTCCTGGTTTCTGAAGATCAGTTTACCCTAAGTGTAACTGGACATGATTGCTCCACTGGGAAGAGCCTAGAAACTGCTCTGCAAAACTTTTCTAAATAAAATCCAACAAGAAATATTTTTTTTTCTAAACAAATATTACAAACAGGGCAAGTCATAACATTTGGTTCTGGATCAGTATCTATGTTCCTCTAAGTCTGTGAAGCTGGGATGCAAACTGGTTTGAGATTTAAACCCTCTGAAAAAGGGGTAAATTTACTACTTTCTCCTATGGGCTCTATGCTGGATAAGAGTTTTCTAGAAGTGCATCTTTTCATCTGGGATTTTAGGAACGAAATTCTTTCCCCTTTATTCCTGAAGAGAATTTAACCTAGTAGAGACAGGCTGACAGCACCTTCTTCCAGTTCTCATTGGGACTGACTGATCAGACAGAGCTTGAGATCAGAAGTCCTGCATATATTAACAAATGAGGAAATAAAAAAGCAACAGAGTCAACTGCTGTTAGTCCTAGATCAGTTTGGATATAGCACACTGGTTGCAGACCTCCTGCCTATGGTTTGTCACAATTCAAGCGACCTTCAATGACTAAAGCCCACACCATTGAGCCTGACTGGCCACCCAGATGCTACACCCTCACTTTGAGATCCCTGTGCTTCCTGATGCTTCTTCCTACAGCACATCCCCAGAGCAACTTCAAAGATTTGTGTTGAGAAAACAAAAGGCAAGGCCAAAACTTCAGCACGTGCTTACACAAGCAGGCTGTCCCTTCCTTACACCACCAGTTGCCTCTCAACAGAGTCCTGGGCACTGCCTCAGTTGACAGATATAAATTGCACTTTCTCCTTTAAAAATGCGAGGAAGCAAATAGTGTTCTGAAACCCCCCTTATGTAGGAGTGTGAGTACCCAGAAGACAGTATAATAGTGTTTCAGAAGAACTGACGAGAACCAACCAGGGAACCCCCTGCCAGTTTTGACTGATGGCCAAACTAAAAACCAGCAAGGAACAGTTTAAGGTCTAGGCTACAACTATTCCAAATTACCATTGACTTGAATGCGAGATTTGCATACTGCAAGGCTGAGTTTGATTTTCAAGATGACTATGAGCTTTTGTGACATAGATAACAGTATTCCTGGAACAAACACATAAAGACTCCCAAAAATATGGATATGATGCTTATGCGAAGACTAACATTGGACGGGACTACTGCCAGAACCCGTAGGGCTAAGAGTTGACTCCAACCATAAAGGAAGGACTTAGCTGATTTCATCAAAGGCAGTGTAACTACAGCAACAGGAGAAAAAAAAAAGTTCATTGACACTATAGAAGATGGGAGGAAGAAAAAAAGGGGGCAGGGACATGTTCTCAAGCTATGATGAAAAGAGAGCAACACAAGTTGGCAAGCACTAAGACTTGTCATTGCATATGCGTGAGGTGTGGGGGGAAGCAGACTGTGCTTGGCCTTCCAGGGACGCGAGGGAGGTAAACAAAGCAAGGTTATGTGGAACAAGGGAAAATGGTAGTGAAGAGCGGGACCCATGGCCAAGAAGTCTGCCTGGAGCAACACATACAGCTCCACACAGGAGACAGTCTCAAATCCAGTCCTAGGTGCCAAAGAGTTCCGGGTGAAATTTCTAAAGACAAAATTAAACAGAGCAGAGGTTTCTTCATGTTAACTCAACACTCCTCAAATACTGCTGTCTAGCTGAAGATGCCGCCTGCAAGGGAGCATGACTGAACTTACACAGGCACCTGTGTTGAAAAGGATGTGCTAAAATTCAATAAGCATGAACAGGCTGGAGGACAAGACCTATATTTGCACAACACAGTAAATGATGCAGAGCAAACGTACTCTTAGCTGCACCACAGAAACTAGTCTTTCTGCCTCTGCTCCCAGAACCGATTTTATCTGATGGATGCCAGGAGCCTCTAATTACCTTTATTGATCTACTGTTGGAAACATACCTATGGTTTTGTTACTGCAAGAGTGATCATTTTTAAACAAAAAAAGCTGTCCTGAAAAATATTCCCTTACGGTTTATGGAGTGCATGCACACATATATTTAAGTATCAGTGATATTTCTAAAGGACTCCTAGCCACCTAAGTACTCTTTCACATCTCAGTTTCCTTACCACACAAAGCTGGTACATCCATAAAGTCAACAGGAAATTCACTACAACCTTAGCCCAGGTTGGCCAAAAAAAATCTGTACTCTAAAGAGCTACTTACATCGACAAGGAGGAGAAGCACCAACTCAGTCATATTTTCAAGGAGTGACAACTGACCCCATAGCCACTACCAGATCCAACACAGACTTGCAAATACTACTTTCAGTCTAATTGGCCTGTCAACTGGCAAGCAGCTCCATTACCCAGATAAATTTGCTTCAGCCCTTGAACACCAACTAACCCTATCTTAGCCTGTTTTCTAATCAGGGACGTTTTTTGAAACATCTGCTCCAAGTCTCACAGTTTACATACATGCAGACTTTAAAATGTGCTGGGCTGAAGGCAGATAAACAACTGAGTTTCACTGTGCAACAGCAATTTCCAGTTCACTACGACCACTCAAGTAGCACTCCCACTGAAGGAATGTATAGTGCTTTCTTGCCAGCTTCTGCAAAGGACCAAAACCATTTATTTATTTATTTTTAAATCATTAAACAGCAACAGAAACACCTCTAAGTAATACAGTTCATGAAGTCTAGCTGTGCTGTTTAATTCTTTTACAAATAAAATAATAAACATCAATGATTCAGGAAAAAGCACTGTGGAAGCCATTAAATAGAGCCAGTGGTTGCTGGTGTTTCCCATGCTGCGATAGATTAAGGATGCTGTATGTTTTCCAGTCATTGAGACATAAAAGAGCTGTAAAGACATGGAAGGAGCTCCTGAAATAGGTAGATTTTAATCTTGCATACTGCAAGGCTGAGTTTGATTTTCAAGATGACTATGAGCTTTTGTGACATAGGTAACAGTATCCCTGGAACAAACACAAAGATTTTAATCTACCTATTTTTAGGTAATTTAAAGGCACAATTACTAAATGAGGAATAGAAACATTAAATAGATAAAAATTATTTTAAAGGCAAACAAACAAAAGCTCACTTTTCACAATATATCCATCACGAGTACATTCATCCTAGGTTCTTATACTAATTATTCACAAATTAATACTGACATGGGAATGGCAGGACTAAGCTTCTATTATAGTACTATCACTACCCAACAAATAAAGGTCTTCAGAGACTTTTTCTAGCATGTTCCCATTGCACAGTAAAACATATTCTAGTCTGGTAATTACAGGTCCAAACAAGCTCTCTTGCAAAAGCGTTAGTCTTTGCACTTGAATGAAAGGTCAAGACAAACGCAACATCTGCCAGCATGGACCATACAATTATCACCAGTTAAAGCAAGTGTCACTCTACTTTCGCAGATCAGTCTTTCTGTATGGGACAATGGGAATCCTGCCTTTCAAAATCATCCTACTCAACTAGAACCACCTGGCAGGCACTTAAAAAAAAAAATCTAGATAGGAAAAAATTACAAGTGCAACTTGTAACTTCTCCTGAGCCACTCACTCCCAGCTGCTGCTCTGAGGTCCCCAGCAGAGCCTGGCTCTAGGGAAATGCCTGAAAAACAGAAAATTGCTACTCACTCCTACAGTGACATGCTTCTCTAAGCTTTGGATGCACTTGCTTGCAATTGCCTGAATCCCCCTCTCAACTTTCTTTTTCTATCATCCCCTGGAAATTGCTTCCTACTGTCAGCAACAGAGCTGCCTCCTTCCTTTGGCAGTTGCTTCAGCTCATATCTTCTTTCCTGCAGGGCACTTTGTCTTGCCTTCTCCGCCTTGAGGGCTCATTTTCCCTTCTGCCACCATTCCTCGGTTACTCTTGCATGACACCTCTCCCTTCTCAGTTCAGAGATCTACAAGTCAACACCTCCCTCTCATCCTCTCTTTTACCTCAGTCTTCCATACTCAGGACTTCAGGTTATTTTACCTTGCTTCCCTACCACAACATATCCATTTTCCATTAAGCACAACAGCTATGTAACTTACACAGCCAAACCCAGAAGCCTTGTGTACCCCAAAACACCAGTTCCTGTCACCTGAACAGAAGGAGGTCCCCACTCACTGACAACAGTTCAGGCAGCCACAGTAGCTCTTGTGCACTTAGAATACCAACGCATCATGCTGACCTTTCTCCAAACTTTGCTGTAGACTTAATGCAGCTTCAGCCAGTGGGCATCCTAAAGAAATACAACTTGGACGTCCTTGCCAGGATGGAAGGGGAAAAATATCTTGGTAAAATAGTTTGGGATTTTGTGTTTCCAACATTTTGGTTTCCAGTCATTAAGACAGGCAAATAGAAGACAACAGAAGAATCAGTCTCATAGCTTGTGCAGCCTTTTTCTGGCTACATACCTGACTACGCACTTGTGGTCAGTCCTAAGCATGGCTAATACTAAACCCATCTTTATCTCTGCTCATAGACCTGGAGAAGAAACTGCAAGCCAGATCTCAATGGTTTAGCAAGGTGATTTTTGTTCTCTTTCCCTCTGGGAAGGGAGGACAGAGGACACCAGAGGAGGGTCATCCTTCCTCCTCAAGCCACCAATGGCTGTGTGTGAACCTAGCACATGCCTGCTTCCCGAAGTCGTCATTCTCCAACACACCAGTGATCTGATAGGGCACTATATTTCCCATTTTGCAGTACAACTTTTATGTTACATTATCTTACACGATAAAATGGGTTAAAATCCTCATCTAACGATAAGAGTTCTCCAAATAAAATCTCAGTAATCAAAAGCAGAGCCCTTTGTTTTGATGATGATGTTACTGCAATGCCGCAGCCACAGATTCCCTACAAGGTAAGTACTAATCCCTCAGCCTGATAGAGACACAGTTAAACAAACCAGGGCAGATTGGCTAGGGCACTGCCTACTTGTGGTTTTCTACCTGGAATCTGAAAGCCATTTTAATCTCATTTTGTGCATTACAATTGCATTTTACAATGATAGTTTAATCACAAGATCGATATTTAGTAAAATCACTTAGTGTTATCAACAAGTGGCATAGGCACCATTTCAACAAAGTCTTCTGGGTAAATGGTTCCTTTCCTTAATAAAAAACTTCGCAGAAGAGAATGAATATGTAATTATTGCTCCCATTCATACAGCAATTCTTAGAACTTATGAGAATTACAGAATGGGACACAGAATAGCATTGGTTGAAATAGTGAGATGCTGAAGTACTGAGTAGCTGAATGACCCTTGCATGGCAAAGCAGCAAGTCAGGAGTGAAATTCGGTTCTTCCACCAAGTCCCACAACCACAGCATGAATGCACAGTTGTTCTACAAACAGGCAGCTGTACACACCCAGGTATTGTTTCAAGATGTGTCAGATTTCCTAACCACCTTTTCCCAGAATTTCTTCAAATCTTGCACTGCAACCCTATAGAACAGTAGAAATTTAAAAGAATGTATGTTTTAGTTTGGGAAGCGGGGTCGTTTTTGTTAACAATATTGGCATTCACACTTAATTGTCTGAAGTGAATAGAATGAGAGGAAAGAAATGGGAGAAGGCTTTGTGAATTATTTTCTTCATCTGTCAAAACCAATGGATTGTTAAATTACAAAAGCTTTGTCAGCACCAAATCTCGTGACTGACAGAACCCAACATTTAATTATTTCAGTAAGAAATGGTATTTTGCATCATATCAACTGAATATGGCCTTTATTTCTTTGGCAGTCACCAGGTCATCATGGAAGAGCAATAAACTTAGAAACAGTTTATAAAGCCAGTGCTTGGCAAACTTCTTAAACCTTGCTCATTTCAAATTTCTGTCCATAAAATATGTTGAAATATCATCAAGGTTCATCAATGATTTTTGCACGCAGCTAGAAGAGTAATGAAAGGAAGAATAATGGTATCTAATCAAAGAACAGTAAGGGCATCTATACCTTGCATCTCTGCTCTTGTGTAATATTTACCTCAGATATTGGAAACCAAGGAGGGTGATGGAAATTACATCACCTATTTCCCTTTTTGCTTTCCTGGAGATCCAGTATAAATACTGAAAAATGAGTCCAAACAATCTGCCCTGTCCATCTAGTCCAGTATCTTCTGTTCCTGGATGATCTTGATTGCTGGAACCAGCAATTCATGAATGAGTTCAGAAACCCAATATAAGATTTCAGATCTTCCATTGCAGTGGAAAATCTATAGCAAATTCACTGTGGATTACTCAGCTCACTAACTTGCTCATTCATGTCCACATCAAGCCACTTTACATAGTGGGAGACAAACTCGGAAAAACAACCTGAAGGCAAAAAAAACCAAGGCTGGAAGTAAAACATAGAAGGATTAACAAGATTTATTCCAGGTGCTCAACCTACAGCTGTGCCTGGAAACATCAGCAACAGAAATAAAATCATGAGATCAAATGGCTTTAATAGAAAAGAAAGACCAATGAAAGGAAAAGACAACAGACCAAATGGCTTTAATGGCAGAGCTCAAGGAATTCAAAGAACAGGCCCCTTGGGGGTTTGAGAAGGGGAGTCAAGGAGGCTAACAGATCACAAACAAGAAATATAAATTAGAAGAAATTCAAAGAACAAGGCAAACACAGCAGAATGTTGAAGTGAAACAAGAATCTCTTGCCTATGTCTGCACCACAGTGTGGTCAGAAGCACAATGCGCTTCATCTCCAGTCTGCTGTGAACAGCTCTTAGAGCTTGCATGGATGTGCCTGATACTATGCAAGCTTGACAGGCACACAGGTCCCTACATGTTACAGATATGGTCCACCTCTGTATAATTCCTTACTCATTGTGTATTGCTATGAGCTCAGTCTTGCCAGTGTGGTCTTAGGAGTATGCAGCATACAATGCTAGGATCCATTCTGGAGTCCACACATACGCTGGATAAAGTGAGGAGAGCATTCTCTTCAAAAAGACCTTTTTCTCCATGGCTTTGTTCTCAGCCTTTTTTCAACATACCATTTTTCTGGTTTTTGCATTGCTTTGCTTTACTTCCAAAAGCTCTACAAAGTGTATCTGATTATGGATAACCTGCATCTCCAGCTGCCATTTCAAAATGGAGATCTGATCTCCATCTCCCCTCTTCAATTGTTTCAGCTAGATGACGACATAAAAGCCTTCCTCTTGCTGAGCTGAGGCTGCCTCACCTAAGAAGAGCAAATTTTAATTTCTGTACAAGACCATCAGTCTAGCACATTTCGCTAAAATTCACTAAAATTACCTTCTTTTGCACACTTAGTACATTCACATGCCACGTCCAATTTCTAACAAAGAAAGTAGACTGCAAAGTTTGGCATCCAACATGTTTTATGGATGTTGCTGTTGCCAGACAACCTGCTTAAAATGGATGCACGCCTTTACGTGATGCAACACATAAAAATGAATCCTTCCCTCAGGGAACAAATTATATGAACTACAAAAGACATGATCCAAAAATATACACCTTTCTTGATAATGGAAGCAGTATGCATTAAGCTTACCTGTGTGACAGTGAAAATGCCATTTCAAACAATTTCATATATTTAACAGTAGAAAGAGAGATACAAACACTGAGGAAGCCAGCAATCATAAACAGATTAAAAGGAATAACATTCTGTCTTTTGTGAAGTAATTGCATTTAATGCAACTGCTGGAATTCTCATGGTACACTACACATGTCAATATACCAAAGCAATTGACTATTTTAAACATTCACAGATTAAAAAACCCTCTAGGCAACTGGCAATTTGGAATTTCTCAAGCTGCCAACAGCCCTAGGAAGCCTGCAGCCCAGATGAACTCTCTGAAGAGCTGGCCTTTCTTGGTGTCTACACGACTTTGCAAGTTCAGTTTCTTGCTGCAGGACGGGGCCGTGTGCTCGCACGTGCTCCTCGGGCAGGGGGGCAGGCAGCTGCGCAGTTTGTACATCATGTGCAACTTGGACATGACCCGTATGCCTGGATCACTGTCTCTGCTCAACTAAAAAGTTCCACAAAGCCTCTCTGATTTCCAACTCATATTATACCATCGAAGTATACTGTTAAAACATTGAGTCACAGGATCATCTCCTAGCCAAGGTTACAAAGGCCTCCTGAATCTATAAACAGATTCAGAACAATACTAGAAAACTGGATATTTCCCAAAGCAAACTTGATACTTCAAGTTTCTTCTGTTTTGCTCAGGGATTTTATCTTCTTTACTCCCTTTCCATCTTAAGATATTAAGATTGTTTATTAACCTATTTCTGACTGCATGAACTGTAAGGGCAAATTATGTTCCCCACAGCAATTAGAGAAATCACTTCCCAAATGATGCTGGGAAAGCATTCAGGATACTTCTGGTAACATTTAACATGATGTGGCCAAAAGCACACGACAAAAGAGTTCTCTCAAAAGAGCAGTTGTAGTTATCAGACCCATTTAGTAATACCTACTCAGTACAGACCAGCTTGGTTTTGCCTGAAATTTCATCAATGCAGTCTGCAAAATATTCTGACTCGCAGCATTTCAAACTCAGCGTTAAACGATCACACAAGTTTAGGTAAATGATGAACCGGGCCCTACAGATCCCATTGAAGTTACTTAGCCAAACACTGGTTAGAGTGAGATTGTTGTAAAACTCTAACCTGTGATGTTCTGGAGACCTTTAAGCACATTACATTTCTTACAACAATTGCTTGTAAGGTCAGAGAATAATATCTAAGAAAAACAACATATACAACTGTCCTTACACAAATAAACCAAAACTACTTAAGGAAACCACTGCTCCGTTAGTCTTATATATCACTCATTAAGTGGGTTCCTGATATAGGAGCAGGATAAGAATTCAGCAGCTATCTGCAAGTCAGTTAACACCACCTAAATCCATGTCTGACAGTTGATGCTATCCTGTTTACTGACATTGATCATTGGCATATGTGTATATCATGTTCCCACCTTCTTTGCTATGTCTGTCACAATAGCTTATGCCCACAAATGAAAATCAATTAAAAAAATCTTTTTGGTGGAAGACAAGTGCTCAGAAGATTTAGATTCTCTACATTTTTGATACTTTTCCTACTCTCAGAGAAGATAAGCACAACACAACAGGCCAACAGGATAAAAACAAAATCCTACAAGAGATTTATGTTTGTTTAGGAAGGTCATTTCAACTTGATTATTTAAAGATGTTATTGAAGAAAAAAAGATGGTATGGCCATATAGAATAAGGGGAAAATCTTACATAACAGCACCAAAAGCAAAATGGTGATCCCCATTCTGTCAATGACATCTTTTTTAGCTCTGTATTCAGCAGCAGTGCTTCTGAAAAGACAGCCATGTCAGATCGTTTGCCCCTTCAAAATGTAGCAGCAGTCAACAAAGCAAACAAAATGACAACATGGAAAAGGAAAGGGTGGAAATGAATACTGAAATAGTATAAAAACCAATGGCAGTTCAACAGCTTTTGCATATGGTCACTAGAGGTTAAATCCTGGCTTTACAGAAGTCAGAGGGAATTCCACCACTAACGTCAATTGGGTCAGAAGTTCAGCCTCTGTTAGTAATAGATGTTATAGAAATGCAAAAAGTTGAGCAACAGACAACTGGGGTGATCAACAATAAGACAAGTCTTCATACGAAGACAGCTGAAGCAGTACATTATTAAAAGAGAAAGTGAATAAATAAGGTGAAGAAAAGATATGTAGCTAAGTAACAAGACTTCACAGTTGTGTCCCACACCTTCAGAAGAACACCGGGAAGCAGGCGACTCAAGCCAGCTACTTGCAGGCTAAGACACATACATTTGGATGAATTATTTCCTGGAGGAAGCAATAAACCAGCACTCCATGTGGACACAGTCGTCCCACCAAAACCAACAAGAAATGCCTGTGGTCTCAGGAAGGCTCAAACTGAGCCACTATCAACATCCTGATCTGAAAAAAAATGTATTTCAGTAACTGCCACTGTTAGTAGGCACACTTTAGCAGATTGAGACCTAAAGTAGTTTTAAAAATACTGATTTGCCTTAAAGCACGAGAAGCAGAGAAGAAGAAATTGCAGTTAAGAGTCAGCTAGAAAAACATGTGCTTGCCTTTGCACATGGAAATCTACATTTACTTCTCATTCAGCAGGGAGATGCAGGAGCACTTCTAAAAGAACTCCTGTGCAGGAAGGGACCGCTGTGCAGTGCTAACACTGAGCAACATCAAAGCCAATGGAGCTGCATTGGCTAAATAAAGCAGGGATGAGCCCAGGGACCCAGCACAGTAGGGCGGTCAACCTGAATGTCCACGAACAGTAAAAGCAGAAAAAAAAAAAAAAAAAAGATTATTTTTGAGTAGGTGGTGTGAATACAGAGTAAGGTGCTGTGAGCACCCCTAACTACCACTCCTGGTCAGGGCAGCTGTAGCTGAAAAAGGGACAGTCTGTGTAGGCAGCCTCATTTCCCATCACTGTAATCCTAAAATGATCAGATTACAGTGGAATACTCTCTGAGGCAATCAGATGGGTGACTAACAAAACCTACCGGCTGTAGAGAAGCCTCCTTCCAGAAGAGCACTGCTCTTCACCCAGTTGGGAAACTTCAGCACAGTCACTGTCTAATGAGGAGGGTTAAAGTTTTTGTGTGTCTGAATGAGCTGAATGCCAGCAGCTGCGTAAGAACTAAATTTACCATCGCAGTCCCAGGAACGCCTGCATTTTCTGCTAAAATAAAATCTCTGGGCCATTAGCCTATTGAAATAGAAGCTTTTCCACTTAACTGAAGACATTTACTCATTCTCTTTCCGCAACTCTCATGCTCCAGTTCCAGTAAAATCCTGCTTGGTTTCAGAGTTTTTTATGGAAACATGCCTGCATCAGCTCAAAAGTACCAATATTATGTGAGCAGTATTAAACAATTCACTTCACTGGGTTCCTCTGCCTCTCACACTTATTCCTATGAAACAGAAAATGAACTGCAGCTGTCAGAGTGCTGGCTGACCTACTGGGGACTATGCTGCATTCCTGCACACGAGCTGACCTAGCATTTTCTAAAATTTATTTCCCAAGGGGAAAGGGTTATAAATAAGTCTCATATTCATGGTAAATCTCCTGCCCTTCATTCCCTAGCGCTTTGAGTGAGGGCAGTTTTTTGTCACAGGAAATTGCATCAGAGTTTTCAGAAAAAGCGTATTAGTTTACACAATTTGCTTTCGTCAAACTGCCTTTAAATTGACCCCAACCAAAGCTAGATTTTAAAAGCTGAGTTTCAATCTTCTCTATGCTCGCTGTTCTACACATTCATTATCTGCAGAAATCAGACTAGACATCTATGAAGTCTGCAGCTGTTTTAGAAGACAATAGCTTTCATTAAAATACTTTCTTTTTTTAAGTAACTTTTAAACAGCCACAAAGAACCACTAAACGTTTAAAGGCATTTCTATATACCTTCTGAAAATACATCTAGTCAGACTTCTAGAGAGGATATTTTCCCTTAGGCTCTACACTTGTAACTGAGTGAGAAGCTGAAGCAATGAAAGAGGAGCTTCACCACAGGCTCCAGAATCCAGCTGAGAGGCTCCAGTCAGGGGGCAGGATCCTCAGTTTGCAAGCATTTACTCCTGAGGCATCACATTGATGACATGTTTGCTGATCCCATTACAACAAGGTTCTGATCCCAGAACTGGAACTTCCCAGTCCAGCCTCCCCAATCCCCCAACTCTATTTATGATTCCTCTTAGTTTTGAAAATACAAGAGATAAAATTATCTCTAAATGTAAGTACCATCCTTCCAGTTTGAAATGACCACTGAAGTATTTTCCAGGAGATTAAAGAATAAATAACTGCTGCTTTGGAAATCTGTTTTTCTTAAAGGCCAAACCCCAGGCAAGCAATATTGCCTATCTGGACATTACAAAATGTCAGATTTCTCCTTGAGATTTTAGTTTTAATGGGGCCTTCCAAAAGGCATCCAGAAAAAAAAAAAGGGGGGGGGGGGGGAATTAGATAATGTGCAGGCATTCTCTAGAAGATGAAATAGATGATTTGGCCAGATAAGCACTCTGGGGAAAGGCGGGAGTGCTGGGGGAAGCATTTGATCCTGCTGAGCTGCATCCTGCAGTGCAGGCAGTGGAACTGATGAACCAGTAGCATGGGATAAGGATGCAACCTGCAAGAACTGGATTGTGCTCTGAAATACAGAGACTTAAAAGCATGACAGCTCAAACCAGAACATCCTGGTCCACATTCAGACTCCCCTGTATTGGAGATTCACAGTTTTGGGTTTCAATACAGACATTTACCAAAGGTGAGCGAGACCGATGTACATTTGGAAGGAAGAGTTAGATATGGTTTACACCATCTCTCTTGCATTTTAACCCTTTGCTTCCCTGTCACCATTCCATACATAAGTGCTATGCTTTGAGGAAGTTAGAAATGTCACTGTGTTTTCACAGGCATCCAGGAGGAAATCCATTGAGGGGACTAAATCATTTGCTAGCTCGAGCTAGACCTGAGGCTGGTGAACAGGGTTTCCTGCAACCAAACAAGCATATGAATAATAGGAATCAGTCCAGAAGAAAATGCAAGAAGGACTGGTGCTTGGAAAGGGTAACCACATAAAACCTGATCAAAAGGTACAGTTCACCCTGTAGTTATGACAGCTACTTATCAATCTTACAGATTATTTTTTAATAATCCTCAAAATAGGGAGATGGGGATATTTAAATATCAGGTGTGGAAAAAGCCTGTGGCTCCTTAGACATGCTCCCTGTAGGCTCTAAGTAAGTTCCCTTGCAAACTCTTGTTCAACACGTGGAAGGGAAGAAAACGTCTTCTCTCTAGTGAAAAACAGCTGGACAAACCTCTTCCAGTCACTTAAAACTCAAAGCTCTAAAAGCTCAAAGTAGTGAAATAGGCAGTCTTATGCTGCAGCTAAGAATAAAGTAGCACAGCAGAAAGGTAAATTACAAAAGCGAGAGTTCAAAGGGACAAGTGGCCAATTCTCTACAAACACACAGAAAAAACCTAAGATTTTTCTTGCAAGGTTCCTTAATACCATCTGCTGCTAGTACCCTGGAGGATAGAACAGATGATATAAAAAAGAGGATGTAAAATTGGAAGAACCTCTCAATAGAAACATGCGTTTAGGTAACACCCAAATCCTCACTGAAAATAAGGCTGTACCTCAGGGTAGAAGTTTTTGCACACAATCAAGGTGTTTCTTGTATAGCACCTTTCCTCCAAAACAGTATTCCCTCTCCAAAGGGAAATACTGCAGTTGTTCAGAGCTGAACAGCACTAGGGAGCAGCTCAAAATATGAGCTGAACAAGACAATATCTAAGACAAACCATACAAGGAACATGATGAGGCTAGTTTGCAATTTACAGCCTCTTGCAAAATACACTCCTGGAGTTTGACATCAATATCCTGAAGTAGGCAAATGTGGCAGTTACTTGGCAGAGGAGAAGCCTGAGGCACAGGGAAATTATGATGCCCTGAGTGAAATTCATCCCTACTTGTCCTACTCTTATACGTGGTGTAGCTCAGTGCCACAGCTGGCAGCTGTGTCCTGTTACAGGCGCATGGCTGAATAGTGCATGTGGTTTGCACAGGACAAGTTTCACGTACAATGAAGCTGTGCCAAAACAAAGAGAACACGATCAAGATCTCTCCCTTCCATTCTTCTCAGTTATAGAATGTAAATCTCCAAGCTGGATCTTGTTAGGGCACTGATTTTCACATGGAGTATCAGACTTTGGGATCTGCCTGAAGAGCTGCCTCCTAGAGCCCACCACCTGGCAAAGCACTAACCACACCTATGCGCATGCTTCCTCCAAGTCAGAAGAATGGTCTTATTCACGCCACCAATCTTCCCTCCTGAAACTTTTTTATTTGTCCCCACTACTTGTAAATGTGATCCCAAATTGTCCTTGCACTTCCCTAGCTGTACAACAGCCTTTAGATCTCTAAGCATGATGATCCATGAAAACACAGAAGGTGCTCCACAATGCCCTCATTCCTGCGCACAAAGGCAAGCAAATTGAGGGTAATACAAACAATAAATTAACAAAGACACCTGTGGGGGTTTTTTGGTTGGGGTTTTTTTTGTTGTTTGTTTTTTTTGTTGTTGTTACAGGTGAGGCACCACAGCATAAGGAGTCTGCAGACTTTTCCAAAAAAGTTGGGATTTGGGATCTTGGGTGTTTTTGGGATTCAAGATCAAGAAACACTACTTTGGACAATAGTTGTGTGGGGACTCTTCATCTAGGTACTTTGACATTTAAATTTTTCCAACCTTTGGTATGTGAAGGAACCATGCTGCCCGTACTCCCAAGCATATGGGCTTAACTGGAGCATAGCAGTGGAACTGAAGTAAGAGGATTACATTTCAGGAGGGACATGTTTTGGTGCAAGACCAGAGACTTAAAGGGATTAAAAGACAGGAGCTGCTTCCCAGAGCGACAGGGTGAAAACCAGCAAAGCCCACAAGTAAACATTGCCTATAAGTAAGCTTCATATCCTTCGTCAGCAGAGAGATATAGAACAGCAGATGAGCCAGTGATCACATCAACTGCATCTTCAGCCACCTGCACTGTCCCCGGCACCATCTTAACTCTTGTCATACCTGCATTTGCTGTCTCCTTGTGCCTTTTATCGCCCTTGTTTCTTATTACTGCTGCTCTTCCCACATGAAGCAGACCTTTTCTCCTGTCTTTCTATTATTATCTATATTATCTTTCTCTATATCATTCCCTGTCACCACTGGAAAACAATTTGGAAATACTTTTTAATTCAATGCAAGAAAAGGATGTTGGGATGCTATATAACAGAGGGTGACTTCCATATCAAGAAACTAGAATGGATAGAACTATAGCCGTCTTCATAAGATCTAATCCTGGGCACAAAGGGAAACTCCTGTAAGCTTTAGAAAAAAAGGACTGCAATCATTTTTAAATCCAGGAGGATTTTATTTTTCTGCTAACTAACACACTCCTCAAAGGTGGAGCATTAGATTTGGCTTCCAGTTCAATATGCCCTTCTAACAAATACTTACAAAAGTATTTATTCCCTGAAAGACAGGGAGTTAAACTCATTAACATGAGTTACAAATGCCAGAGGGCCTAGCGCAACTGGAACATCCTATCTGGATGTAATTTAGAAATCAGAAAACTGCCAAATTCAACTGATACTTTAAAGAAAGAAGAGAATTCAGGAGCAGGGCTGTGTGGTGCTAAGCATTGTAACACATAGCAAAAGGCTGGAATTGCTTCAGAAAGCTTATAACCCAATACAAGAAGGGTTAAAAGATGACTACAGCAACCTGAAAACAGACACTAAGAAGGATGGATACTGGTGTATTGAGTAAAACCTGCCAGGCATACTTATGTCAAATGCATTAAAATGCACACAGGTATATACATGTATATTAACCCCTCCACCACAAACTATATTTTGGGTTAATTTAATGGAAAGAATCTGCACTAGACAGGGCCGAATCCCAAGGGCTACAGTAAACCAAGACAAAGAAACCCTCTCAAAAGAGAAATCCCAAGTGTCATATGAATTTTAATGACAAGGTTTCATTTGTATCACAGACAGCATCAAAAAAGAAGAGCAAAATTTAGGATGACCACTGAGCCAGGGCTGGAGAACCAGAAGGTGCACTTTCTGTAGTCAGACCTTTATGGTCTTGGATACTAAACCTTCCCAAAGCTCAGTTAAAGAGAATGGGACAGAAAGCCAGAGATGCCTTCAGAAAAGCGCTGACAGGTAAAACTGGTTCATACCTATAAATGGTAAAGAAGAGGACAACTTGCAAAAATGCTCGCATTGCAATAAGCATACTTAAATTCTCTTCCCACTGCTGTTTAGGACCTCATGTTTCCTCCTTGTTAAATACACACTTCTTGATATTGCAGATGCTCTGTTTTCATTTCAAATATATCTGTGTTCAGCTTTCTTTTTCTTTCAGTGAAAAGCATGTTAACATCTTCCCTGGAGTCAGACATGTGAGAGGGCTTCTGCTTGTGCTTCCACAAATCAAAAGCAGCTGCTACATGGCATGGCATAGGCAGAAGTGAAAACTCTTTTAAATAAAAAGCAGAAGAGCAAAAAGGGGAAAGGAGAGAGCAAGTAATAAGCAATATAACCTGCAATACAACTGAGGAAGAGAAAAACAAAAGAAACAGTCCTCCTCTCCCTGTAATTTTTGTTTTGTTTTTTTGTTTTTAATGGCAAGACAACTCTTACATTTTTTTGTTGAATTTGAGAGGTCTTCTGATGAGAGAGTTTGTAGAAACCACTAATGGTTTGAAGCATCAAGAAAAAGTAGACTGAAGAGCCTGCTTCACATCCTTCTTCATGGGCTAGGGGAGAATATCTAATGGCAAAAGAGAATGAGGAATTCTCTTTCCAGCTGTACCCGCCCCCGCTGCCCCCCCCCCCCCCCCAAGTAATGTGCTTGTCCCTGTTGTACCTTGCCCACTTTCAAGATAATGGGCTGCAGAAATGAGACTGTTAACATCCATCCTACAGCTGTTGCATCTCAGAATTCTTTAGCAAAAGAATCTCAGCTCCCACCACTAAGTCTTTTCCAGTTGTTATCTGCCATAACATTATAGTGAGTTTGTAGAATACACAGTTTCTTAATTAAAAGACATTAAAATGTCTTTTTAAAAAATAAGAGACAAAAATCTGCCTTTGGGTCAGATTGTCACTGCATTTACCTAGCTTGATTCTTCTATGATATGATACAAATTTGGCCTCTGTTCTATTTGTTTTTTAAAAAGGCTACCTTTGTTTTATTTCTTGATTTATTGCATACATTGCTTCACACCTGTTCCTCTCCACACAGGACAGCTAGTGGCATTGTATGCTAGATAACCTGGAGATAGTCTCAATCTTACCTCTAAAAGGGCTTTCCTCCAGTATAGCTGAGGGAAACAGAGAAGGAAAAGAATGGTTTATAGAAATTGTTTATTCAGCTTGCAATGAGCTAGAATTCTCATTATCCATAACACTGGTGCTTACAGTTTATTAGGAGGACTGATGTCCTCTTATTTTTAAACCACACTGTGTAGGTTAAGGCTACCTTACTTAGGAATTGGCTTGGTCCTGGCATCACTCTTCAGCTCCCCTTTACATTTAACACAGCATGTTTTGGCAGAAGAAAAAATGCCTAATGCATAATTAAGAGCTTGGATAGGGTTGTAATTTTTTTAAAAGTCACAGATATGCCATGAAAAACCATGGTGCAAAAGCAACTTATACCCACACAAAAATCCCTGCCTCATACAGCCAGTATTAGTTTTTCAATCAAAATAAGCTTTATGGACAGAGAGATTTTTAGTTTTCTTTTGCCTGTCTACAGTGTGTTTGCCCTTTGAGTACAGGTATTGTGGCAAATCACAAGTCTTCAAAGTACAGCTCAGGTTTTCAGTTCTGTCACCCTTACAGCCTAAGGAAAAAAAATTGATAAAAAGTCTTTTCATTGTGAAAATGCTTCCAGTTGAAATACACAGGCAGCCTGAAACAGCTGGTCAAGCGGGAGCAAGCCATTCAGCTGAAAGGCTGATGTGGCAATCATGGAGTATAGTAACAATAACTTGTCACCAAAGTTCATTATCTTAAGTTGATGAAAAAAACCAGGGGCAGTTATAAACCATTGCCCCTCTGAAACCAGCAGCTCCCAAGCTTTCCCATACACAAAACCATTTCAGGGATGTTGACTGCAGCTAAGCTCATAATTTCTTATTTTAAGACCTTCAGTCCAACTGTAATAACTACAACAGACTACAGGACAGACGATCACGAAGTCAACTCCTACTCTGACCCTTGATCGTAACCTGGGAAATGGGAAGCCAGCAGAAGTCAGGAGACTAATTTGACTTGAAACAAGGGATATTTTTAGGGAGAACAATGAACAGTCAGTGTTCTTATGAAGACCTGAGTGGGTGCAGGGCCACAGTTATGGGAGAGAGAAGTAAAAAAAAAAAATTAGCAGAAGCATAGTTCCTGAATAAAGCAGACAGAGAAAACACAGGGATTATTACTCTAACCACGATGGCCCAGTCTGGATTTGACAGCAGAACTGGTGCTTCAAATAGCCTAAGGTATTACATCTGGTTCTTCAAACTAATCTGACCCCTTTGAGACAGACAAATACTTCCTTGGGGAAGAGTGTTGTTACATTTCAAAGTCCTAATGTTAACCACTGACTGTCAATCGAGATAAAACAAGCACCCCAATGAGTCATAAAACACTAATTTTCCATTAGACAGCAAGAGAGAAACTGATGACAAGAAACAACAACAAAATTAGCCGTTAACAGAAACCAGATGGAATGGCAAAAACTATTCAAAGAAACCTATTAAGAGAATATCAAGAGAAAGAAAGAACAGCGTGTAGTAACCATGAAACGTCTCAATATGGAGACCAACCAACCATCAAAGTCAACATAAAGGAGCTTAAATTGTTTGGTTTTGAGATTGCTTCCTGTTATGCTAGGCTAAGCTGGAAACTTGATGTTAAATTAGAAAGAAAGGGGAAAAGATGATCCCCAGACAAGAAAAACACAAAACCCCACATTGAAAGCAGCCCAGTTGCCCAACAGAAGGTGCAGAAATCAGGCCCTCCAAGAACATGTTAAAGACATTTATTCCTCTTCCCAACACTCTCCTGCTACCTCAGTGCCACCTTCTTTTTTTGAACTGCCAATTTCTATCACCGAAGAGCTCGAGGAAAAAAAAAAAAGGTGAAATATTCATGCATTGAATATGCCAATTCAAGTCACCAAATTGCCACTAAAGCACTTCTGGCTCTAGTACTAAGAATGCAAACTGTTCACCACTTTTTAAACAACTAAAATTCAATTTTGTCAACCTCTGATACACAAAAAAAGCCCCCATGCCTCAAGTTTCAAAAGAATGAAATTAGCTTAAAATTCATAAAACAAGTGTGCACATCCCCAGTCACAGAGGCTGAGTACACCAAAATACACATGGTAAAAATAAGTCAGTAACACTGCCTAGGAACTGCAAGAGAGAGGAAGAAAATCTTAAAAATACATGTTTCAAACATTAGTTAAAATAAAATAAAATAATAAGATTTAAAAAAAAAAAACAGCCACAAAAGAAACCTTTATCTTCATAACCATTCTTTCAGTTACATGCAGGACAGATGCATGGGTATGGCACTTCCATGCTCAATCCAGAGATCACAAAATTACCATTTCTTTTAACATAATCATCTCATTATTTCAGCACCACTGTTTAGATTTTGTCTTTGAAAGTGTTATATTGTCTAGGAAGAACCAACAACATGCTTTTTTTTTTTTTTTTTTTTTGGCGGGGAGTGGGGATGGGTTTTTTTTGATTGTTTGGGTTTTTTTCTTCACTGGGACTGAAATTCAGCATTTTTTTTTTCCACCAAATGAGGCTGCCATTCAGAGGCAAGGCTGTCTGAGGTTACCACCCAGCCAGTAGGTCAAAGTTATTCTATCCTTTGCCACAAGGCAAAAATGGAGAAACAAGGGATGAGGCAGAGGAGCGGGGGAATAATCTGTGTAGTCTTTTAGCCCTGAACCACTTAAAATCACCGTCTCGCAATGCTCTTCTACATTACCTCACCTTCCCTGAGACAATAAGCTCTTTGGAGCATGTCCTATGTCTTTAGGCACTTCTGGACAGCTTTACAGTACCCTTCTGGTATCTGCAGATAACAACTAAATATGAGAACTTGGAAGAAACAACATCTGCAGATATGCTCTGTCCAGCCATATGATGATTTCCTCATAGCTAGCCTCATAAAGAAAGCACGTTAATTTACTTAATTCAAATGAAAAAAATTATTCACTACCAAGCAGGAGACAAAGTTCAAGGCAAGGGTATTTTAACTCACGTCAAGAAGGGCAGCTCCCAATCAGACTTTGCAGAGCCTGTGAAGCCATGCTGGGAGACACAACTGCTACTTCCTTCAAACCCATTGTGGAACTGCTCTTGTGAGAAGCTAAACCACTTCAACCAGAGTAAAAGGTGACACAAACTTCACAGGTTTTGCTCCTAAGAGAGGTAGAGGAACTTTACAACATTGGCTGAAGAAAAGTAGATCTCTGAAGACCTATCTGGATCATTAAAGCCTAGTTTCTGAGATAACTGGCAAAGACATTGATTGCTTAGCTGTTCTTGATTATCTTGGTTTAAGAAACCTTCATGGAAGGTTCCCACACACCTGTAACAACCAGCACGCAAATACATTTAGCAGCACTAGTTATTTGGTGAGCTTGAAGTCAAGTTAATAAAGTATTGCTAGGGAAGTCTCTAATCATGCCTTTGTCTTTCATCCACGTGTAGCAGACAGATGAGAAAGGGATGTTGCTAACAAAGAAATGTATGGATTCTGAGACACGTTACAAAAGAGTATTTTTAGCAAATGCAACCATATGAAAGAAATGCGTAGCTTTAGCAACAAGTGGAGAGAATCTGTAAGTGCAAACAACATACCCAGAAGGAGTGATGCTTAACAAAAATTAAACCCTGATGTCAAAAACACATCAGGAAGAGACATGAAAGGGAAGGAGTGCAAGCCACAAAAAGACATCAAAAAGGAGAGGAGGTGGGAAGAACAGCATAATCTGAAATTCTCTCTGTTCTTTACAGATTTATGATTGTTAAAGATCCAGATAGAAAAGGTTTCTTTTTTCTTTTTCTTTGTGTCTTGTTTTTCTCAGCAACTCAATGTAATAGTAACTTAGCAAAGTTTAGCTCTGCTCTATAGCTCTGATTGAATTGTCTATTGACAATTGCCTATTTTTGCCCTTCTCCAACTGCTCTTCTAACATTGTCATGCAGTGGTAGGGTCACGTCGTGCAGTGAGAAGCTGACTCATTTCTATTGTAGCTGACAGGACTCCTGCTCTTCCAAAACCTTTGTAGTCCTTTGACATGGCTCATGGTGAAGGAGTCTATGTGGCATGCGAAGCACTAACAACAAATACAGAAGGTATGCCTTGGTAGCTGTAACACCTGTGACCATGCTGCGTATGACAGAGACACAATTCTCTGTCAAATCACTCTAATTGCAAAAGCTTTAGCAATTTGCATCATCTTCTAAAAAGTTACTAACAGACATGCTTAATGAAAGCCATGGGAGTACATTTATCTCTTGAAGGCAGAAAAATGTGGCCAGACAGCACTACAGTTGAGTAATTTTCAGGAAGAGACAACAAATTGTGCTAATCAGAATCACCAATGCTAGTTAGGGCCGGGATGCCTTTAATAGGTGCAGTTAAAATCCATGGACACCACTCAGAAATCAACACATCAAAGCTTTGAGAATTACAGTAATCACATATGATTATTTAACAGGAATCTTAAACAAGAGGAAAACAGGCAAACGTAGAGACAAGCCCCTTCCCTGCATTTCTGGGTACTCCTAGTACCTCTGCTGAAAGAGAATCTACGCCTCAGAAGGAAATAGCTCAACACCAGTTCTAGTGAAGGAAGTGGTCAAGGATACATCACTGATCTTTGACTCAGGGAGCTATGTGTTCATAGTTTCATCATTGTTTTTGCACGCTCCTTGGGCAAGCTACTTCAATTTATACTTCAGTTCCTCAGGGGTAAAACGGAGCAAGCAAAACTTTTTCTTGCCATGTGGGCTCACTTTTTGAGAGACTAAAGGTGTCCTTGTCCTGATTTTGGGTGGGATAGAGTTAATTTTCATCCTAGTAGCAGATACAGTGCTGTGTTTTGGATTTAGTATGAAAATAATGTTGATAATACACTAACATTTTAAGTGTAAACATTGCCTAGCAACAAGAAGTCAGGGACTTTTCAGCTTCTCATACTGCCCTGCCAACAAGGAGGTGTGAGCCTTCTGCAGGAGGCGCACAAGAAGCTGGGAGGGGACACAGCCAGGACAGCTGACCCAAGCTGGCCAAAGGGGTATGATATTCCATACTGTATGACATCATGCTCAGTATATAAGTTGGGCAGGGCCATGGCTCAGGAACTAGCTGGGCATTGGTCAGTGGGTGGTGAGCAATTGTGCTGTGCATCACTTGTTTTGTATATTTTATCATTATTATTCTCTGCCTTTTCTGTCCTATTAATCTGTCTTTATCTCAATCCACAAGTTTTACCTTTATTTTTCTTTTTGATTCTGTCCCCCATCCCACTGAGAGGGAGAGTGAGCGGGCCGTGTGGTTGTTTTAGCTGCCTTCTGGGTTAAGCCACAACAGTCCTTTTTCTACATATCTACATTACCTAATACCTAGTAAAACATGACATAACATAAGGAGTCTTCAGTGCCGCTGTCACACAATGACACCACGAAATAATGCTTAAAGAGTGAAAGTACCTCTTCTCAAAAGTGACTAAGTGAAGCCTTGCCATAAACTCCCAGAAACTCTAAATGTCACCAGAAACTGGAAGTGGAGCAGGCCAGGACCACACTAAGACCTGAGCTTGGCTGCCAGAAGTCCAAAGGAATATCTGTAAGAGTTTAAAACGGAGCATAAAAAATATTTCTGGACAAATCAGTAGTAATAAGAATTACCTGGCCATGACTGATGCCAAGGTTTAACCTTTCGAAAGACGCATACTGTCAGACAGCTCTGCAGTGATACCCCAATGAAAACAACCTTAGGTTAAGAAGGAAAGGTACTCATGCAGAAAACAAGTTTTGTACTAAGTTAGAATCCTAAGCCTGCATTCCTGACGTTTTATTGGAAAGAGACTGTAACAGGCAAATGTGACTCTTGCAAGCAGCCAAAGGAAAAAAATGCTATTAACCTCTCACTGTCTGACATACTTGAGACTGTGTTACCCTCCTGCTGAGATGGTTTGTCAGGCTAGAGTTTTTTGGGGCAGCAGGGCAGGGAAGCTACTTCATTTTCAATTAGAAGTTGAATTTTCTCTTGACATCTTTACATACAAAGCCCAGGCCATATTATTTTCACAGCTGTTTGACAGACCAAATCTGTACTTCCATTTGCTTCCCCATAGACAAAAAAACCAACCCAACAACAAACCATATACTAATTGATTGAATTCATATTCTGAATCAGACACTGAACATTTTGTGTCTTAGGATCAGAACTTTTACTAAAGACATTTCAAGGAGGAAGTAAATTTAAAATGGAGTTTTCTAAAAAATTTACTAAATATAAAGGTTGTTTTTTTTTTTGTTGTTTTTTTGTTGTTTTTTTTTGAGAACTGCCACTCTGGCTATGCTCATTTTCATTTGAATTCTTCCATCTTCATCATGGAAGAATAAACAAGAGAACTTCAACAATCTAATTACTTAAACTCATCTTTGAACCAGGTTTGAGAAAGGCTAGTAGTCTAAGAAAAACAAACAAACAAAAAATCCAAAGGAAAAAAGTCAAGATTTTTTCCAAAGGAAGTTTAGATACATGAAGTTACCAAAACTTTAGCATAATCATATTAGCTAAATAAGCCAGGAGATTTTCTATTCCAGTGGGCTTGTTTTGTTTTGTTTTTTTTAAGACAAGTGAACTAAGTTTAAAATAATTGTCAGGCATATCATTTTAGCTTTAAGTGAATACTTGATTGTTATATCTATCTGTACACAGATGCTCAGTCAAGAAGATATTTCTCAAATCAGCAGTATCTGGGTTTGAAATCCTAAATTCTATCACACTCTAAAAGTAGCCTGGTTCCATTGATTGAATATAGTTCAGCTAACCACCATGAAGCATCACCTCTTGCTTAAAACTGCTTTAGTAACAGGGAGTGGAAGGCGAGTAGTGCAACAGCAGTTTCTAGCAAAGACAACAGGAGATACACAGGAAACTACAGAGCAAGAAGGCAAACCTCTATACTGGGCAAATTTACTGAACTATTGACTACCAGTCCAGTAAATAAATCTAATATATTGCAGTAAAGGTATTTAATGAATAGTTTGGGATTCCCCCCCCCCCCTTGAAACAAAACATCAACAAACACATAGACTCTAAGATACTTTGGGATGACATTTTTGTCAAATTCTTTCTGTAAACCAGGTCGTGTAGGCTGACTGTTTCCATGTTTTCTAAGCTACCACAGACAGAAAGAAATGCTTTCACATGGTAAATATCTGATTAAAGGTTAGGAGAGGATTTATTTTTTTTTCTCAAATAAAACATCAGTTTTCACAGCAGAAGAAAGTCACCAGTGGAGTGTCACAGAGAGGGAGTTAGTACAAAACAGCCTGAAAAGCAAGGTTAATAATGAAGTGGCAAAGTTTACTTCCTGTACAGCTTCGGGTCATTAGGCAAGGCAAGGCGCAGAACCACCTAATTGTACCAGCTAGTAAAATAGCAGATGACATGCAGGCTGGATAAATGTCAAGTGACAGTCTGAATTTTACATATTCAAGGCTGGGTCCAGGTCCTTAGGAATACAATCTTCAGGTTATAAAAGTAATCTTACAGAAACATCAGCCCAGCGCTTGATAGTGGAATAACAAACACCCCCCCCCCCCCCAAGTGTTTATAATTATTAAGGAAAGGACAGAAAACAAACCAGGAAATCACTATTATCTACAAACCCAGAAATGCCATTTTAAATACTGTGTACAGTTCTCATCCCACAGATATCAAACAAGAGTTAGTAAGACCGAAAAGGATACACAAAGGGTAATGAGGTGACTGAATGTATGGTTTCAATGCAAAAAAATACTAAATAGACTGCAGCTCTTCAGCGAGGAAGAGTGATAACAGAATCATGATGGTCATAGAGAAAATACCTAGGAAACAATCTCCAGTCTCTCCAGTAGAAGAAACAGGGAATATCCAATGAAATGAGTGTTTCAGAACAAAAATCCATAGGTTAATAGTGGGACTCTCTGCCTCAAGCAGTTTTGGATGCTCAAAGTTTTATTTGGGTTCAGAAAAAGCTATTGGAGAGATTAGTGGAACAGGAATCTATTGAGAACTATTAAATAGAAATACAGAAGAGTCCTTGAGCTATGAATCAGTGAAGGCTGGGAGAGCTTTCTGGGGAGGCATCATTATATGGTTGATGATATGCCTACTTTCAGACGTATTACATAATTACATGCCTGGTTTTACAGCAGTCCCTAAGCATCTCCTGTTGCACACTGCCACAGAGGGCTTTGGTCCACCTGGTACAGCAGTTCTTTTGTTCTCAGTTCTAGCTGTGATGTTGAATTTGTTGACAACTTTAGCATTCCTGTTATCGTGAGCATAAGGGACTGTTTGGGTCTTTGAGTCAGTTCTCTCCAATAATCAGCATTCATGAGAGATGCATTTAATGCTGAAAAGTTCAGGAAAACATTATTTTATACTCCCATGGAATTCAGAGCTTAGTAAAAAATGGGAAAATCAGAAAAACAACAATGCACGACAGGAAGGGAGCAGGAAAAGAAAAAAGACGCCACCTGCACCTCAAATACCTATAGTGCAGGGACACAGTCAGATGAAACTACCCGAGGATGACCCTATAAAGAGGACTGTGCTCCCCTCTACAAGATGACAAAACAGAAACAGATTCCCCAAATCCCAGACTGCAACAGTTGCTGACAGTTCCTTTCCTGACCTCCATTCTCTCAGTGCTTTCAAGCTGCCAGCCTTCACTAGCTTCACACAAACTCCTCCAGAAGTACAGGAAAGGCGCAATGGCTAAAGCTGTCTGTGGAGTTCAACACCCAGGTGGTCTGATTCGGACAGGTCTAACTGGCCTATCTGTGCTCATGATTTTTGTATCTAAGGCCAAGGTCGTAAGTACCTGTATGCCAAGATTTACAAACTGTGTTGAAATGTCTTTCTATTAGCTTTAAGCTCGGATGTTACAGTCATCTCACTTCAAGATTGTTCTCTAAACATTGCTGAAAGGCAAATACAGGACTGGGGAGCTCCAAAGCACAATCGCAATGGCACACTACCCTTTATTGTACACAAAACCTTGCAAAACATCAAACCACTACTTTACTACCAACCTGTTCATTTACTGTTACGTTAATACGAGTGCACAAATAAACCAGACCAAACCAAAGCTGTGCAGTCAAGATAGCACGTCATTGAGCCCTTTGCCCAAGACTTGCTCAGAGAGAGGCAGTGTGGGCTGGCACTTCTCCTCACTAACATGCTTACACAGCTTGTGGATTGGGTTTGTCTGTATTGGCAGTCAAGTCCTGACTAATTTGACTTGCGGTCAATCCATGAATGTGCACATGGTTGCCGATATCCCTCTGTCTCCACCAAATCTTACACAGAGTCACATCCCTGCTGGAAGCTTTGTATTTCTGCCTGCCCTGCAGTCATTCCCAGGAGGGAGGAAAGCACGGACAACAGTTTCAGTTGTTTCTGCTCAGGTATCGGTGCATCCTGTGCTTTTGAACAATGAGACACAGAGGTTTGGGGAGGTGTGGCTGGGGGGAAAACAGTCTCTGTCCCTTCTCTTACTGACCCTCACTTGTCACTAGCGCCCAAGACATGCCCCTGATGAAGTCGTCAAATCCATTGCAGCGTTGAGGCTGAAGCAGAAGGAGATGATGGCACCCCTTTGCCCTCCTCCACCAGACCAACGTGCAGAGATCTCCAGCCTGGCATGCTGAATTCCTCAAGAAGGTGCAGAGGATCCTCCCTCTTGTAGCCCCACTGTTGTTTCCGCCCCAACCCCCCCAGCCACATTCCCCGACACTGTCCCTCCGGCTGCTGGCAAAGGAGGGAGGCACAGGGCCACCCCGCTCTGGGGGAAGAGACAGCGGCAAAGCCATAAGGAAGCTGGCTGACACTGAGAAAAGGCTAGATGGCATAGGGCCGGCCACAAAACTGACACCATGAATGCACAATAGTATATACTCCAAATAAATTTTACATCATTTGTCATCACAAGCAATTTGATTGCAGCCGCAGCACGGCACCAGAATACTGCCCACCATTAAGCTTTCTGGGAGACAGCCTAATGGCAGAAGGCCATGGACTGAAAATGTGTTCATTTTGCTCTACTGACAAATTTATTTTCAATCTGAATTTATTCTTCTGTTATTTTTTTAAATAACCTACCCCACAAACGCAAACTTACATCTGTTCTCACCATAAGACCTACCTTTAAAATTCCTTGTCAGCTGAGAAATAAAAAACCCAAAGTTTATCCACTGTTTGAGAGGTCCTATAAAGTGGCCACCATGCGTAGCCTTCCCTGGTTTTTACTACTGTTCCCAAGGACATCACAGCTGCACCTATTTCATTTAAATGTTGTTACAATACGATGCTGCCTTTATATCACAGAACTAGCTAATAACTCCTCTTCCGTTCACTTCTTTAATACCAACATAAGTGTACTCTACATTTCAGTTTGTGTCATTTCTTCTTGTTGCCAAATAATAAATATTTTAATTGTATTTCTGACTCTGCCATTAGGAACCTTTATATTCCATTACAAAGAGACACTGAGATAGGAGATAAAACTGGTAAGGAGTTTTATCAAATAAGTCTCAGTCCTGCTCCCTGCCACTGTCTGAATGAAGAGTATCATGTTTCCTGTTCTGGTTTGATTCCAGAGCTTCAGAGTGATCTACAGAAAAATAACCAAGAATTGGATTTGTGCCCTTTATTTCCTTATTGATTAGCTGGGGTTATTTGTTCAGTGCAAACTCTCACCTTCCTGGATCTGTAAGTAATGCCTGAAGTGCTCTGTTCAGCCCAAATATTTTCCACACTCTTAGCTAATGGAGCAAATTTTTGGCAAGTTTTGTAGATATTTTGATCCAGAACGTTTCCCTATTTCACTACTACTACTACTAAATAATAATAATAATAAAATAAACAGCTGAATTTTAAAAAAATCGTAAACATCAGAATAAAACTCGTCTCCCCAAGAGTAATATTTTATTATCTACAGTGTCATAGTCCATCCAGGTCCCTCATGCTTCAGCTTCATGAGGATTTTGAGGAATTTCTGAAGCATGGGCATAAGCCTGAGCACTTTCAGATGGCATGTCAAATATGACACTCTTATCTGGACCCAAATTGGTTTAAGCTGGAGGTGAACATGCTTGAGACCTCTCTCTGTCAATAAGGCTGTAATTGCTGTTTTGTGCTACAGTGAGAGTATCAAATCTTATTTGATTATAAAAAAATTTTAAAAAAATCAGTGGGTGGCAGGGGGGCTGAGTGCAGACAAAATCTGAATGTGGATAGTTGAAAAAGTATAACATAGAGATGCTTTTAGAAAACTTCATTTTAAACTATCAACACGTCTGCCTAGTACAATAAACATGCCAGTGCAGAAATAACTCTTCCTTCCCTGTACCCTGATGACTAGACAACACAACTCTGGACTCCAGGTGTAACTGGGTAGTAAAGCAGTAAAATACACTTTAATGTTAAAAAAAAAGTCTTAAAGTTTAAATCACATAATCTCAAATCCATCTCTTAATTCCACTGACTTCAATCAAGTAACTGAATGCATAGGACCTCACAAGTCTAATAAAAATCAGATAAAGAATCCTGCTAGTGACCTTCCATGAAACAAGGATTTTATGCATTGAAAGGTCATACAAACTGTTGTAAAAGAGTATTAGACTGTCACCTCTCTCACCACAAATATCGAAGCATCTGCAAAATTCAAGTAGCAGATCAATTCTTGCAGTACGTACAGCATATAAATTTGAAGAACTTTAATGTGTGAAATCAAAGGAGCTTTTTAAGTCAACATTTCAAGTTATTTAGGACTCCGAAAAGTGCTGATGTGCCCTCCTCCCCAAAAGCTACAGGCTGACAAAACATTATCACTCCCTACTGTTGACAAAAGGAAAAAAGAAATGTCACTAAATATATTCTTGTGTACATGCAAATTCTAGTTAGGTGATCAAGTCATCTTGGAAGGCAACATGCTGGCAGGCAGCGTACATTTAAGCTTCACCAAAAGCACGTGATCATTAATCTCCTCTGGGGGGATTTCACATAAAGCTGACAATTTCTGCTTCCACCAGTAATGCTTATTTACTAAACCTTGGATTGGACTTGAAGCTATCGTTTTGAAAAGAAAACAACTTGTCTGAACAGCAAAGCAGCATTTTGTCCTAGCTGTCTAGCAGGGACTCTTGATTTTTGCACTTTCAAGTTTGGGGTTTTTAGCAGTCCACCTAAATAAACAAACAACTAAATAAATGGAATCCTCCCCAAACCAAAACAACCCCCCAAGCCGGGAAGGCAGGCGGGACACACATGCACCAGTACGATTAGCAGCCAGGAGCAGCATACATACAGACTTAAGATACACAAAGCAAATAACATTTGAACATTCTTGCCAAATGAGATTATGTGTTTGTATACCTCCCTCTCTCACACACGCACAAACCCACACGTTACACAGCAAATAATGCTCACAGAACAGAACAAAGACCCTTTGTTATTGTTCCATAAGGTTTTGCAAAATCCCCTTCTTTGTCTAAAACTGAATTAATAGTGTTGCTTGAGCCCTGATGATCTAAACATACAAAGCTTGTACAGAGAAGGAATACGGATTTCTTTTAGAACAACTGATAACATTAGAAAATACAGACAAGCTTTTGAGAAAAGAAGTGCCAATTTACAAGCATCTTTATTCAGAAAATTAAAAAAAAAAAAAGTAGTAGTAAATACTGCAGCCATTCAAATGCACACACTCTGAAAGGACACAATTGGAGCTTTTAAGGCTTATCACACCCAGCTGTGTTTTAACAGAATCTCTTATGGTTACCTCCCCTCAAATAAAAGTACTAATACCAATACAATTTAAAAGCCAGCTTAAAGAAAAACAACCAAAAAAATTTCCAAGAACCAGTAAGTTGTGTCTCTGCTTTTAATCCCTAGCACCTTCGGAAGAATGTTAGGGTGAATGAAGGAAAGGTGCTTAAAAAAGAAAAGAAAAAAGAGCAGCTTCACAATTAGAACTGAACAAAGTATCACACTCAAAGGGATTGTTCATGTAGCAGTCTAATGAGGAGCCTCTACAGCAGCCTCTCCTGACAGGCTACCCTGACGTACATATTTATTTTGCAGGGCTTAACAGCATCCCTACAATGAACTGTAAAGCCAAGATAGTCCGCTGACAAGGCATTCTCCTACCTGAAGCTTCATTTTCCAGCACGAATGCATGCGCGTATCTTCAGTGTAGCTTCCCCTGGTTGCATGACTCCTGTTATCCAGACTAAAGAGATGGAGCTGTGTAAGCAGAGCTGCTGACTGCCCTACATTTTCCTGCAGATGAAGAGTTGGTGCTGTACTTGCCTGGGCTTGTTTAAGCCCCCTAAATATAATACTAGTGTAGCTCAAACTAGACTAACTACTTCCTCCAGCTGATCCCAGTGAAAAGAGCTTGTGATGAATAATGCATGAGAACTCCTATGAACACGCTCCATTCCTTGCAGCAGCTGATGACCACCTCTCCCCCATCCCCGAAAGCAACCCCTAGCAATTTTTGTGCTATGAAGCATAAAAATTTTCCCAATGTCCAAAGAGCAAGGAGGATGCCCCTCCCAGATCCATTTTGTTTCCTCTACTCATTAGTCAAACCAATGGATCTGGTGATTTTCTTTTTTTTTTTTTTTTTTTAGAAGCTATAAATCTATGCAGCTAGAAGTCAAAGAAAGCAAGATAAGCACAGAGCCATCTCTCTGGACTACACAATACTAGTAAATTCAGTTGCTTAGTAATTAATTTTTTTTTATTCTTAAGGGCTGTCATGCAAAAGAGACTGTATAAAGATGAACACTGAAGACAGAGAAAGAACGTGACAGACCAGAAAATAATACAGCACAAAGAAGGTCGAAAAAAACCCCCAAACAACTGCTTGCTGTAGCTGGCAAGTTCAGTTGACTGTTTACAGAAAAAAGCAATTGCTTAGAAGAACTTAGTGGGTGGAAGAATACGGGGGATAAATTCACATGCTTCTTCTATTGAGCAATAAATTCCACTATGTCAGTACAACCTTGCAAGCTAACTACAAAAATCACTTACTTTCAGATATTCTTCCAAAGAGTGAACAAACACAGAACTAATTTGCAAGTACTTTATTTGCAAGTGCAATTACTGCAATAGGCAAATGCCAACACACACCACTTGCAGATTCAGTTCTATTTCTCAGAATTGTTTTGCTTTGATTTCTTTGTTAGATACACAACAAATTATTTGGCATCTCTTTATCAGTTATCTGCTGCAATCCAAGTGACATAACTGTCCAAACCTAACTGACAAGGCTCTCATAAGCCGCTAGTTTCCTGTAAAGGAAACATGGCATTAATGTATCATTTACAGTGAGAGAGAGCTTGCACCTTACTAAATCCTGAATTGTGGCTCTCCAGTTTGGGCATAACAGAACTCTCTAGACATCTCTGAGGTTGCATTTCTCAGGTCACACCAAAACTCAGAGACAGACCCTGCTTTCTACCCCCGTCTCAGGTGACTTACACAGTAAATAAAAGGCGAAGACCAACAGAGAGACCAAAGAGAAAGGGATATTCAACATGGCAGAGTCACCTAGTGCTCAGTCATGACTGTTGCTTACTTTGAAGGACTCCTTCCACCTCTGCTAAGGGTGATCCTCCTGCAAGGACCTAAGCTAACCTTAGGACTCTCCAGATGACATTATCCAGGCAGTTGCATTTATTGTCATGCTTTCCCTGGGACACCCTCTGACCCTGGGAACGCTGTACACACCACAAGGCAGAGCAGAGGATTTCCTTTCCCTTCAACTGCGCTTTTTACCAGACCAACTGCATCTTCTCACTCTCATCAATTCCCTGCCACATTCACTTTTAAACTGAGGTTTTCAGATCACTGCACCCCATTCAAAATTCAGTTTTACCACAAAATTACATGTTGCAAATTTCACAGCCAGGAGCACCCTGTATATGCTTTGTTTCTCCTATTGTCTCTCTCACTTATGGTCAAGGACAACACCCTGAGCTAGGTGGACCTTTTGTCACATCCAGCACAGCTGGCCCCATGTCCCAAACACTCTGCATAACTCGCTGTTTCTACCTCCCCCCAGGCTGAATATTCCTTTTTAAAAAGGAAAAGTCCAATACAAAATCAAATCCACACAAACATTATCAGATCCACAAAAAAGGCTATGGAAATACTTACCAAGATCCTATGGATAAACCTCAAGGAGGCAAAGGTTCTTAACATTTAAAAACCAGGGCCTTACTGTCTTCCTCCAGCTCCTCCATCATGATTTTAAAAATGTGAACCAAGAAGCTTCCAGAGAATTAGCAGGGCTGCCCCAAGCAAGAAGGCAGGGGCTCTGCATAAACCCAGCCTTGGACACCATGAACTACAAGGTAAGCAATCGGGCTGAACACGACAGATGCAGGAGGACTACTTTATAGAGAGATCTGTTTCCACAAAGGAAGCCAAAAGGACTACATCTTGTTAGAGGCAACATAATCATATGGCATACCCAGATTCTACACTATAAACAAACAGTAGCATATTAAACATCTGAAATGAATCAGAGTGCAACACACTTAATAGTTTTGAAACATGGCATGTTACGTTAATTTCAGAAACACCAGCAAATAGTAAATAATAAGCTGCGAGGTTAGCTCTATCAATGGCAGGTTCAAAACTCATCTCAGTATTTTCATACCACGTGAGCTTCGGTTAAATAACAGAATCCCTCTCCGTGTCAGCCTTGCAGACTCTTGCAATACCCTCGGAGTGGTGCCTGGTTTTGGTTCGTACAGGGCTAGTGCGAAAAAAGCACTTTGCAAACAAAATTTCTGCCCTAGCTCAACCTGAGCAACTGCACTGCCATGAATTCACTCTCCAGATGTTAACTTTAATATCTGGAAGATAGTGTTGAATTCTGAGATTTTTTTTTCCCCAGAGGCTCTAACTCTGAGGCTAATGGCAATGAATCACTGGAAGGGAGGAGGAAAATCTGCCATAAACATACATTTCTAAGGCTTTATATACAGGCAAGTATGTATCTAGGCTCCGTTAAGAATATCATACAGCCCTTTGGATATTTACCCTCTTCCCCTTTGTACTTCAGGAGGTTAGGTCAAAGGTTATGAAGGTTGGTTTCTAAATTCAGTTGGCGTATTACTGCCGTTACAAAGAATTATGCAACACAGCAAGCTGGAAGAGAAATCCGGTTTAATTACATTCTGCACCAGCATTACGCCAATGGACTCTCAGCAGAACTATGTCTGCACATGGCCCACGGGACTACTCCCATGACACCAGGTGTTATGAGTAAGTTTCTGGGAGAAGCAAACCAGAACACAAACAGATGAGTGTGAGAATAATTAAACACTTTTTATTATTTCATACAGTTCTCTCTGCTGGGTATTCAATTTAAAACATAACATGAGAGAATTAAAGCCTATCTGCCTTCTAAAAGGGTCCTTCATAGGGATTTAAATAAAAAATATAGTGTTTTCCTAGGTTTTAAAGAATAATGAACTCAATTAGTTTCTGAATCCATCTGTTCATTTAATGTGGCATACAAAGTTTGTGATTCTTAAAATGGTAGCATCTGAAATGATGGGATTTGCACTAAAATCTGATTGTCCATTTAAAAACACCCATCCATACACAAATCCCCCAATTTCTATGTATCATGACTTCAGGAAAAAAAAAAAAAAAAAAACAAACAAAAAACACAGTAGAAACATGGATATTGAAAGTCTAAAGCCACATGGCAAACAACTCCAAAATGACATGAGTTCACAGGTTGTTTTTTTTTTTAAATGACATGGTATTTGACTACTTAGGGTTAACATACTCTTGAGTCTGGCATCTCCAAAATAAAGCAATTTGGTTTTTTTCCCCCTCAAATATTAAATATTTGTTAATTTAATCAAATATTGGAATCTAACCAATATGTTGATTCTTATGTTTATGAGGCTAAAAAGAATAGTTTAAAAATTAAAGGCATTCCACTGAACAGCTTTATATTTCATTTAAAATGAACAGCATTTTGTAGCATTCTCCTGCGTGCCTGAACAACTATATTGCTACTGTAAAAGGAAGAGATGCAGGAGAGGCCTCACCACAGCAAGAACGGTGCATAGCAAAATCATCTTTCATTCATGCACACTTATTAGGTGAAACTTGAAATAATGTGTGCAGTGTCAGCTCACACACACATCACTTCATTACATCCTCATGCTAGGGGCCAAGCTGAATCATTTTGGTTAAGTATTTAGCTACTGGCTGGCCAGTTAATTTTACAGTCAAATTTGGTACAGTCTATTTAGTTTCTCCCATTTCTAAATAACTGCAATCTCCTGGGGAAATTCTCTAGTAGACCATCTGCTCGTTTCTTATAAATCCTCCTTTCAGACCTTACGCAAATTTCCGAGCTGCCAATCAGAACTTCTTTGATGTCTGGGTGAAAAAAAAAAACAACCCAACTATTCTGAACTGAAACCTGCAGTACAAAAGATTAGTTATCCCCTGATCAGTAAAGTAACTAGCAAAGCGGGTCATTTCTCTGCAAGGCATCTCAGAGCAGCAGATACACCCTCAGTGGGACGAGCAGTTAGGGTCCTCCCTGGCCACAGGTTAGGAAAGGACGGTCACAATCCAAGGACAATTTATCTCACATTTTTAGCTTGTTATAGTCTCTCCCAAGTTTCTGCATGCTCAGCACCTTGTTTGTGACCATCTCAGTCGGTACTGCCTGGGAACAGCTGATGGACATTCCCGGTCTAACCCCAAAGGAGGGTGGAGGGAAGGAAGAACCAATTTGGACGGCTAAAGCATAATGGGGGAAAGATGGGATGAGGAGATGTTAAATACCAAGCAGCACTTCCTGTCTGTGAATTCATGTAATCATGCTTGTGCAAGTGCTGCACTGCTCCTTTCTGGCTTGTGAAACACTGCAGGCTGCACAGATCCAATGTTAGACCAGACTTTTTCCAAACAAACAAGGCTGGATAGAGTTTCAGCAATCAGGAACACACTGAAGGAGCTAACAGACTTGATCCAGCAGACGTTTCTCTCAGCCTATGGGAATTTCACAGTGGAAAAAAAAGGTGAGGATTTTATATCTATTTTTAATGAAATTAGCACCAGCATCCAAACTCTGTACCGAGCATTAACGAATACCACATAACATCCCATGCTTCCATGAAATAGGCAGAAAGACAGCAGTACTTGCGGGTAGGAGCTGACTTTTGGCTGCTGCCTGTGCTTCATTCAAATACTTGTCACTGCAACAGTAAACTCACAATGCTGCAAAGCAATATAATGGTGCTTACCCAAGTACTGTGGGTGTCACTAATGCACCTACAAGAGTGGGGTATAACAATATGGCCCAAAGAATTTTTCCAAAAAGCATTAAAAGATTGATCGCAGAAAAAAAACCAACCACAAACCCAAACAAAAAACCACAAACCAAATCCACAAAAAGCAGTTCAGACTAGAGAAAATTAGGTGATTGAACATGAAATGAAAAGGCCAAGCAACTAAGGCGCATATTGAGCTTCCTAAAAGGTTTTATTTTCCCTCACATCTATAGTTTTGCCTCTTTGTTCTGTTTTTTGGCCTCAGAAAATATAGCCGAGTTCAGAATAGGGGACTACACACAAGTTCTCCCCAACAAAACTGCACATGCAGGAACTAGTTAAGACACTTTCACAAACATTTGAGAAATCTAAGAAAAAAAAAAGTAAAAACCAGAACTTTGTTATAAAGAGGAACTGTAAGAGCTTCACCAGAATTCACCAGAAAAGATGCAACAGACGTGGGAATAAGGGCTCTGCATTAAACATCCCAAAAAATTCTCATTATAAACCAGACCCTGAGACTTTACAGACATTTCTGTCTTAACGACTGGATTGAAAAACAGCAGGGCCATAAAAACATCTCATCTACCTTCCTTCACTCTGTAATCCATTGAGACTTGTGTATGCCTCAGCTAGGTTTACTACAGGTAGCCAGAAGTCAGTCTTAAAAAAAAGGACTTCAACAATCTACTTCTTGGACCAGAGCCTGCTGCCAAATTGCTGGTGGTGGACATGTGAGCAGAGAGAACACGGCAGATGTTTCCTGGAAGAGGATAAATCGTGAGAGTGCATTCAGAGGGGGCCAGAGGAAAAGTACCTGGGTTTTGCTGGATGAGGTACTGGGGAATGGCACTTTTAAAGTAATTCCTTTAAATGAGTAGCTGTAGGACCAGGGGTTGGGAGAAGACAGAGAATTCTTTAAGGAACTGCAGGGCTTTCGTAATGATTAGTGACCTGCTAGCTGCTTGTGTCGCAAACATCAGACTGAAACCAACCAAGTTGCTAAAACATTTAGACCCAGGTATCAGAATTCCTGAAAGCAAGTATTTGGATCTGGAGATGATGTCTAGCACATTGAACACATAGTCCTGATCTCTCCTGGGGGCAACGGGAGGATTCCTGGTAGTTTGGAGGCAGAGCAGCAGGGCCGGGCAGAGGCTAAAGCTGGGAACACTTTCAGGAGATAAGCAGTCCTACTCAGCGTGAGACTGAGTGGACTGGAGGGGGAGGTCAAAATGCTCATAAACCTAGGAGCAACTGCAGTGGTCCCTGCTGTATCTACATTCAAAAGGAAACAGAGGTTTACAGATGATAAGAGCAAAAAAATAGAACAAAACAGCGTGGTATGGACACGATACAGCAGGAACCAAAGCTCTGAGGGGGACAACGCAGCCCAGCCACGCAGGTTGTCTCTCTTTCTCCCTAGCTACATTCATGGGAAAGGCCCAGTTTCCCATGGAAACTGCAAGCTCCTATACTTCAGTCAGTTCATTCTAGTCACCATTAGAAAGCATCTTTGAAAACAGCATTATTTATTCAGGCTCCAAAACCCACAGAACAAACAGTGTAAAAGAAGGCCCTAATACCTGGGCACGTTACCCACTCCCAAAATTCTCCCTGTTAGCTCTTGGAGAATAAATGTCCCTCGCAACAGCTGAGCTCAGGATGCGACTGGGAGAAAGTGCTGTCTTGCTGCAGACATGCTCGCCTCATCTGGGTTTTTTTTTTTATTTGTTTGTTTGAGGGTTTTAGCCAGTCTATTGTCTCCTATTAACATTTCCCTAGTAGTCTGTTTTAGCTCACCAGAACTCCCACCTTTACTATGTCTGATATGGTGGAGTGTTCCCTTTTCTTTCTTTTCCCAAATGTTTCCATCTAAAAATGGAACAAATGGTATCAATAGAAAATATGTTAAATGGTAAAGACCCGAATCCTGGCAGATCTAAAGTTGGCCTTGTCAACAGAGAATCAAATGAAGATGTTCCTGCTGGTTCCACAAGATCAGTGCTAAGCCAGGCATTAGTCAATCTTTTCAGTAATCATCTGGAAATTAATTTAAAAAATAAAACATAAGAAAGTCGCTGCCAGTTACACTTACAGGTGACACAAAGCTTAGCAGGGTGGTAAAAATGATGAGGCTTACAGCCACTTCACAGACACTGAGCATCTGAAATTGATTTTGGGGAAAAAAAACCTGTACTCAAACTGTGTTTTATTTTCACCAAATCAAAGTGACACAGGCTGTACCAGCAAGTTATACAGGCTTCAGCCTATAAAGGAGGAGTACAGTAAAGGATTTAGGAAGTTGCAGTGAAGTGACAACTGGAGAGGAGAACCTGAATGGGTTTGATCACCATTCACCCCTGCATTATAGCAGGTAGAGGTCAGTTTTCCCTCTGAAGTCCAGCACTGCCAAGGCATGAGCTGGAGAACTGAGGGAGGACAACAGCTGGAACACCACCAAAACCCTAAAAGCAAGAGCAGCACAGCTTGCCTTGTAGTTAAGACACTTGCACCTCCAGTGTCCCAATCTTTCCTTTCACACAGGATACGGGGCTGAAAAGGATCTCTTTCCATCCCTCACTCACCTCAAACACTTTCATGTGTCCCAGTAGGAAACACTCTACTTGGAGAGATTCAAGAATTTTATCTGAAAAGTTTATCTAAAAAGTAGATGACCTAACTTGTTTGTACCACACTGATAAGTCCAATGTTTCAATTAATGGAGAAAGAGTCACCAATAAGCAGCAGCTGGAAGCTGAAGCCAGAAAAACTTGGAATTAAAAAACAAAAGTTGGATGTGGTTTTTGTAAACTGTGATGGTGGTTGGCATGGAAACAAACTACCAAGTAAGACAGATTTACCCTTCATCTTCAAGTCAAGGCTAGAGGCTAAAGTGCCTCTTCCAAATTCTGTGCGTTCTGGGCTCAATGTATGTTGCATCGTTACCCCTGTAACACAGGTCATTACAAGTCAGATGTGGCCATCCCTGCTGGCCTTCAACAGCACAAACTTCAAAGGAGTCATTAAAATAAAACAAGCCATTCTCAACCAGACTAATGGGAAAGGGTTTGGGGGTGGGAGGCGTTGCTTTTATGCTGCTGACTTCAGTTAGGAACCAGGACAATCAGCCCTTTATTACTAGTGCCTAGAAATACATGAATATATATTTATTTTAGATAGCTATGTTCTGCTTTGCATATTAAAAAATTACATACAAAATAGCTGGGTTTTTTGGGGGGAGGTGTTGGTGGGTTTTTTTTTAAATTTAATTTGTACTCCAACCTGCCTTTCCCTCTTCTGCATGAACTTCATCATTGTGCAATGGTACAGCTTTTCACTTGGCTGTTTGAAGCAAGATAAGCCCAATAGTCAAAGTTTTTGTATTAATCACAGAAGAGAACCAGTTCAATTCTAGTCCAAGCTGTACGGGGAGAGAGAATCTTATATTAGTTTAAGCACAACTAAACACTGGCAGTACCCAGTGACCCTAATTTGCAAATGTTTCCATTAAGTACCCTAGCGTTTCCCTTTTAAGTGCTTAACTTAAAATAGCTATGGTTTAAAGTTTACAGGTATGCACTAGCTGCGCTTCCCTTTTCCCAAATGTGCCAACCTTGGTGTCTGAAAACAGAAACATCCTATTTAGCGGTCACTTCTACATTTCTGCCTGTGGATGTTTCAGTAACTCCAGTGCCTCTGGAGTACCTGATGCTTGTCAACAGCCAAAGGGGAAGTCACACTGCAGCGTTTCACATGGAATGAAGCTGTTTAGCTGCTGTTACATTAACCAGCTCAGGGAAATTAAGATGCAAAAATCAGTGAATGTTTCACTTGGTTGCATAGGAGCCTGCCTTGCAGTCTTTACCCAGATAATGTGCTTTCAGCCATCTGCATTACAGTAAACATAACTAAAGAGGACTGCAGGAAAAAACCAAAGCCAAACCAACCCAACAAACAACTCTTTCCTATTCGCTGGCATCAATCAAATGTTTTCACTGTTAGTATGCATAAAAATTGAAGCTAAAAAATATCTTGTAAGGCACTTGCTGAGGCAAATGTACAGTGATGTTTCGAACTGAACAATCCAGAAACAACCTGCTCTGGCATCTACTGCTTGTGAATAGTTACTGGAAATAGGCAGGCAGATGATTACCAGAAAAAAAACTTTACAACTGACGTGGGGTTTGTGCATGCAGTCAGAGCTGACTAAAACATTTTCTGTTCTGAAACTTTCCATTCAGGAAAAGCTACCAATATGTGTTACAAGGCTGTTCCTTGACCACTTTAAAGGAAAAATAAAACTCAGCTGATCAGCTGGCATTCAAAAAAGCTAGAAGCAGCCCCTACAACTTAAACTCTTTTAGGCTCCTCTATCTAAACGGATAATCTCATACTTCTTTTAGGAATTTAATGCAGATCCGTAATTCTGATCAACATGTGGCCGTGGGATTTAAAATATAGTACAGGAAGACAAAAGAAAAGCTAAGAAAGAACAAAAGTATTGTAGACTAGTCACTTCCATGGTCTGTATAGTAAAGTCTGGCATCAACATACACTGCAAGGGTGATAGGACACAATTTCTCATGCGACATCTATCCCTGTAGGGCCTCAGGGGACTTACAGGTATGCCTGCTTGTTCTGGAAAGACAGCATTGAACTATGGAACTACAACTTTCTGTTGTACACAGTCACTCCCCAAACACTAGAAGATACAGAGAGATCTGTCTCTTGTATCTAGCAAGCACCTTTTTCTCTACTTAAGAGAGATTAACATCCCCCACACAGGGAAGCACACATTTAGCGCGGGAGATGCTTCACAATAGCTCAGACTTGATAGCCACCTCTGAAATGAGTCCTGGTACTGGCTGAAAACCTGTCCTGAAATAGCATGAAAATAAGAAGGGACAGCATGGGATGCCATTCTAACTCATTTATTGTTTCCCTAGTGATAAAGTACAGAAGAAAGGACAGTATATTGGCTCAGAAAATCCTTGTTCAAAGAATAACCTGCCTCCGCACAGATTTGTGGTATAACATGATCAAGCTTTTAATGTCCATTTCTGACAGCTCTACAGAAACTAATCAATTAATTAAATGACTAATACAAAGCTCCACTAGCAAAAGAAGGATCAACTACTTTGTTGCAAAATATTTCCATGACTAACAGAAGTTAAGGAAAAAGTCCATGCCTGACTATCAGTGCACGTGTTTCCACCGCACACAACCTCTCCTTTCTGCCCTCATTTCTTCACCAGCCTCATGAATCAGGTCTGCTTTAATCACACTTACAGGTATTACAGCTATCTAATCAGCATCCTTGGGAGCCATGATCTCAAGAGTGCTGGGGTGTTTCTAATATTTATTCCGGGTTGTTCACTTTCCTGTACACTGAAGTCTCCTACATCTGTTGCTGAAATGGCTCCTGGCCTGGCCTTGCTGGTTGAGGTCACGTCTTTTGATCTACCATCATGGCTGTAGAGCCCTCAACATCTGCTAGTTCACCGCTGTAATGGCAAGACTATTAAAAAGTGCACCTGAACTATGAATAGCATCTCAAGGATGTCTTCCACCTCACATGTTCTGCAAGTTTCCTATCTACTAACATCACCCACTGCTCTTTGTATCTTCATCTGCAAATCGCAGAAGATTGTTACACATATTAGGTAACCATGAACAATCCTCATGATACAACTGTGTAGACAAAGGAACTGAAGCATGAAGTAGCTAAAGCGGCAACTGCCAGCAGGTGAGCTGGAGAGGCAGAGCTGGAAGATGTTGAGTGGCACACACATGGCTGGATGCTGGTGTCAGAGGAAGGCAGGGACTCCAAGGAGGGGGTCCCACTCACTGTGAACATCAGGGGTGCTGGGAAGTACTGCCTTACGCAGTAATGGGATAATCCCAGCTCGAGGGGAGGCATCACGTGCCTCTTCACTCCAAATTTCTACTGGTGCTCTTAACCTCTAAGTTGGCAAAGAAATCTGGTACATCCTGGAGTGGCAGACAATCTTTTGGATAAAGTGTGTATGTGTGGGTAATGATGTTTAATTATGTGGTTATATACTGTTGCCTCACTTCCTGGGCGTACCAAAACTTGTCCAAGAAGGTTGATATGAAGGGTTAACGCAGTAGTGTTACAACAATCCTACGTAAATATAGTAACAATGGCTGAAATTAGCCGACATGCCACATAAACTTGTTTCCTTTGTGGAAAGATCAAAATGTCTGTTAAAGCTGTGGATGTCCCACACAGACAATCCTGCATGAAGACAGTTGCTAGTAATGTATAAATCTAGAATATGAGCTCTGCAGTAAAAGTTAAACCTGCAATCAGAAGAATGAATGAATTAAAAGACTCATAAAAAACATGGTTCTGATATTTCCCTCCCCATTGACAAGATCTCTGTGTTTGTTTGCAATAAGAATGTGATACAGAGGGGTTACAAAACCACAACAGAATCACAAACAAAAGACAACCCTCGGTCCTATGGTCTGCAGACTGGACGATACACTCTGCAATGTTACAGCATATTATCTAAAGGAAAAACATTTGGTGCAAACAATGTGCTAAAGAGCCATAATTTCTAGCAAAGTAATTTTTCACAGCTATTTAGAGTATACTTTAAAAATAAAAACGGAGCCAAAAATTCCCTAAAAAACCCCACAGGTTCATTGAGATATAAAGTACAATATAGTTAACTAAATGAACACAACCACACACTAGTTCCAGTTACCACAGAGAGTGAATTTGACTTGAGAGTTAGAAAAAAGTCTGACTGATTTTTTAGAAAAAAATAGCCATAAATACTTCTGTCTGTGAAATCTAGAGTAGTGATTTTCCAAGGTATAAGTACTTAAGAGTAGGAAACGCAATTATCCTTCAAGACAGTAAGGCACACTGGAAATCTGTGTCTCCAAATCCAGCTTCGATATAGACTCAAGTAGGTTACACAAAAATAATTAGATGTACATCCCATTTCTTTACTATAAGGTCCTTGAAAAACCTAAGCATTAGAACATTTTCAGTAATAAGTTTGTATCTCATGTTAAAACTATATCAAAAACTGTTTCCACGCTCATAAAATCTGAGTATATCAACATCTGTGCTAAACACGCACACTTGCAGTTACACTGACAGATGCATAACGTGCACACAAAGGATTTAGTGCCATGGTCCCAGACTCTTGCCTTCAGGAACACCATAGATGCTGCACCCTTACAGAACATGGTGGGAGCACACAGCATGCAGTTAGCTCGTGGGTGAAGCCAAATGCTGCAGATGTGACAACAATCCTCTCCCTGACCCACACAGCCACCTGCTGTCAGGTCCAGAAGGAATCAAATGCAGCCTACATTCAAGCATATGAAAAAATTATAAACAGGCCACTTCTACTGATTTGCATCATCAAAGTAGTGCTTATTTACAAGAAGAGAGAATTGGGTTGTAAATAAACTTAAACCTCCACAAATTGGTAATCCCAGTCTTCCCTTTGTCTTTGGAGATGTCAAAATTCAGCTCTTGACTCCTAGAAAATGCAATTCTGAATTTCAGCCACTGACCTCACAGAACACACATTTGGGCTTGATCAGTAGTAAAAGCATACTTTAACTTGTGGCTGTCATGAAAAATCTCCATAAGCAACTTCCTAAAACAGGAGCAACATCTGCTACCAAAAAGAAACATGTTTAGCAGCAGAGAAACCATCACTTCTGGGACCAAGAGAAGCTGAACGGGTCCCAAAGGTGGATTTTGTTTCTAGGTGTAAGGACTATTGACTCAGAAGGCCGTACTCCTAAGAGCTAAGATTTCAGCAAAGCGTGGAGGAGCGATTTCTAAAGAATAAATTCCCCCCACCCCCATCAAGAATTCTTCATAAATGGCATAAAGGCCAAGCAGAGCAAATCTAAGGCTATATATAACTTCGCGGAAGTTAAACCTTCAAACCATTGGGGTACAGGGTTTAAAGGGAAATCAGCAACTTGAAAGGTACACACAGTTTTAAACCCCCTGAAGTTCTAGTACTTTAAGGGTACCACACCACAGCATGCCTCCCTGGCAGAATTGTTAGTCTTTGTTCTTCTCAAAAAAAAACCCCCACCAACCAACCAACCCACCCCCAAACCCTAAACAAAACCAGAAAAAGCACAAAATAACCCAAAACCCAGCCTTCTTTAAGTATTTCACCAGGTAAAGAAACACACCTGTCTGAAAGAGCAAACTAACAGTCACTCTCTATGCATCAATGCATGAGGCAAAACAACCTATAGGAGAAAAAAACTCCTGTAGTTCTGGTGTCTCTCATTTACAGACATTACCTCTAATAAGCAAAGAACTTTAAAAATCAGTTTGCAGGAACCTGACAGCATCACTTTAGAGAAACAGTGTAACTACTGGATGATGAAAATCACTGGAAAGTATAAGTAGAATCTTGACCCATGTCTTTGTGCAGCTGTGATGATTTCAGAGGCACTCTGTACCGACACAGATATTTACACGCACACACAACTCACTGTGGGATCATGGCTGACACACACTTCTTATTTGAAAGCAAACAAGCAAGCATGCTTTTGCCAGGGAAGAAAAAAATATAAACTCTTAAGATCCCTAGCTCAGATCCAGGGGTCCCTTTATGGAAAGCTGTTACACATTAACGTACACCAGAAATATCACCAGACCTGCAAAACACCACCACCAAAACATACTTGGCTATCACATAGTTAAACACCAGCACTTCTTTTACAAAATCATATTTTTTTAAGAATGATGTTCTGCTTGCTCAAGTGAACTGCTAGTGAAAGCTAGACAGAGATTGTGTTAATATCAGAGAGGTGGTTTAAGGATTCAGGTTAACGCAACAGCTACAAATCATAATAATTAACTATAAGTTTCTGGTCTTGAGACACCAAGGCAGGGAGTTCAAATGCAATAAGCAGACAAAATCAAAACAGAGATTGTTTCTGATTATAGGCAAACAGCAAAATGTGAAACTTTCAAAGTTTTGTCTCTGAATGTAAAAACACTCTGCTACTGTATCAACTGCTGTTACTTTTTGTAACATTTACTGAATTTTTAAAAGAAACGGTTTTCTCCTCTTCTCCTTCAAATCCCTTTCAGAAACCACTTCCCGCAGTTTGCCTTTCGTAATTCATCTCCACTCAGAAGCCATCTGCTCCTTTCCTCACACACACACGCTGTACACACTCCAAGACAAACACAATGCAGAATCAAACAGCGTGATCTGACTTTTTTTGTTAGGACTGCTGGAGCAGGAGCAGCTCCCTCCCTTCCATCCCCTCCCCTCCTGCTTCCTGCCTCCCCTCTTCCTCCTTCACCGGGTTTGCTGGGAAGCAGCATGCTTTAGCTTCCAAAAGCAGGGCTTGAGAGTACCAGCTTCCCATCCTGCACACAAACACAAAAAGAGCAGAATTTGGGAAGGTCACAGCATTTTGCACGTTTACCACAACCGCGATCAAGCAATGCCTACTTGCAGGAGGAAGACCCCTCTGCTCTCCATGCACCCCATGTCCACCACACTCTGCAGCAGAGCTTTGGGCCAGCTCAACAGAACCAGCTGCAGAGTGTGATTCTAGCAAAGCAGTCATCTGAAAGGATCTAGAGACAAATGCTTCCAGCTGCTCAGCTTTTCTCCATACACCTGAAGCCCTTTAAAAGGCTAATCAGTAGTGCTAGCCCTTTTTCACAGATGGGAGGAAGGATAGCACCAGCACCCAAGGGACTTGCCCAACACCATCTAGCAGGGCAGTAAGAGACAAACAAATCCTAAATTCCAGACCACTGGTTTAATCCAGGCCTGGCTGCGCTCTGTGTGCTTCTTGCCGGTATTCCAGGTACTACACAGAAGGGGAGGTTAGCGGTGCTTTTGCCAGGAGCATGTGGGAGAGAAGAAGAAAGCCCTGAAGCTAGCAAGGGGCAGGAATGGTGGGAACTGCCCATGGGGAGAAGGCAGGCAGGCAAGGGCAGAAGGAGCGCCTCTGGCACTCACACCACTGCCAGATGCCAAGGCGTTTGTAGGAGTAAAGAAACTGGCAATGCCCCATGAAAGCATGTTCGCTGGGGCACCTGACAGCAACTGCAAAGTGCTATGTGCAGGAAGGGTTTGATGTGAGTAAGAGTTAAGTTGTCTTAACAAGCACAAGAACAACTCTCCTAATAACCAAAAGGAGAGATCACTAGCAAGGTGGTGTTCAAGCGTGTACAAACGCACCCGTGGAGAAAAGAGAGGCATTTGGTGTGAAGCAGTTTCTCAAGCAATTTTCCTATTTACTTAGTGCTCCTCACTAGACTGTTTACCTGCTAAAGGTAACTGGAGTGGAAGTACGTTCAGGCACCTGCTCCTACACAGACAGGTACTAAAATTTAGTAAAATTTATTTAGCATAGAATTCAGCCATGGAAATACCACGCTCTCAGCACGACAGCATTGCTGCAGGGATACCATTTGGAAGGATGTTACAACTGTCTCAGTCATCTGGCATATTCTCAAATGACAAGGTCTGGGAAATATTCCTACCTGCTCTCAGACTGCAGAAATGAAAGCATTTTCACTGCAGCTCTTCAGGAGTGCTTCTGTCACAGGTTGTAAAAAAATCGCCTAATTGCTATTTTTTAAAAAGCAGGAAGTGCAACATCAATATTTTTCTGAGAAATGCATTACGATCCATTGAAAAATGCGCTAAGTAAAGCCAAGGTTTGAATTGTTAGGAAAGGACTTTGCAATTCCCACGCTGAGGCTAAGCCTATAAGCAGTACAGCAGGAGACACCTTCTGCTTCCTACAGAAAAGTTAAAGGATACTCAGACCAAAATTTTTCCATAGTTAACCAGTTTCTATAGAAAGCAAATTTAATAAAGGAAAAATGCCAAGCCTAGTGTTAATATATGACATAGCTACACATAAACACACAAATCTCAGTATAAAAATAATAAGGGGTGAAATTCTCAAAGGATTTGCAGCCTGGCTGCTTAATGAATGATTTGGTTCAATGGGCAAGCAAAACCAAACACACACAGAGCCTTACAAATGCCTCAGTATTTGGATCAAGTTCAGCCAGTCAGAGCCCACATTCACAGCTCAAAGTCCAAAAAGTGAATGGAAAAGGTCACAGAGTGCTTCTGTACCTTAAAAACAAAATAATAGCTCTCAAAGCATCATGCTGGATTCAGTAACATAAAGCATGGACCTTTATATTGCACTACTGACCTATGACTAAAAATTCTTGCAGATGAATCTATTGCCTTTTTTTTTTTTATTTCTCCCTTCTTCAGGTAAGTCCTGCTTTCCCTGCTTTAAATAAGACGTGGCTTATTTAAATCAATAGGCCATAATGCCTTTCCTGTAATACAACGCAAAAGATCATTAAGAAGGCAGAAGAAATTTAGCAAGATGCAGCACAATGTACTTCTCTCACCATAATTTCATCCAGACAAATTAGGTAGTCACAGTATCTCCAAGATGACAGCTGTGAGAAGCACCTGGAGATATTTGAGATGATCATAGCATCTCTGCTGACCACATAGCAGCTAGTAATACTACATAGCACTTGGAAGACAAGAAGATAGTTCCTCTAGAACAGAGGACAGTTTCAGTCAATCAAATGGAATAAAGCAAGTTTAAATTTGACTAGAACATTCATCTGCTTCTGTGATAAATGCTATGTGGTCTTTGATGACAACTTAGTATTGCTTCCCAGGTCCAGGCCATTGAGAAGAGTACTGCACACCCAAAATGACTTGCACCAACATCTCATGATCTCTCATTCAGACACTGATCCCGTCCATCCCTGATCCGCTTATGAGATCTGCAGAGATCATAGCACAGGAGGCTATGGCTGGGAAGTCACTCACACATTTTTAGAAGAGCAGTGTAAAAGCTATTGCTCAGGGAGCTTCACTCACTGCAGAAACGTTTACTAAGAACTTGTGGTACACATCAGTCCACTTCAGCAAGTGAGGCACAAAGCCCTCAAACAGGCAATGTTAAAACAAAACCAGAGCAACACCTCAGCCACCTGCCAGTGTTGGTTCCTAATTTCCAGTTCAAATTCTGACAGCTGTTAGCTTTCAGATGCGTTAGGAAACATCGCTGCCAGCATGTTACCCACCACACGGGTGGGGAGGTTGTAGCATCTCACAAACAATAGAGTGACTTTCCCTTAAATCAGGTACGTATGAAGCTATTCCTAGTGAAGGATAAGTAAGAAGCTAATGATGGTTATTAATAGCCCTTAAAGCTAACAGTTCATCTGAGTTAAATGCAAGAGTAATAATCCCTTTATGACATTCCCCATTTTTACTGGAGAAATGGACAAAGTTTCATGAAAGGCTACTGTTAACCACAGTTTTCAACTATTTTAAATCTTGCAAATTACTCAAACCTGAATCAGAATCTACCAGGCACTGCTACTTATACATATCTCTGAGGACACAGAAATGGTAGGCAGGAGCTTTACCTTTTACCACCTCTTCAAATTCAGTAGGATTTTTGCCCCAGACTTCCACAGGTATTGAATCTACATGTTAAATCTGCCATGAGGCATGCCTAGGCACTATAGATCAGCTAATTTGAGAAACTGGATTGTAATGATAAAGGTGGTAAGGATTTCTTGCTGTTCTTCATTGTTAGTCATGAATCATTAGCCCAGAAAACTTGCTCTCGTAGCAAGAAAAACTATTACTAAAACCAGTCAAGCCTTAACCTGAAATACAAGAGCTACATCTTGACCAGAAGCATGAAAGAGAAGAAACAGTAAGAGATCTGGACTGTTCAGCTTGATAATTTTTCCTCTGCACCTCTACTACAAATGTGGATAATTAAACATATCCATAATCACAAAAGATAACAGAACAGGATATAAAGCATCTTCCTTCTGGGGAATAGGGCAAACACTGATTTTTCACAGACTAGCAAAGTCCTCTCTCTAGGCACATTGGTACTTCATTTTCTGCTGTTGCGCTTCTTGAGCCTTTCCTCTGAAGAACTTCTTACGATGCAGGATGCAGGTACAGACAAGCCACAGGTCTAGTTGAAATAGCAAGAACAAAAGCAAGACAAAATTTCATCTGCTAGTTGACACTCTACTTTTATTCACCTTGGCTTTAGCCAGAGCTTAGTAATAAACAGGGGAGATACATAAATGAGTCTGCTCAATCTACAAAGCACACACCTGGCCTAGACCACTTGGTCTAAGAACATAGCCTGATATTATGAAGCAAACCTACATATTTAACTTTGAAGTAGTAATATTGGTTTTGATTGTGGTTTGGAGTTTGTTTGATTTTGTTCAGATTAGCAAGTGGCTTTGTACAACTCAAAACGTTCTAAGACCACAGTGTACACATTTGTTTGAGGTACTCACTGTCGTTCCTACACAGAAAAAGTAAGGAGTGTTTCTATTACAAAGTAGAAATAAGGCAAGAAAATCATGGCACTTGAATCAAACTGTGAAAACTGGCACTTGCTCCTGCACAACTATTACATGTTTTTGCAGAAATCCATCTGAACTGTGTCTAGGCCATCCACAACACGAGGAAATAACTGTGAGCTGTGTTGTGTAATGCAAAGTTACACAACTGAAATATGAAAGTACTAAAGTTACACTGACTTTGTACTGAAGTTACAAAACTGAAGTGCAAATGCCTTCTTTCTCAGTTTTACCTAGTGTCTTTCTCTTGTACAGCAGATGTTAACTATGGCAGAAAAATCATTGACAACCGCTCAGCAGATTTGCTCAACACAGGATCACACTTGCTCCACATGCTGCTCTTTATTTTGCAGAGGTTTCTATCTCAAACACAAACCAGGCATTTTGAAGTGATTAAAAACATGGCAGCAATAATCTACAATTTCTTTTCTCCTGCACCCTATCTCCCCTCTACCGTACACTTTAAGTATAAGCAAAACTCAGAGTCATGGCCAGAGGGTCCTGATTGCACCCAAGAGTTGACAGAGACTCTGACTAGCAAGCAGCCTTGAATGTCCAGCTGATGCAATATGAAAATTTAACTGTATTGGTCAAAGTCAGCACATCAACAACTTGACTGCCCTGCAGTTCATTTGTTAGATCCAGCATTAAAGGTTAACAGCAGAAGCAATGCAGTTTGCAGGAGTGGGGAAGAGCCCAGCTGCAGCTCGCATGCACAGGAGCAGCCGCAGTGTCAGTACAGCTGTGCATCAAGGACAGCAGGTAGTTCACCCTGCGCTCCAGCTGTTCCAGTTGTGGTTTTGGCAGAATACAGGACACTTGGGGGATGAATGAACATGCTGATGGAGACAGGAAGGACAAGACTTGGCAAACATGAAATGTTTCCAGGTTAGCCTAATCTATTGCTTGCATAGTCCCAGTCCCCATTATTTCCTCTGCAATATTGCACATATTTAAATAAATATTCTGTTCTGTTTCGAATGTCCCAAAGCATGAAAGTACAACAGCAGGCTGGCAAGGGAAACAATAATCAACATTTCAACAAATTATCATGAATGAAATGCAGGGGAGATTTGTTAACACTGAATTGCTGTGTCAGAAATGAAGAACAGGTTTAGAAGGCAACTTGGGACTCCCACTTCTGGGCTCATTGCACCGTCAGTTATCACAAGTTGTTCTGATCTGATCGGCCTCCCCATCAGTCCCGGGGAGGGTAGTTAATTCACAGCACTGCCCTGCATTTGGCAGAGGGGCTGTTTCACTCTCTCAGAACATACAGTTTCTGTATGGGAGGGGACTGAAGGGAAGAAATAGCAGAGCCCTCTTACCTAAAGAGCTGCCCAGTCAGCAACTATGTGCGGCAGGTGGGAAGTGAGAGATTCCAGCAGACTCCTGAGACAAGGTGCTTTATGGACTTAGAGCACCTCATCTGTGAAAATTAACTTCTTGCCTAGTCCTGGCAACCAAAAGCAGCAGTGTGCCAGCCTAATTAATTACTGGTTTAAGAATCTGAAAGGGTAGGATCTATTTTAAGATGTTACTAAGGTGAAGAGTCCAAAAAACAACAATGGGACAATTTATTTTTACTGACTCACCAGTGAGTTTGGTAGGTGCAATTTGGAAAGCTGACAGGTGAGAAGGGTAGTCAGAGCAGATGATCCCAACACATCAGAGGCAACTTCTTTTATCCTACTAAAAGTTAGTCTGAATGAATCCCTTTCTGTAACATGACTGTGCCTTTCTAGTATTTTATACTTAAGCTATGCCCTATCCGTAATCACTATCACCCTAGATCTCCTTAGAATTAACCACTGCTCATCAGTTCACAAAGTAAGCCCTGCAGTTGTACCATAACATGAATGTTCTCTTGACCTGATTTTATGTTAGGGTAAAGCTAAAAAAACACAAAGATGTTTCTGTGGAACTGACAGATAATGTAAAATTCAATGCAGTACAGTGTATGCTAAAGCATGATGCACACGAAGGTCTTTGGGCTGGATCAGAGACACAGTCCAAGGGTAAATACGGTTGACATGTGAAGACTAGGCACAGTATGCTATTAAAAATTAAGTAGCCTATTAATTAGATTCTATCAGACTTATAATCATTAGATACTTCAGATATTTTTACATTTCAGTTCTCATTAGCACCGCAAGACCTCAAAATGATTCCGTTCACATACTTGCTCCCAAATTAAGAATACAAATCGCATCTCCAGAAAACAGCACAGTAAGTGTACATATAGGTGTATATTTCCTTCCTTGTGATACTCCAGTCAATACAAACCACAATGCAGCTACTAGATGCTGCCAAGAAGGAAAACAGGATGCATGGCTGCATATAGGGGTTCATACCCCATAATATTTTTCTCTTAGAAAGGTAAAATAGACCTGTAACAGCTTCTGTGACAATGGTATTAGAGTCATCATCCAAAATCCCTATCTGCCTTGAATTCCTATGCTAAATAGAAGGTCGTAGCTTGCAGAAGTTACTCAACAACAATTTCTAGAATTTTGCAGCCAGCTGCTTTAAAATCACAACAATATAGACTCATAGAATGGTCTGGGTTGGAAGGTACCTTAAATATCATCTAATTCCAACCCCCCTGCCATGGGCAGGGACACCTTCCACTAGACCACATTGCCCAAAGCCTCATCCAACCTGGGCTTAAACACTTCCAAGAATGGGGCCTTCACAGCCTCTCTGGACAACCTGTTCCAGTGCCTTACCGCTCTCACAGGGAAGAATTTCTTTCTTGTATCTAGTCTAAATCTCCCCTTTTTTAGTTTAAAAACATTACCCCTTGTCCTGTCACTACATGCCCTTGTAAACAGTCCCTCCCCAATGGCAAATATGAGAATAAAGAGATAATTTGGTAACATTCATTGTCACTAAAAGAAGCAGTCATGCAAGGAATTGGGACTCTGGAACAGAATCAGGTCTGATTTGATAACCCCTATCACTTTATACTTAGATAGCTTCCTATGAAAATCAAGCATATCTAACAGTACCTGTTCCTCTTTTTCTTTGGTCTTGCTCCTGGAGACTCTGGAAGAGGTAACATCCTGAGCTGGAATGACAGAGATTTGATGCAGTGGCATGTTCATCACACCGCCTTGTTTGGTCCTATCATTTACAGGAAGGAGGCTTGAAGGCAGTGCTCATTCGGTGCCATTGTCAGGCCTTGCACCTAAAAAATAATCATATTAGGTGATGTTAAAGTAGCTTGAAATGCAATTATTTCTAAACCATAGCTAAGTCATCAAGTGGACCAAGATGCAAATCTTATTTTTTCTCTGGATTCTGAACAGGAGAGCGTTTGGTGCACTGGCTGGGTGAGAAAAGGCACAGGAGTTTTAAAGAGCTAGAACTAGACAGGTCAGACCAAAGAATAAATAAATTATCAACCAGTTCCAAAAGTGGTCCAAGAGCAGACTCAGAGGGCAGGGATGATGTTCAAGTCTGCGTGGATAGGGAGGAGGAAGACCAGCACCTCTCCAGGCTGAGCAGTGGGAGTGTGCTACCTGGAGGTGCAGGTAGTTTCCGAAACTGCCAGCCCACCGCACTGGATCGAACTGCCTCAGGCATCATCCTGAATCAGGCTGAATGCCGTAGCTTTGGTTAAAAACAATTGGTGGCCTGCATTTGGCTCCTGTCATTCATAGGAACATGTACCAGCTGGCAATAGGAAGATGCATCATGTGAGCTGTTCCTTTCTTAAGGCTATTAGAGAATAATATAATCAAAATCCCCCACTAGGAATTGGGAATCCACTCGACTACACACACTTTATCCTTCTTTTACTAATACAACAGGGAAGCATTACATGTGGGAAAGAGAGTGATAGAAGTAAATTAGCCAAAAGCGGCAACACTAATTTGAAAGGCAGGCATAATTGCTAATCTAATAAAAAGTATGGCTAAAGTTATGCTAAATAAAAAGCTTTTTGAAACACGCAGGATTGTGTTTATTTGGAAGGTAACCTGCCACAAATGAGACACAATCAATTGTGTTTAAAGAAAGGATTAGAGGGGAATTAACACAGCAGGGACTATACTAAATAGGGCAACTGGATGATGCACTGTTCTTCTGTTTCCATAACATATCAAGTTTTTGTTTGTTTTTTAATCTGTGAAAGCAGAAACCAGAATAGACAGATGCCCTATATATTATGTTGCTTAACAATTTGGAAGTAGTATAGCCTAACACTTAGTGCATACCCTTAACTTACATTGCACACATTTTTTAATTGAATATTTAACTAAATGGAAGTTTTATAGGCCAAGCTTCCTAGGTTTTTGATTCTGCAGAAGATGCTGGTCTGGTTCTATTTCCATGAGACTCCAAAGGAGTTACACAACTGCAGTTGTGTAAAATGAAAACAGGATCAAATCTTTTGACTGCTTTTGATTAAACAGAAAAAAATAATAATTACATATCCCCAGGCACTTCATATGGGGAATGATAGTTGAGTATCCTCTTTGCACTGAGGGGGAAACAGTCAAAGGTCATAGAGCAAGTCATGAGCAAGAACAAAAATGCAGGCAACGCCTGCTGCTCCCCTATCACACACTCCATTTGCTGGATGATGCTGTCTGCCCATTAGTGTGCTCAGCCAAAGTCAGAAGCCTTACTGACACGTGGTCAGGATTTATATTACTTCCATACATGCCAAGATGGTGCATCATAAAGCGTGCATGAAAGCTTTGAAGGCAATGCCTCCATAACTTCTAGGCATCACTGATTTTAAAAATAAAACACGTCTATATGCATAAACAAGCAACAACAAAGACACTTCCTTATTGGAGGACAGAGGGAAATATGGGACTTACCAGCACTATTGAATCTCAGCATAAAGCATAAAGAGAAAACACAGAACCTCCCCAGGTCCTCCACACACCTGATTAGCTGCATCCTCTAAAGCAGCCAAGCCAGAGAAGAGATAAATGTGGGGTGAGACAGGAATATCAAACTGCAATAAACAAAGAACAAAGGGAAGGTATTTTCCCCAAGACATAAGGAAATGAAATCCAGAGAATGTTAAGCTCCAATGAAAATATGCCAGGTACTATGTTCTGTGCTACTGCCAGTGATAGCTGAGCCAAGGGGAAGGAGGCAGACCCTGCTCTGTGTTCCCCTCAAAAAGCATTCTGGGCTTGCAGGCAAGGACATGTTACTATCATAAAGAGAACAAGGCAAATTATTAGAAAACACAGTTAAACCCCTCTGATGATGACAAACAAGTTAAACCAGTTTTTCTGCAGGTACTTCGAGGACAGTGTGTTTTAGAATTCTTTGAAAGAACTCAAGCAGCAGATATAATCCAATTAGATACTCAAAGATGATGTGAAACAGCCCTCCTCTGGTAAAGAAGCCTGACAGACACTCTAATAAAGCCAGCTTTTGTTCAAGGGTGGCTTAGAAAGACCTCTAAACTCAACCCAGATGCCACGCTGTAGCATCCCCAGTCTGGAAGGTCCCTAACAATGCACACACTCAAAGCCTGTCTGTATCAACCTGAAGCACGTTAACTCCACAGTGCTAATTAAAGGATAAAGTTACATGAATCAACAGACCATCTGGAGTACCAAGTACAAACAGACAAGGATGCCAGAAAAGCAATGCCACTCAACACAAAACAAGTTATGACAAGCTCCACAGGACATTTTCCACAGCTAAACTAACACGACGTGCTCCCTGATCCAGGGGTGAAGAGTTGGGCATCCGCGAAGACGGATCCAAGCTGCAAGCACATCAAATTGGGGGCCTCCCAAAAAGGCCCCCAGTGAAGAAACACTAAGGCAAGGGGACTGCTCCTAGATACTCCCTTCTCTTCAGGATTCCAGTTAGATGTTCAGGCCATCCCTCACGCAAAGTGAGGGTTCTTCATTACTACAGCATCTCCACCCAACAGCTGAGTACCCTCACCCAGGAGATGGCAGAAAAGGACTCAGCTTCCTCCTCCCTTTGTATGTATTTGTATGAACATTTGTTCATAAACCACACATGCAAGGGAAGCCCCACGACCACTGGTGTAAATGCTGTTCTGTTCATGGACAAAGGACTTCCCAGCTCTTTTTTGCCTGGAAAGCTGAAGTAATCATGGGACGGCAGGATAGAGAGAGAGGGGGTACATGCATCAGACAGGTCCCATAGGCAGGGCAGTCATCTGCCTGTGAAAGAGGAGGGATCCTATTCTCCTCCTGTCCCCATGGCTGTTCACCTATCATTCACTGGAGTAAAATACTTAAAGAAAACCTTTCTTAGGAGTTTGGGCATTCAGCAAATTATAATAAAATTTAAGCTTGTTTTCATAGGTGGACCCTTTAGAGATTTCTTTACTGATGCTGCCAACAGCCACTAAGCCACAAATACAGATTACAGCTTTTGTCCAGGGAGGTTTCCTGCAAACCTGGCTGGGGCACGTGGGTATGCCAGGACAGAGGACAGCCTGAAGTTCTACTGTTCCCCTTATCTATAGCCACATTGGTTCCTGCAAAATGGATCCCAGCCATACTGCCATTGCGGTAAGCCTTCAGAAACCAATACAATTTCAAAAGACAAAAGAGGTCAAAATCCTGGCCTCAGAGCCCGCAGGAGATATTAGCTCAATGGAGCTAAGATTTCATCCACCCAGGTAGTCCAGTTTTGCTTTCTGCAGGGCAGGCAAAACAGTAACTAAAAGTGCCAGCAGACACCTGAAACACCAGTACGCTGTCCTCATTACATTGCTAGAACCATGAAGCTGCAGCAAGAACAGTCAGATTCAGAGGAAACGAGACCGTGAGTCTCTGAAGGTAGTTGAGAAGGACAAAAAAAAGAAAGAAAAAGCATGCATGTGACCTGGGCCTGGTGGCTAGGGCATTCCCCTGAGCAGTACATCTCCTGGCAGCAACAGAAGCAGAAAATTAGGTTCCCCTGGGTTACCAGCATTAAGTACATGAGAGAGGAAAACTGACAACACCAGGTAACCTCACTATAGCAGAAGCAGGTGGAAGACCACTTGAAACCCCACTTCCATCATCCACCCCATCAGGACCTCAGTTTCCCAAATGACAAAACAAGAACATAAATCAGTCAACGAACCTAACAGTCTGTAAATTGTTGGATTGTTACAGTGAGAAGTGCCATTGGAAGAACCCAGGCAGAGGAAGCTATGCTGTCATCCCTCACCTGCCACCCACTGCAGCTTCTCTGCCCATTACACATTCCAAAATAAAGGCTAAACTGCTCTTTGGCAAAGATTCCCAGCTAGATGGGGGCAAGTAAGCACAAATCATGGTTTCCTGTCTGTGGTTTGGTATCTACCAGAATCTAAAAACACGCAGTACGAACTGCAGATTTTATTAGGTCATTTATACTTCAGAAAGTCCACCATATTCCCTTGCTACCCAGCATATGCCGGAGAACTTCAGCAGAAACTCTGGAACTGTAGTGGCACTGGCTGCAGATGTACGCAGGCCTTACCAAAAGAAAGGCATCCTGAGGATGTATGTAGGTGCGTACACATGCTTTGCATTACTCATAGGAAGGGGGGAAAAAAAATAGCAGTCAAATATGTCAGTTGTTTTCCTATTTAAAGGACAACAGGTATTCTGGAACCTGTGATAGAAGCAAGATGATGGTAACAGAAGGGAATTGGAAGGAATTTCACCTGTGAGTCATTCTGGTCTGCCCCAAGGCTTCTTACACTTTTCTTCAACTGCCCTAGCCCCTATTTATGACAGTGAGCTGTATCACATAGGTCAATGGTCTAATAATCTGTTGCAGAGTGGGCAGGTTAAATATAAAGCAACAGATCACTGCTGTCCAGATGATCCAGACACTGCAGCACCATGCAATGCTGTGACAACCCCGCCACGGAATGGATGCGGTCAGTGGACTTCAGGGGGCCCAGCTGCAGGCTGGAACATGCTGCCCCGAGGCTTTGTGGACTGCTGCCGTCAACCCTGGTCTTCTGAAACTTCCCCTCTACGCAGCACGAAACCTGACCAACCCAAACAGGAATGGAAACCCTCTGAAAAAACCTCTGACTGCTGCTAGATGGTGTAACATCTTCATCAGCTGGTTTACTTTCTCCTAGTGAGACTTGAAATAATCTGTTAATGCAGATTTAGAATCTGTTTTGCTGCTGGAGGTCTTGATGTGAAATCTCAATGCCCCTAAGAAAAAATCCTTTTGTTTTGGTTTTTGTTGTTGTTCTGAAGGTAACAGAAGCCCTCATCCAGTGACCACAGCAAATTCCTGGGTGCATCTTAACTTTCCTTACCTACCCTGACATTTCAGCTGGATACAGCTTATGCCTACTTTCTGTACACTACATTTTCCATATTTGCAAATATTTCCAATCCTATTAGCTTTTGTTGGCTCAAGTTTGAAGCTTTTATTTATTTTATTTTGAGCTTATCCGGACTCCTCCCCTACTAATGTAGCTTACATAATCCTTTTCTAGAGATGACAGATGTGCATTTTTCAAAAAGAGGATCCTGCATCTGCGTTTCATTTTGGTTTACTGTAGCTTAATCAGTACTTTGTTAAAAGTATTATTTAGGAGACTTTATCAAGCCTCATGCACTTCACATGCATTTGTTAACTTGACAAACAAATCTAATCAAGGGAGCTTAAGGGAGAGAAACTAACACTTCTTTCCCTGCAGTACCTTTCACATTTCAGGGCTAGTACAAAACTGGATGTTAAAAGAACCCTTGTACTCAGATCAGGCAGATGTAATTCTGTATTATTGCTATTTACAGCTATGCCTCTGCCCATGTATCTTGCATTTTTTACTAGCTCAGCTGCAACTTCTCCCTTTATTAATTCAGTTCCTCCTTTCCTCCACCTGCTAGCATCCTAAAAATAATCAGCTTCAAGACTTAAAAACATTTTTCTTCTAATAATTTTTAAAAAAATCATGTTATTATGTAGTTGAAATCAAAAGAAAGGCTTAAAAAGGGGACAAGAGATCCTTCTGCATGTTACACATGTTCCCTTTAAAAGCTTCTCCATGTACAGTAGAGAAGCTGTAGACTACACACAAAACACAGAGAAATAGAGGTATCTGCCAGCTCTGGCTGACTCCTCTCAAAATAAGAATATGATCGTTTTTACGAACATGATATAACTAAACAAGCAAGCTGTCAAACTACAGCATCAATAAACAATGGTCCCAGACCTCTTAGCAACTCTTTCCCTTGATTTCAACGGAAGCTGAGCAGAATCTGCACCTCTGAAAAACAGATTCCTTAAAATCTATCCCCTTCAAATCAAATCAGCTGCTAAGTGCAATTACGAACTAGCTTGATAGCGTTCAGAAGAAAACAAATGTCACTTCACCCTGTTCCGGTAACAAAATAATACAGTCATTACAATCCCTTGAGAAAAAAGAAGTTACTTTTGTCCACCTATGCTACTGGTAGCAACTTACCTGCATCAGAAGCATCAGTGATCATTCCTGATATCCTGTGGAAAGAAAAAAGCGCCAGGCGCTCTCCACACACACACACAAGCAGTACATTCCTGCTACAGAGGCAGCAGTTCTTTAACTACATCAGTGGCCTGCTAGGTAATACACATTTTTAAGTACTCTGCTTGTATATTTGTATATATGCTTGTATATTTGTTGATGAAACTGATGGGACAGTCTCTAACTATAACAAGCAGAAAGAAACAGAGGTAAAGCAGAAGTTTAATTCTCTACACTGGGAAGCCCTAACAGTGGGGGCCTGGGAGAGGTCAACAGCCAGGACTGCTGCTTTCTCAGCCTGCTCCATCGAATTTCTAAATCCATTTGCATAAGGGGGTGCCACTTGTTCTTTCACCTAGATAATCACCATTTCACCTCACTCCTTCACATTAAACACATCTTCCTGCCCCAAGGTGCTTCCAAACAGAGCAGGTCTAACACATGAATCACACCGCAAGCTGTGAGTCTTTACAGCTTTGCTGCAAGCAGGGTGTAATATCACAGCATGTATGGGACTTGCCTTGTTATCACTCTTAGCCATGATCCCATCAACTCCCACCATGAGTAGAGACTGGCTTTCTGAGAAATCAATGCCCTCCCTCCAGAAGATGCATTCTTCCCTTTGATTTGGCACTGCAGCCACCCTGCAGAGCAAAAATTAGGCTGTCTTAATCACATCGCTCAAATGAAATCTGTCTTAAAGATATGGATGATGACTTGCTTCTTCGTAATATTCATTGTCAAGTAACAACATGCCACAGTACCACACCTATTGCTACAGTTTTTGAGAAAAGTTGTTTTTCCTTCTTCATTATGCATCCGAAAGCATTGCACAGCAGTAACCTACAATGGACTCTATCACAGTGTGCACACTGGTGATAAAATGGCCAATGCACCTTTTCCTTACTAACCCACAGAAATGGTTAGGGAGGGCAGAGGTGAGGTCTCATACAAATTGAAATTCATAAATTAAAGGAAAATAAAAAAGGTCAGATTATTGTGAACACAGGTTTGGGAATGGTCCACTAACATTGCTGCAGTTGGTCCCTTGCAATTGTTGATCACCCTGCAATCAGCACAGAAGGATCCACAGTAACATCTATTGGATACAAAAACCACTCACATCCCCTCTGTTCACAGGCAAAAGCCAAACCCACAAAACTATGACATGCCAGGGAAAGGCAGCAAGTGATGTCAAGGACAAGGCAACATCCCAGACCTCCAGAATAATAGCAAATCTACCGAGAAAAATGCCCACATGATCATTATAATTAGGCAAAGCACTCCATATGAGATTGATGTTTTTTAAAAGAAAATGTTAATGAAGGTTATAATCAAATGGAAAGAGAGACATTCTAATACATGTGTATACCAGTGAGAGAAATCCGCACCATCATGTATTTGCTGGCAAATTTCTAGTCTAGTACACAAGTCCTCATGATATAATGTAACACCTATAGATAATTTATGATCACTTCCCATTCTCTACTGTAATCCTTTTGGGGTTCACGAAACTCTAAAGTTCTGAAATCCAGTGAAAAATTGCTCTGTATTTTTATCTTAAATATTAATAAAGACTATTAAAAACAAATGCATAAATTTACATTGGAGACAATAAAAGCCTATGTTTCTCAAACAGTGTAAATACTTACAAGGCAAGATAGTGATGAAACAAAACAATCTCATCATTGTTTGGTGAGGACATTGCTCACATTCTGTATTATACACAGATAACAATGATGCATTTTTAGGAAAATCCTGTGCTACATCACTTATTTTCCATTACATCAGAGGCTAACAGTTGTAAAAGCTATTTATGAACAACAGGCGCCTAAGCAACATTCTTCACTATTGTTTAACTGCTACCAGGCAAAACATTCTTCTTAAACCAGAGAAAAAGAATATACTATTGACTAAATGACTCTGTGTTTTGAAGAAGTATGAAATCATTTCTTCTTCATCTCTGAGTGAAGAAGAAATTTCCAAAGTGGTGCATATAAGAATATATCTCTTTGGAATGATTTAGCAGTCAAATGCTAGGTAACTATTTACAGGTTTAAGTTACAACACGTATTTGCTCTGGAAGTTTTAATAAAATCTGTATTTCTGGATCATTGTGACAAACCTCTAAACTCTTTCTAAGGAAATAGCTACAAACTGCATTCTTCAGGACTTGCACGATACAATTGGAGAGCCCAAACCCAGCATCTTCAGAAGTTCAAGCACAGAGTAAAAAGGGCAATGTACCAAGCATCCTGTACCTGATTCTTTCACAAACTCGCATGACATCAGTAAATTATGTTTTCAACCATAATTTCCCACATTTTAAAGCAACCTGAACTTCTGATGCAAAACTAGCTACCAGAAGTCACTTGCTATCCCCTGAAGTTAAGAGTTTCAAATTTTAAATACATTTTAAATACAGGGGAATACTATGAGTCATTAAAGTATAACAGCTTTCAGTGAGAGCTTTTTATTGAGAAGTGCACTCAGGTGTAGCATGTCTATTTATGTTTTTCTGTTTCCATCTTTTTCCATGCTGACACCTTCTCTATACATTTGGCAATGTCCAATAAGAACTCCCTTTCCAAAGGGCAACACAGGAAGGACCAGTACTGGGAGCTGCACAAGAACTTGTGCTCCAGGCAGAATAACCAGCTGGGGTATCCACAGAGCCATAGACATAAATTCCCATCTTTAACTTTATTTCAAATATCACCAATGTAGAGGTGTGCTTGCTGGCTCTGGTTCAGGAACGCAAATAATTTAAATTCTTCACTTCAGTTACTTCTGTGCTATGGAAAGATAACAATACTTCCACTTCACTTCCCACTAGGCTGTTTCAGCCACATAGATAGCTTGTTTGTTCCTCACCATAGCAATGTATGGTACCTTGTACAACCAAGAGCACAGACTGACGTGCTACAGTAAGACAAGCAATAACAACAGTACCCTTCTGAGTCACTCCTCAGAATCCTCAGTTTCACACCTGCATCCTCACCAAAAATTGCCAGATCTTGATTTGAGACAATTGCTAGCAAGACAAACATGGTATTTCTCATCAATTTCAACATGAAAATTATGCTATGAAGAGTGTAAGATCCTCTGCATCACAGAGTTATCACTAAAAAGTAAAGCTATATAAAGCCTATGGACAGAGTCCAGGTCTGTGAATGGAATTATTTTCCCTCCAGTGCCAGAACAAGACAGCCTCTTCCAGCAGCAACCTTATCATGGGATACGTTGCATGGTTAAAAAGCTGATTGTGCTCTTCTTATCGCAAGTGTCCCTAGCACAGTTTAAAGGCCAGGCAACCAATTTCAGAGGGCTGACAAACAGCCTGGCTTCCCTCGTCATGGCTCCCCACACCAGCACTGACACCAACACGCACTGGCAGTGGAGGAGCATCAGCACAAACAGTTTCCCTTCATTGGGGTGTTATTTCATGCGAGCATGCTGGCACGTGTATGTCGGTTCTGTCCATCCTCCCCCCACAACAGTGCTCTGTGCCACCCAAAAAGAAAGGACTGGCATTACTGAACCCCACAGACAAGGCATTCCTTACCATGGTCTATAAAAGGCCATTCATCCCCATGGCACCTAAAATAGCCACTGGATGCGATCATGAGATGAATACATGACTGTGGATTCCTTTAAATCGCTGCCTTTTTACATGGACAAGAAACCAGTATCCAGCGACTGCTTCCTCACCCATTGTCCTTATTCTCTGTTCAGTAATCAAGTATTCATCCTTTCTGTCCCATCCAATATTAGTCCCTTCATTTCTACAAATATTTAGAAGTTTAGAGAGTTTACGAGAAGTTTAGAGAAGGAGCACAAAACTCCACCACTCCATTCCTACGCGCTTACCAGATCTGTATACAATCCTATTAGAACAAATCCATCACAGCTTTCTAGCACCAGAACTAAAGCAGCATTTCTGAAAGTCCGTCTGTCAACCACTAGCTGCTCATTGCCAGTCAAGCACAGCCAGCTGCAGAAGGCTGCTTAGACAGAGTGAAGTATCCAGGTACAGAGAAATTGGACCTATTCACGAGAAACCCCGAGAATTGCACAGGTGTCTCTCTTCCTGCTGGGTGAAGAAGATGACTCACAGCACTCTGTTGCCCTATTGCTTAAGTAACTTCTAGTTTTTGCTCCAGCAGATGCTTTAAGTGATCTTCAAGTGTCTAGTAAGGGTGAGGAGAAGCCCAGGCAATTGGAGAGCAACGTGTTGTCAGACAAAACATGGTTTAGAAGGAACCTAGTGATAGCTGGGGTGATACGGTGGAATGGATGCTGGGATGCTGTTGCATATCCACAGGGCAAGTAAAAGAAGTTGATATGGGAAGTTGTCCAAACAGGGAAAGGCTTAAAATAAAATTCAGGATCACTGTCACATCACTGATGCCAACTGACGTGTTACATTTTTCAACTCAATCACATTCAGAAGTGGCTTTTCTGTCTTCTCTCCTAACAGATGTTCTTTGCTTTAAATTAGTTTAGACAGGAGCCAGAGAGATGAGCTAAAGTTGCTAAATAAGGCCCAGGCAATTCTGGTGCACATCAGCACTATTGTAGAGCCTGAAACATTCATGAAGACAAAACCTGGAAGGAACAGTGGTTTCCATCAGGTTTCTGTTGAAATTGAAGGCAAGAAGAAAAGCTTTATTTATTTTCAAGCTAAAATCTCACCAGTCTTGGAGGAAAACGTACTGTTGGAAAAAGAGGGGAACACTGAACCTGTTGAGGCCACATCAGAATTCTGCACCAACTGCATCCAGAGCTGCAGTGAGATAAATCCACCTGACCCCACCCTACTCTTCTTCATATTTTCCAGGATGTGTACCTGCTGACTGTGTGGTTTCCTTCTCTAAGTAGTTACAGTCACAATAATATTCAGGGACATTTGCTCTTCCAAAGAGTAGATAAAAAAATTACTACAGACAATTAATCTGAATGTCTGCTGAATTAGGCTAATGGAGACATAAAGTCATATTTCTTTATTAACAATTTTTAAATGGCAAATGCAAGATTATTTTTTTAATTGAAAAAGGAAAACTAATCCCCATTCCAAATGCAACAGATGTTAGAAAATCAAGACAAAGTCTCCTCAGTTTTTTGTTCACTTAAAACTGTTGGCATGTTCCATCCCAGAGACAGTCCCATCTTTGGCACAGGCTCCCACACATGGGCTGTACAGCAGCATCAAGATGGTCATAAAGTATGTAAAGACAAAGGATATGAATTCTACTATTTTTGAAGTGACAGGAATCCACAAATGACCCGAACACTGCTGCTTTCTCCTTGCAGACCCAATCATTCCCTTCGATCTCTGAGTACTAGAGGAAGTAGCACTGTCCCTAGGAACAGGCATGGTCCCTTCTGCGTCACAAGTGACCTTGTGCCTGGCACAGTCCTTTCTCCATTAGCCATGCTCTCTCTGAATGAGGCATAAAGCCTTGGTCCTGGAGGAAGTTACACTTCTTGTTTTAGAGGGACATGTGCTATTCAGTGAATGGTATTACCCAGCGATGGCAAAAATTCCCATTACCATCCTCTGTCAAAGAAGTAATTTGGTACAATCTCACATCACCTATGTTTCCTGCAGAGTTAACAGAAGTTTCACAGCTCAGCAAGGCCAGCTGATACCTCATTACAGAGGACAGTAACCACCTAACTTAGAAATGAAACCCAAAGGGTACTAATAAGTATTCAGACCCCAAAATGCTAAATATCCCAGCTGACCCTCTTCCTTGTTGCTGAAATGTGCTGCTTCTGCAGCAAAACCAAGTAGGTGTCTTACAACGCTAAACCAATGCTACCCAACAGCTTCAAGCAGGAAACAACAACATAACTCGTGAATAAAGGTTTGCTTGCGTGTTCATGGGTTGGAGCTTTTTTGGGGGGCTGGGGGTGTTTCTTTAAAGAATAAAGAAATTCTTTAAGAAGATGATGCCCGCTAAGGAGGGCATCTTAGCTGCTTGAAAAGACGACACTGCTGGTAAAACTGCACCCTACAGCATTTAGCTGGGGCAAAGACTCAGCATGAATCCAGTGCAAAGTCAGTACCATCACCCTTACAGCACCTGGTCTCCCCCCAAAATTTGCTTCCCAAACACTGATCCTGCCCAGACTTTCCCAACTGGCAAAACAGAGATAGCAGTTCAATCTCTGATCTTGTCCTATCTGCAGGTTATGAATTAGAATACTTCTCTAATTAGAGATCAACTGTGGAATTAGAAGGTGGATTATTTTTAGCAATCGTCTGATTGAGCCAGAGCTGCAGTTAGTTGTAAATTAGTCACTGCTTTTCCTAAGACTGCATTTTACACACTGACTTCCAATGCAACATTTAGTATCTCTTCAAAAGCCATAATCTGTCAGTCATCTTTGCAGTGAAGAGAGGAAAGAGGAAGCAGCTATCATTCAGCTGAGAAAATACTTCTTAGGATCTTCAGGTTTCTCTCCCACAGCCTAGAAAGAATGGCAAGGGGAGATGAAGAGGTCTGGAAAGGCACAGTCGCCTTCACACACCAGTGGTAAAGACACTACAGGCTTGAGTAACCCATCCCTCTGAGAGCTGTCACGTTGGAGTGGCATCTTCTATAGAAGGGGTTGTAAAAGGCCCAGTGACAGCGTACTGTGCTGTTTTATTGCTCACCAGATTAAAGCATGACTTAGCCTGCCAGTGATTTTCTTCTTTTTTTTTGGCACATTCCAATAAAGGCTCAGCTCAGAAACTTGCCAACTCTCCTTGACTAACAGGGGTTGCTGGAGACTGAGGACAAACAGCATCTCAGAAAAGCAGATCTGTGCTGCTGTATGTCCATGTTACTGGCCTCAGTGGGGTGTGCTGCATACAGTCAAGTCGCTTTCCACTCCCATTCCCTGCTGACAAGAACTACTTTCAGACTTGAAACCCAACAGTTTCATCATCTTATTAAATTACCTGTTCCTGGCTCAGATGTCTCTCATATGCATTAGTTAGATTACATCAGCCACAAAGACCTGTCCATGAAGCACACAGGTTACAGCTCAAAGGAGGCCAGTCAGAGTTTGGATCATCAGCTCTCTGAGTTTCTCCTCCCTATTCACAGAAGCAGCAATGCAAACTGTGTGACAAGGGATGAGTATATATGGTTTATGGGGTCATGTGGAAAGAGAGATAATACCAAAGCACCAAGATGCAACTGGCAGACATACTTTCCCCGAGCAGAGCATCCACCCTGGCACAGAACCATCCCTGCAGCTTCCTCCCACAACCCCTGCACCAGGCACGGCCAATAAAGACAGGCTAAGCCAAACCCATGCAGGTCTTACAAACGGGAGAGCCTAAATACAGCAGCTATGGAGGACTTGAAAAGGCAGCTGACAGCAGCCAACCAGCAGCCTAACCAGCAGGATGCCTGCAGGGTATCACAGGCCTACCAAATCTGTGCAAAGCACTTGTAGTACTGTACAGCGAGAACACGCTGACTGAAAAACTTCCCAGTAGGCATTCAAAGATGGATAAGATGGACTGAACACGTGTCCCAGTGACAAGTAGAGCTCAAATATACAGAGAAAGCAAAAAACCATAACAAATCTCTAACAGACACAATGGAAGATCACAGCCAAGAATAAAATGCATCATGTATCTAATTCCCTTTCTATATAAGGAACTGATCTTGACTCAGCTTCCTTGCTCTCAGGCAGCTGGACCACACAATACTATGCTTGCTTCTTGCCAGAGTATCACTAACAAAGGAAAGTAAGTGAGAAATCTTATCTTGAATCAAACGTGTTCAACAGCACCTGAGCTGGGATCCTTGCCTTGTGGCTGAAGAAGCTGATATCGACAACACTACTAAATAAAAGCCTAGGCTTGGTGCAGATAAAAGTGCCTCAGGGTCCCCAAAACACCAAATGCTGACCATTGGAGACTGATCCTGGGAAGAAGAAAACCACCAAAAGACTACAAAGCATACATCAGACTTGCCCCGCTGCATTTGGCATGTAGGTATGTAGAGGAGATGCTTCCACACTTCACTATGTGGATCTCAGACGCAGCCTTACTGAGCAGGGGTAAAAAGCAAGGAACACGTAGGCAACCCTGGTACGAGGCACAGGGCTCTGGCCAGGTCATCTCCTGCTGCTTTGAACACACAACTTTGAAGCTGCCATTCAATCTATCACTTGCACATTACCTCGCTAGAAACAAAGCCACACATTTCATTTAAGAAAGTAATCAGATGGATCAGGAAAGGTCAAAGAGGAATAGTTTTGAACCTCTTGCCATTTGGAAAATACAAGAGTTGCAAACCCCACCTTCTCAGTGATTTGCCTGGAAAAAACCACAGTGCAGTTTTCCTACGCTCCCAGGAAGGCACATAAAAAGAATCTTGTCTCTAAAAGGCCTTGGGAGCTGCAGAGCGCTGCAGGTGTACCAGAGCAGGACTCTCTATCACACACCTGCCAAAGCGTGTAGCAGCTTGTACAGAACAACGTGGAGACCTTTCAGGCCTTGCAATTTTACGATGAAAGCAACCTAGCGAATGTTTCTGCAACATTTGAAAGACTTAACTCTAGTGATCTCAGCCTGAATTTATCCTCCCCTGTCAGGTCTGGCCCTAGGACGAAGGGTACAAAGTAGCTGCACATCGCTGTCACAAGAATCACAGAAACAAAATACACATCTCATGCAAAAGAACTGCTAAAAGGCAATATAGAGCACTTTCATGCCCCAAAGCAACAAGATATTTCAAGGCTACAGTGTTAACACACTGCATAAGAACACTGATGTATTTAGAAGGCTGAAATTAGATCTCATTTTTATTGGCTTCTGCCAAGAGCAAAGTTAAATTTTCCTTCCATCTTTTAATCAAACATGCTACTTTCTTTTGTTAACTCCCAAGATCAAGCCAGCCTCACAAGACTCCTGTAATTTTACAAGGGAATCTCATGTCCCTCCACCTCCTTATGTTATCAAACATTAATTTTGTGAAGAGTCTGCTGCACCACGACAGCTCTAATTTAGTAACAATACTTAACCTTTTCCCCTAGGCTCTGAGAAAGCCTTGCAATGGAAGAAGGCCATCCCACGGGCTGAAGGATTAGCACAGCCTGATAGACTACAGTTTGGTATCCTGTGGTTGCAGGCTACATAAGGGCCACTCACTCATGTGAACTACCTTGTGTCCAAAAAAGTGCTGTCTCCACGGGCTTCGATGCAGGGTGAGGTTGCAGATCTAGGTTGCGACATTACAATTTACAGTCCCTCCTTCCTGTGATGTTCCAGCAAATATTTGACATTTAGCCAACAGGTTTAGAAGGTACTTGCAGCGTGATTGTATAAGCCTACTTTCCCTTGAAAAGCAGGCTAAAAAAGTATTTTCTAAAAAAATGCAAGAACCTTACAGTTGCAGGAAACTAAGGTACACATAGGTGAAGTAGCTTAAACCAGAAAATAAAGGCCAGAAGCAGGAACAAGGCTCAGATTTCCTGTCTCTCGCAACAAACTTTTAGCTGCAAGTGAACTTCCTCTTCTTTTTAGAGCTAAGCAGATTTTTTTTTTCCCTCCTCTTTGCAACAAGACAGCATTTTAGTTCAGTATGCATTTATGCCGTTTGGTATAAGAAAACCCTTTCATATAGAGATCATTTGCAATGTCAAAGATTAGCAGCTCCTCTGCAAGTCTTCAGTCTACTTGAGTTTTATATATTATATGCATGCATGTATACACCCCGATATACACACATTTTATAGAAGCAGCTTCAATGTAAATGATTGGTCACAGATTGTGCTAGAGAAAAAACACTTGACAACCACTGTCCTTTCTAGTCCTGGCACTTTCAGTTCAGATTTGGCAGGCAAGCCCTAGATGAAAATGACCCTGAAAGCTATGATGACAATCACATTTAAATGGGCAATATTTTGGATGCAGAACTACAACAGAAACTCACTTCATTTACCAGAAAGGAAGGAACAACCAAAGCTTACTGTTAACTTCAGAAAGAGACAGACTGCTCCCATGTGTATTTTCGTCTATGTCATCACCTATGGTAAACTGTTACCTAGAGCTCTTCATGTTACTCTGGTACGTCAGACTTCACCAAGCTTATTAAGCAGAGAAAAGCCACTGCCAACTTTCACTTTCTATATATTGTAGCAGAGTTCATCTCGTTGCTATGTGCAAGTCCCGTAAGAGTGGTTTGCTGAAGGCGGCCATGGGAAACAGGTGAGAAGGGGACAAAAACCACACTCAGATAGGGCAAGAGGAGGCATTTGCAAGAATTTTTTGCTATAATGTGGCCCATGTCATGAAAGCATGGTAGAGCCCTGTATTGCATCACTCCCTGTATTTCAATCCATCAATCTTCCCATAAATATATGTACACATAGAGGGAAAAAAAACCCAAAACATATACACACACAGAAATATGCCACATTTTTCCATTAGCCTTCCTCTTCTGACTGATGCATTCGTAGTTACAAGAGATTATAACAAGGATTGGCCTAGTAGTGAATCACCCTCAATAGCACACTGCGCTTTTACAACTAGAAATAGAGGGATCAGAGAGATTAATCCTCTGTCCTGGATGACATGAGGAGCCAGTGACAGTGAAAGCAAATATAAATAGACAGAGAAGGCTCTTTGTCTTGCTACGGCCCCCTTTGGTTTTGAAGGAGGCTCTTCCACCAAGAGATGCCTTAAGAGGTCATTATGAATGAAATTAAACAAAAGCATCCCTTTTGTAAGACCTGCAGTAATTGGGAGAGGAGGAGCTCCCACTAATAATCCCCATGACATCACCTTCCCTCTCCCAGGAAGGTAAAGGCCAGGTTCAGCCCCACTGCCAAGAGAAGAACTTACAGTAGCAAGATTTGACTGAATATTTCCTCAATATTTAATTGGTGTTACAGGGCAGGTTGTACACAGCGAGTCTGTTGCTTCCTGTTCAGTTAATGCTACTCAAATGACCATCTACAGGCAAAATTCACCCAAAAGCCATGTCTAGAAGTCAGTAACCTTCAGCACTAGGAGTCACAGCAATATGTGGACCCCTGATGCTGTTCCCACATGAATTCTAGTGTGACAAGAAAACGGAACTTAAAACCCAACTCTGGCAATAAGAACAGAAGCACATCCCCTCTCCTCGAGCTGCACTGATAGCACAGAGTTATCAGCAGTAAGCAAGTCTGAGTGACAAATTATTCTGGTCATTAGAATCAGCAGATCAGGCCCAGGGGAAGCCTATCTGTTTATTAAGAAGTGTTGGTTTTTTTTCTACAGATACGCTTCCTTGCAGGCTCAGTACACACAGTAAAGAGGAACCGAAAGGCTTTTTAAAAATACATTTGAGAGGAAGGGAGGCACCAAGGATTTGTATGTTTTTTTAAAAGTTAGCAACTGTGTATGTAACCTTGCACCCATTTTTTTTTTTTTTTATCTTTTTTGGTTTGTCACCCTGGTACCTTCTATCTTTCTTTCCTTCCCCTCTGTCTTATCCAACTGACCCTTTGGTTTAAAGAGAAATGTTTCTCATCCTGTGTCCAGGACATGACAGAAGTCAAACTATCTGCTCACAGAAGAGCAGCTGGGAATATTTTTATTCCTTGTAATGAACCTCTTATCCTTGATGGTGTATAAACACATGATCTGACTGAAGACATGGCCAAACTGGGGGACGAACTCACCCTTAGTAGTTTTCAGTCACCTGTTACATAACGTTCCTAAATCCAATGCCCATTTTCCGAAGGAGAAACTCTGGCACAGTTGTTCATGACCAGCCTTGCCTGCAGATTGGAGTGGTAACGTATTCTGTCCTCCTGATGCCTTTTGAAGGACACACAGAAACTTTAAGAGGCAGATATCAAGGTATACCTAACTGATATATGGGATTTACCTATCCCAATATATACAATGTTCATATTCTATATTGGTTCTTGCCACATATTCTGCAAGGTTTAAAATTGGGATCCTTAAATGAATCTCCAGGGGTAAAATGCTTATCTATTAGTTGACTTGATTTAATCAAACTATGGAAAAATCTCAGCCACAATTTCTACAATCTTTGAGTATTTTTCACCTACTAGACATATACCTGACATCAAAGTTTTCAACACTGTTTTCATCTGAGTTCAATCAACCATGACATTCTGCCAGATCTCTGGTTAAATTTAAGATGTGCTACCAAGCTTGCCTACTTGCCTGCAGGTATCAAAGGTGAACTCCAGAGAGGGGCCTATTTTAAAAGATAGAAAAGTTGAACAGTAATTTACATATATCTTTGATCTAAAATGGCCCAAACCTGATAACCAGTTGGGCACATAATAAAGGCCAGCCTTCCCCCTGGTCCCTGGGGAGAGAAATTGCAAGCACTAGAAACTGCTGATCGTTAAGATATCTCTTGCTGTTTGTGAACTGTCTGGCTGTCTGGTGATGAGTTACATTTAAGAATAACGCAGCTCTTAAAGTGTATCTTTAATTGCAAAAATATTGTGCTTGCAATGGCTCTTGTCCATTTACCTACACTAGAATCAATAAACACAATGTAATCTGTTATTTGGTTTTTTAATGCTTCACATGAATGTGGTTAGATTCCTTGATAAAAGACCCACAAAAATACTGTGGTAAGCAGTGAAAAATAATCTGGTTTGGAAACGATGAGTTCTTTGGACAACTGGTGTTTTCAGTAAAAGCCAGGCAACAGAACCAGTAAAAGCAGCCCTAACTTAGTAAAGAGGGTTTCAAGGACGTGTGAAACTTCACTACTAACGAAGCTCACCCAGCAAGTTTAATGCCAGCTCTACTACGGCAAAGCAAGCTGCCACCAGATCTTTGTAGTCAACGCACAAGTCAGCAAAACAAAGGTCACAGTAAACCCTGCATAAGTTCTGTCTCGCTATGGGAATTAATACAGTGAATGAGATGTGCGGTTTACCTGGTTCACTCAGCTCCTGCAGCAGCTAGCACTGGGTGCTCCAGAGAAACAATTGGAGCAGGCAGTAACTGGGTAGCTTGTTCCCCAGATTTCCCATCTAATACCTTTTGCCCAAGAAGTGAAGTTTTTCCCAGACTTGAAGTTTTCCATTCTTTATAGCCTTCTACAGTTTTGCTATTCACTATTTGTCCGCCACATGCAGACACAGTCCAAGCACAATGATGTCCAGGCTTCCTGCAAGCTTCTTCCTTCAAAGCCTGTTCATTTTTTAAAGTAGCCCAGCTACAGCCTCTTATAGAATAATAGTTGGGCACTTCTACAAGATCAAGAGTTCCTTATATTTTTGGGAGAGGGAGAAGGGCAGGAGCAGAGCAAAACAAATCAAAAAATAAAAGAAGAGGGCACTTCATTGCTGTTTTCATTTTTCGTGGCAAATGGCCATGCTCACGCTCTTCTTCACTATTTCTAAAGCTGGCTATCAGTCAGTCACATCAGGGCTGACTGCTTCTGAGGTGTGTGGCAGGAAAGACCCATAGCAGGAGACTCCTTTTTCTTAGGCAGCAGTCTCAATTCAGGACTTGGAAGAAGAACCTACCACTCAGTAGGTTGAGCAGCATTACTACTGGGAGCTGTCGCACTCCTGCAGTGATCTGCCTCCCCCACTAATACCAGTGTTTGGAAGAGCAATAACGAAATCAGGCTGGCAGAGAAGAGACTTCAGCACATTGCCCAGAGCACACGTGACAGCCTCAGCAACTGGGAAGACTGAGTCCTTTCACCCTTGAAAACAGGAGAGTTGCTTGTCCAAGGTTAGACATAAAGTAACAGATTTTTTTTAAAAAAAAGTCATCCTGAAAATCTAGAAAGTTCATCCACCGTGCTGAATTAAGATAAGCATCATGACGATAGATTAAGACTGAAGAAAAGCAGCCAGGGAACAGGTAGATTTTCTAGCACTGCAATCACAAGTGCCTCATCCGGACACCTCCACCAATTCTGGTCACATATCCATACACTGAGCATGAAAAGGGTTGCAGCCTTTCTTCCAATCACACCTCAAAATAGAAAATTGCTTCTTTTCAACTAGTTTACGTCTATAAGGAAAACTGCTGACTAGGGCTAGCTGAAAGTCAAGTTGAAAAACCAAAACAACAAAAAAACCCCAACACCATAACAACAAATATTCAGTGAATTGTGATTTTTTTAAGTTCACATTAGACTGTAACCAAAAGTACACCAAGTCTCCAGCAAAGGTGCAGTTGTTCAGTCTTTGGTAGTCCTATCAGTTTCAGCAGCTGTAGCAGAATCAAATCCTGGCAAATGTCTCGCTTTCTCGAGGCAGCTACAGGGTTGCTTGGGGGAGTTTGTCACCAAAAAAGGTTTGGGCCACAGCTGAGCAGCTTCCAATGCCAGGTATTATCCTGGGTGCTGGGGCGTACCCTTGAGCTAGGACCCTCGATGTTTCCAGCAATCCTGCTCCAGAGGCAGACCTAGCAGAACTCTGCATCAGTGGAAACTGATCAGCATTGATAGGTTTCAAAGAAAACATCTTAGGTTTGATAAATAAACAGTTTTCAAAGAAAACTTCTTTCCTCTGAAAATTTTTTACTAGGGCTATTACTGGATCAACTGCAGCCTCACCTGACACTACTCCGGAACTAATTTTGGCAGCAAAAGTTGATGAAGAGTGCTGCTGCTTCAGCGGAAGTGTTACTGTCAGACCAGCTCTTCTCTCGCACCCCCCTCCTTCTTCCAAGATCTCTTTCCACCTCCACCCAAGCTCTATGTAAATTGCCTCTTCTATGTTTACGTTGCTGGGTCATTTCACAAATTTGTTGTGCTTGGAAGTATAGAAGTCCTTTGCCAAGTGCAAAGCCTCAGCTTTATGACCTCTTGTACTGCAGTTTGAAACAAACTGATTTCACATTGGCACGTTACAATTCTAGCTTTGCTTGCACTTCCAGCGTACTAAAAAGAGGAAAAGTTAAAGTTCAGAACAACTTGAGCATTACTCTATCTGCCAACTAACTCTAGGAAGCATGAAGGAATTCTGACTATTTCTCAGTCGGCCGTGAAACTTCATGATTCATTACGAACACGTTGTGACCAGCACATCTTGTGTAGTTTTATCTCCGATGTATCTTCATTCCACATCATTACCCGAATGCAAATTCGGGTCCTCCTCCAAATCGGACGCCCAGTGCAAACTGAGCGCCTCTCCCACCCGGCTGAGCCGCTCTCGGTTTCTCCTAAGCAATACTAATACTCCCAGGGCCAATGCGCACAGAGGAGCTCGGGCTGAGCAGACAAAGACGGCGGAGGTCGGAAAGCCTCTTACCAGTGAATTAGTTGCCGTTTCCTCAGCTCCGATAGAGGAACAGCCCTGAACTCTCCGAGCGGAGTCTCCGCATCGGCCAACGACGGGAAGCTCCGCAGCAGCCACCGCCCCACAGGCCGGCGGAGACGACCCCCGCGCTCCCTCCTGTCCCGGCCGCCACGCCACGCCACGGCGGCCGGTCCCACGGGTGGCAGCCGCGGGCCGGGCCACGCCGCCCCCGCACAGCTGCCTGTTGCTCGCCGTCGGCACCGACCGGCTTCCAGCAGGCGCCTCACCTGCGGGCGGTCCCGTCGTTGGACCCGGAGGGGCGAGGTGGTGCCCGCGGGGGCGGGACGAGCGGCGACCGCAGGGCAGCGCCCCCTGTGCAGGCGCCCCCCGAGCGGCACCGCGGGCAGCCCGCCCCGGGTCACCGCCGCGGCCCGGCCTTGCTCCCTGCGGCGGCGGCGCCGGACCCGACCTCCCCGCGCCGGAGGGGCTGCGGACCCTGCTCGGCCCCCGAGGAGGAAGCGGCGGCTCCCCACGGCTAGGGCGGCGGCCGAGCCTACCTTGGTGCCCCGCACAGGGCCCGAGCCGGCGGCTCCTCCTCCGGCTGCGGCGGCTGCTGTTGCCCATACCCGGGAGGCGGCGGGCCGTGGCGCCGACGGGCCGGGGGCTGGGAAGCTCCTGCGGACCGGGGCACCCCCGGCTCTCTCGCCCGGCTCCTGTTTACCGCTGCTCCCCGGCCGGCCGGGCTGCCTGTCAGCACGCCGCCCCGCCCCGGCCCGCCCCCGCCGCCATGGCCCGGAGGAGGACGGGGAAGCGAGGCGGCCGCACCGCGCCGAGGACGCGGCTCCCTCCGGGGCAAGGAGGGGGGAGGGTGCTCCCGGTAGGGCAGCGACCGGCCCGATCGCCTCCCGGTTAAACTTTCCTCCGCGGGCGGGCTGGCCGCGCTCAGGACACGGGAGCGCGGAGACGCAGCCCCGCGTGAGGCCACGTACCGCACCCCCATCCCTGCTCCTCCGGCACCCTCCACCAGAAACACGCCGCCGGGCCGGGAGGGCTTCCAGCACCTGCGCCAGCGGGGAGGCCGGGGGCCAGGCAGGGGCGGTGACTTACCGGGAACCGTAAGGCGAAAATCGGCAGCGAAACGAGAGGTCTTTAGCTGTCCTGAGCTTTGCTCTCACCCTGACCTCCTGCTGCCGCAAATAGTGATGTTTATGTCGTGTCCGAGGGGAGAACAGCTTGCTCTTTAGCAGTATTAGAAGAAAATAGCTAAACTAACTTGATACGATGCCATTTAACTATTTAGCCTGAAGATTGCTTATAGCCACTGTGGTGAGGTGTTTTGTATTAGTTAAGTATTTATCAGCAGAAGATTATGTAAACAAAAAGGTTCAAGCACTAAAAGGATGCTGATGAAGCTTGCCCCATAGCTATATCTGGGTGCCATACTCTCTGTTGCCATTTTACACTTCCATTGTGCAAGTGGCATACTCTCATTATTTCTTCCCAAAGAGGAATAGGTAAACTATACCATTAAAGTGAATTATACCAGGAAAAAAGCAAAGTGAGAGTTTCATGAGAAAATGCCAAGAGAGAGATTTCCTCTGTCCAGACACGGTGTCTATCCTACTTGGGAATAAGTGAGAAAGACCAGGAAGACAGGCAGCCTCACTGAACTGTTTCTGTCAGTGCAGCACAGACAAGAAAGCAGATACTGAGGAGAGAAGCCAGACAGAAAACAAGGAAAGCTCCTGACTTGACGTGCAAGTTCATTCACTAAACCTAGTCAAAGTTTTTCATTTCCCAAGTCTGCACCTTTTCACATCAATAATTCACAGGACTCCAGGGAGATTACATTTACCCTTAGAGAACAGTCAGAAGACCATAAAATGAGTAAAGTAACCCCTTCTGATGCAGAGTACAACTACCCCTACAGAAAAGTGACATGTTACAACAAGTTTTCAGAGCACAGAGAAGCTGGGCTGAAATTCTGTCACATTAGGACCCAGCACACCCATGTACTGAAGGTGGGAGAAGCAGCACCCACAGAGTACACGGTGTGTCTTCCTGGGAACAGGAGGGTATGTCTGCGACTCCTGTTTAGTCCTATGTAGACTGAAGTTAAAACCCAGATACTTAGATTATATCCCCTTACAAGAGAGGGTATGGTAATGTGCATATGTGATGATAATCATGTCCTCTTGATAAGCAGCGTATCGTAATGCTGGCTTGTAAAGAGAATCAGTTTCCATCCTCAGCTGTACTGCTGGCTTACCTGGAGGCCACGGGGATATCTCAGAGCAGGCTGTTTTCCCCCTTCATACTCTCAGTCCTTTTGTCGTGGGGTTTTAAAACTATTTTTCAGGCTAAGATTGTATCCACTGCAGGTGCAGCATAGCTCACCACCCAGTCGTGTGCCAGACTAGGAAAGGGGCCTGTAGACACAACTCGAATAGAAGTAGAAATTATACAGAAATACAGTTGCACAGAGGGCAGATTTTCCAGGCAAACTAGAGTAACTAATGATTAAGCCTGAAATGAAAGAAGCAGCAATAAGCCACGGGTACAACACCCTTAATTCTCACGAGGAGCAAAGTACCTAAATTCCTTCGCAGATCTAAGCCTTCCCTGTGTTTTGCAATTATTACTCCACAGTCTTTATATTTCCCCACAAACCTCGTCTAGTATTTTAACACATGTTGCTGTTCTTGAGTTAAAAGTCTCAGCAACAACCTGCTGAACACAGGACTGCAGAGCTAGGACTAAAGCCTCAATGCTGAAGAGCACTGCTGTGGGACATCCTCCCTGCATGCCTCGCAGCTCTCAGTAGAAAATGTAAACTTAAGCCTTTGCAAATGTGTGTGTGTCCTCCCCCAATTTGCAGCTAATTTAAGAAAATAGGGAAGAAAGAATAGACTTAAGCTAAAAGCTATTGGTCAAATGGAAATCTTAATTTTTTTTCTACCTAGCATTGCTGTTCACAATCCCAGTAGGAGATACAAGATTTTAAAAAAATTATGGGAACAGAACATCTCCACTTTGCTAATTGGATACCTCTGGCTCAAAGCTAAAGAAAAACCACAGCTGGGGAATATGCGCCTAGAATGTATGTCACATGTAGCTGAAGATACAGATGGGTCTGCAGAAAGAGCTGCCCTGATCCCCTGCACACAGGATCTGGACTGTCAACATTCAGATGTGGCCTTGGTAAACAATAAATTCAATTTGTTTAAAGTCACAATAGGAGAAGTACCTCTGCACCCAGGAGACTCTGATTCTCTCTAGAAGCAGCACAGATCTAGCATATGGTTATTAAAACTATGCTTTTCAGAAATACTTTTACTCATTTTAGCAGGAAGACCTGAAAATTGTTGTGGGGCAGAAACTTGTAAAAACTATTGTGCAACTGTGTCCTCTTTTTTTTTTTTTTTCTTTAGTTATGACAATACATACAGTAGTTATGTAGAAAAGCATAATTCATTTTTCCCCAGATAATTATAAATGATGTTTTTATTCTACAATATTGGTCTGTGCACCTGCATGTTTCCATAGCAACTCCACAATACTTTAGGGGATTACTTTAGAATTCCACTGTGGTTTGTGTCTCTGAAGTTATATAGATTTTCTGGGGAAAATCTGTTTCCAAATGTAAATTAAAATTACTACTACTATATATTTAATAAGCTATACCAGTCTCCTATATTATCATCATAAGAAACTGCAACACTTCCTTGCCGCTTTTTGTACAAAACCATGCTATATTTTGTCACTGTAATTAGAACAGCCATTACAGACTCAGGGCTGGAAGCAACTCCAAACGTCTTGCAGGGGATCATGCTAATCTGAGAGCCAATGTGAGACTGTAAAACCCCCAAAATCCACATCCCCAAAAGACCCCTTGCAAAGAATAGGCAGGCATAAGCACCTTCATGCACTCAAATACATACATGCTCATTCATTTCATGTGCATGTATGTGAGTCTGTAGCTATTAATTTAAAATGTAGAGAAGCAGATCTGTTAGACTGAGTAACAACAACCAAAAGAGAAGAACTGATGACTAGGAAGCTTTAAATCCAGACAGTACTGTATCAGGCTGCTAGGAACATGCAAGCCTTCCTCTGCGTATGCACTCATGCAGTGCATGCAGACAGGACAGGATGTGCTCCTAAGGCTTTTCTGTGCTAGTTTTTCTCCAAGTCAGCTCAGTTCCTTTACTTCCTTCCACCTGCATATCCTGAGCTGTGCATTCCCCCATCTGTTCCCTCTCCTATGCGCACAGAAATGAGGGGAATTTCTCCAGAAGTTATTTGATGTTCCCTAGTCTTACTGAAGGTGAGCCCAGCATTCACTCCTTCCTGCATTGCTTCTCTGCTGTTTTCTGCCTGGGCTAGGTGAATACAATAGATTCTGGTAAGAAAAGGGAAAAAGAGGAGCATAGGGAAGGTGAAAGAAACTGACGTGAATCCAAGTAGAAGGATGGAAGGAAATACAAATGAAGTCCTTCCTGACTGTTTTTCATTCATACAAAGATGATTTCAGGTTCTGAAAGGAAAAAAGAAAACCAAACCAAACTTACATCTGAAGGATCTGGAACTCCTTAAAACCTGTTATCAATATGCATTACACCCCATTGTTTTAAAGTCTGGTCTACAGGGTAGGTGGGAGCACTTTTTGCCATTCTCTCCCTTAGAACATCAAGAAAACTAGAGGCATCTTTCTTGCCAATTTTAGGAAAAAAATTATTTGCTGTGATTGTTTCAGAAATACAGGAAGCGAAGTGTTTTCCCAATTCACTCGAGAACAGTAAAGAAGCAACTATAACTCCTTCTTTGGCAGCCCAGAACATCAATGGTATAACCAGGAATGTTCAGACCTGTGATGACTGGAAGGTGCTCACTGTCTGAAAACTGTATTCTGCTACAGTAAATGGCAACAGCTTAGAACTGAATGAAAGAAGAAATTAGATGATGCATGAGAATTGCATGGCAGGCACCTGAAAGATACTACATACAGAAAAAGCACCGTACAATGTTAAAGCACTGACCCTCTGTTTGTGAGGGGAGAAAGAAGGAAGTCCAGAAGTGAGGCTAATCATCATATATATATATATACACATACA